>NC_140583.1:714087216-714569716 GCF_964204655.1 Triturus cristatus
AAGCATCTGACTAGACTTGTCGCTCCACTGATGGATCCTATTCTGAATGGCCAGCCAGGCGTCTTTGGCGCAGTCGGTATGAGCCTGATGGAGCAGCTGTTGTACATGCAAGAGGTTCCGGCGGGAGCCTCCCACCACAAGGGATTGTAGCTCTTCCTGTCTGCTTTCCAGGTCTTGCACCTGAGCCAGGCGACGTTGCTTCTCCCCCGTACGATAACTTATGTCGGCCCCCCAGATTGTTGGTTTAAACGCCTCCCATAGAGTGACTGGGGATTGGCAAGTGCTGGAATTAAATCTGAAATCCGTGATTGCCCGACTTATCTCCCTGTAGTCCTCGTCGCGTAGCAGCCAGGGGGACATACGCCACCTATTGGGGGCCCTGCTGGTCTGCAGGCGCAGTTTAAGTTGAATCGGCGAATGATCCGAGAGGCCACGTGGCATGATGGATGTATGTACCACTCTGTGCATGTAACTACGTGGAAGGAATAGATAATCTAGGCGTGAGAGAGAAGGGTGTACCAACGACACGTACAAGAACCCAACTTCAGACGGGTGTAGGGCACGCCATGTGTCCTCCCAGCCCAGTGTATGCGCTAGTACTTTTAGTTTGGACGTAGTGGGGGAAGTGTCTGGTTCGCCACCTATCCAACGGACCCACAATATCATTCCAATCGCCCCCCAATACCATAAGGCCACCCGGGAGATCTCCCCAGAGCTGTGTTATTTTATCTATAAAGGTCTGGCCCAGCGGTGGAGGGGCGTATATGCTGCCTATTGTAAGTTGTTCGCCGGCCAAAGCACCTGAGATCACTGTGAAGTGGCCCCCTGGGTCTAGCCAATGTCGTGTAATCTGGAGCGGCACCCTACGATGAATAAGTATGGCTGGGCCCCGCGCGTAAAGCCGGAGTGGTATACTGTAGAGTAGCCATAACTGGCCAGGCATGGGGCTTTAGTGCCCATTAAATGTGTCTCCTGGAGTAATAGAATATCTGCTGCATAACGCTTAGCCTGATGGAGGACTGCTTCTCGTTTAACTTTATTAAGCAAGTCGCGCACATTCCAGTCAAGAATGTTCAGTACTCCCGGTGGGGGATTACCTGTCGTGTGGGCCATTCCTAGGCATCCGGATATAAAAGGACAACTGGTGTGTGCATGGTGGGACAGTGAGGCGTGTGCTTGGTGCGGAAACAAAGAACAAATAAGAAACCAACATAGAAACTTCTCCCAACCCCCCCCATCCCACTCCCCCATACTTCCAAGAACTCGGAGTATCTGTCGCGGTAGAATCCCTCTCCAGATCCCCAACATGATGACCCAAGAGGTTCCTCCAATGGATCCCTCCCCCCCATCTTACCCAACATCACCCAAATGGTAGGGACGTGCCATATCCAGTTCCCTCCAGGGTTAGCAGTAAAGACCCCCACCTGTATGACCTTGACAGTCTTGTGTGGGTCTCATCCAGGGGATACTCATCAATAGTCATAATCTATGAATAATCCCCGCCCACGTGCGGGAACCCGGAGCATAAAGAAAATACATATATATACATATATATGCATATGTGAAAACATATACATGCAGCCTAAAATGTTTCAAACATGGCAAAAAAGCTGAAATTACATAGGTTTGCATCGTAGTACCCCTAACCCATAAGGAAAAAAGGAAGCACTAAACCAATTGTCACACAACAATGCTTTATTGCCATAAAGCAAACTAGTAATTGCAGGCATTTGCCTGTAGGCTGCAGTAGAGTATCAAGAAAACAAAGAAAACTGACACCTTGCCTTTAAGGCATTAGAGTAGGGGGACTGTACCTTTAAGACCTGCAGGAGCCCCCTTGCTCCCATGATGCACCATAGGTGACAGTTAGGTCAGTTCTTTTTTCCGGCTCCTTCTATGAGGATCCTGGAGCTTGAGCTCTTCAGTTTTTTGACTGAAAGTTTTTCTCTTCGGATTTTTTCAGAAAATTCGACGTTTTTGGCTCCTGAAAGCTTATTCTGCTGGTTTCCTTAGTGTATTCTAATTTTTTCCAGTCAGAATGCCTGCTTTATTCAGGAAATGCCCTTCCTGTGGCAATAAGATGGCACTGGCAGATCCACACTCTGTGTGTATCGTGTGTCTTCCAACTTCACACAATCCTGACCGGTGCCCCCACTGCCAGAAGTTTTCCAGGCGCACTCTGCCCGATAGAGAGCGCATTAAACTACATGCCCAGCTGGAGAAGGAAAGAAGCCGTCGTGAAGGCGACCCTTCAACCTTAAAGCGACCTTCTTCAGCTAGACGACTTCAGAAACGGCGACATACCACCTCTCCTGATCCCTAGCAGACAAAGGATCGAGGAGATTCGCCGTCGAAGTCACCGTCTAAAAGGCCCAGGACTGCTTCTGCGTCAAGAGATCCATCTCGACTTCGAGATTCTCCGCCGCATACAAGTAAGTCAGCGCCGAGGCACAGCACTTCGGGCTCGAAGGCTGTTAGTCCGATGAGATTCGGACAGTCGACGTCGAGGCTTCCGTCGACGTCGAGACACTCTCCGCCGATCTCGAGGGGGTCAGCGTCAAGAGCTGCGACGACTTATATCTCGCCACAAGTGGGTCGATCAACGCCAAGGCATTCGACGTCGAGGAGATCAGCCTCATCTCGACGTCATGGAAGATCGACGTCGAGAACACCGGACCGCCGGCGAAGGTCGACGTCAAAGTCGCCAACTCGACGGCGAAGGTCGACGTCAAAGTCACCAACTCGACGGCGAAGGTCGGCGTCGAAGTCACCAGCTCGACGACGAAGGTCGAAGTCTTCGCATCGCCGTAGGCGGTCGGCGTCGAGACCACCGTCGAGAACGGAGCGGCATTCCCAGCAGTCGGCACCGATGGGGACGCGGGGAACAACCTTTACAACGCAACTTTTACAACGCACTACCATTACAACGAAACTGTTACAACGCAAATGCATTGACAACGCATGCCATTACAACGCAAGTCTTTACATCGACTTGCACTAGATGGCGTGCTAACATTAAAAATAGTGTAGTTTACTATCCAAACACCTTCCCTACTGTTACGTGGACTGGAGTTAGAATAGTAAATTACACTTTTTTAATGTTAGCACGCCATCTAGTGCAAGTCGATGTAAAGACTTGCGTTGTAAAGACTTGCGTTCTCACTGCATTTGCGTTGTAAAAATTTTGTTGTAACAGCATGCGTTGTAAAAGCATGCGTTGTAACATCATACATCCGGTGACGCAAACATCATCGACGTCGAGACGTTCGACGTCCAGGGATCGAACTGCAGCGGTCACGGAGGAGATCAGATCTTCATCAGGGGATCGATCATCATCTCCAGGTCTACATATCGTACAGATTTCTCCGGAGAAATCCCCTAAGGCTACAAAGCAGTTTGGACTTTAACCTCGGTGGTTGGAGAATGTGGGTACAGGTGACTGCAGAAGCCCGGGCTCTGGCTATTCTCGCACGTACTCTCCCTCCAGGATTGCTCCACGTAGAAGCAAGTCTCTACCTGGTAGGCCAAGGTCACCTTCTCCACGCCGTTCACGATCCAGGGATCGTCCTTCACCTCACAGAAGGCCCAGATCTCCTTCTCAACGCAGATCACGGTCCAGGGCTCATCATAGTGACCGTCTCCACAAGAGGCGACGCACCAGATCGCCCACCTGGTCTTCCTCCACAAGGTCCTCGGTCCGGGACTATTCTCCGACCTATTCCTCCACTCCTCCATCACGAGTGTCTCCTATTGATGACATCACTACTTTCTCTGAGGTCCTGGGTAGAGGTGCGCAGAAGTTGAAGATCACATTGCACACCCCTCTGGCTCCCACATCAATTATATTTGATACTTTACATCACCGTTCAGCGCCCAGACCTTTGCTACCGTTGGTGCCAGGACTGTTGGAGCCAGCTATGGCCACATTTCTCACTCCTGCTACGGTGGGCTCTGTGCCTTCGAGGATCGCCAAGAAGTATAAGGCTCCTGTCGAGGATCCTTTATTCCTAAAAGCGGATCCGCCAGCGGACTCCGTTATTGTGGCGGGTGCCATGAAGTGCCACTCAGCGTCTGTTTCCTCTTCTATCCCCCCGGAGAAAGACAGTAAGCAAATGGATTCCTATGGCAGGAAGATGTGCAACACTTCCGCGTCATACATGAAAGTGGCGAGTGCTTCAGCCCTTCTGGGGCGTTATAATCGTTCACTTTGGGATTCACTTTCCAGATTCGCTGAAAAACTTCCAAGGGAAGACAGACAGGACTTTAGCGAGATTCTCCTTGAAGGTGGGCTTGTAGCCAATCAGATCATAAGTGCGGCTGCGGATGCTTCGGACCTCGCCGCACATGGATACTCCCGTGGCGTATGCTCTTGACGTTCAGCCTGGCTGAGGCTAACGGGCCTCAAGCTCGATGCTCAAAAGAAAATCCTTAATTTGCCTTTTAACGGTTCGTCCTTATTTGGTGCTCATGCTGATGACCAAATGAACAAAATGAAAGCTGAGATGGACACCATTAAGGCTGTTGGACTGGAGAAGCGCAAGGAATATCGGAAGCGCTTTCGTCAGGGCGACAAGCGCTCCTTTCATCAGCGTGTTCAAACACCTCAATGGTCCTCTCAGAATCAACAAAGGCCCCAATTCCAACAAAGGGGTCGTGGCAGAGGAAGAGGGAACGCTAAACCTCAACAGTCCTCCACCAAGCAGCCTTCCAAACAGTGAGGTCTTACTTCCTCCGCGCCCATTCGCCACTCCGGTAGGAGGAAGTATCAGTTTTCACCTGGAAGAGTGGGAAGCCATTACAAGAGACAAACGGGTACTGAATATTGTACAGCATGGCTACTTGCTGAGGTTCAAGTCTCCCCCTCCGCAAGTAACCCCACGGAAGCAGCACCTTCCTCAAATTCAAAATCGGCTTTTGCTGGACGAAGTAGACACTCTCCGCTCCAAGAACGCCATAGAGGAAGTATCACCCCTGCAAAGAAATCAAGGAGTATACTCCCGCTATTTTCTAGTTCAAAAACGAGGAGTAGTCAAAGAGTACAGACCCATCCTCGACCTGCGTCTGCTCAACGGATTTGTCAAGAAGGAAAAGTTCAGAATGCTAGCTCTGCATCAGATCTTCCCGCACCTTCACCAGGGAGACTGGATGTGTGCTATCGACCTGCAGGATGCCTATTTTCATATTTTTCATATTCCTGTCTCAGTGAAACATCGAAAATTCCTCAGGTTTCAGATCTCTCGTCAACACTACCAGTACAGAGTTCTGCCCTTTGGCCTCAAATCCGCCCCACGGACATTCTCCATGTGTATGGCGGTGGTAGCTGCCTACCTCCGCAACTGAAAGATCTTCGTCTATCCCTAGCTAGACGACTGGCTCCTGAAGAGTTCCTCTCCTATTCTACTCCAGAGCCATCTCTCGTTCTGCCTCAATCTACTACAGTCATTGGGATTACAAGTCAACTACAGAAAGTCGGTCCTCAATCCCACTCAGCGGATTCACTACCTGGGCGCCTCCCTGGACTGCGCAAAGGCAAGCGTGTGTTCTTCGGAGGAGAGGTTATTATCCATGCTTCAGAAATGTCACACGCTTCTCGACACTGCATTCCCCACAGCCAGGCAAGTGTTGTCACTTCTGGGGTCGATGGCTTCGTGCATTTACATTGTGCCGAATGCACGCCTTCACATACGTCCTCTACAACAAGCGCTAGAGGATCAGTGGTCGCAGAGGTCAGGTCGCAGGGAAGATCTGGTCTCTCTTCAACAAGCCGCCAGGGACTCCATCAGATGGTGGATGAAACGCTCCCATCTGCTTCAAGGCGTCCCCTTCCATCAGGCGCCTCCGACACAGACAGTGGTCACAGATGCCTCCATGCAGGGCTGGGGTGCTCATATGGACCAGCTTCAGGTACAAGGTCTCTGGTCCACTACAGAAAGAACTTATCACATAAATTTTTTGGAGCCACGAGCAGTCCATCTAGCTCTCAAATCCCTGTATCCTTCTATCCAAACCAGCCACGTTCAGATTCAGACAGACAACACAACAACTATGTTCTATCTGAACAAGCAGGGAGGCACCAAGTCACGAGTCCTGTCTCTGGAAGCTCAGTCCATTTGGCGATGGCTACTGGCGAAAGGTCTTTCAATCATCGCAGTACACCTGCCAGGAACCCTGAACGTGCAGGCAGCCGGTCTCCGCAGAGACTTCGTAGAAGTGCACGACTGGGTGCTCAACGAAGACGTCGCCCAAGAGATCTTCCGGCAGTGGGCAGTAACGGACATCGATCTTTTTGCAGACGCGGCAAAGAAAAAATGCCCCGTCTTCGCCTCCAGGTTTCCCCAACAGGGATCACAGGAGAACGCACTTTTGATCAGCTGGTCGCAGACATTGCTGTACGCTTTTCCTCCTCTCCCTCTCAAACCAGCGGTCATACAGAAATTCTACAGGACCAGAGCAAGGATGATCCTAATAGCTCCGGAGTGGCTCCGCCAGTGGTGGTATCCGGATCTCCTCCAGCTGTCAGAGGTGCCACACCGGAGATTGCCTTGCCTGCCGAACTTACTGACCAAGAGCCAAGGGAGAGTTTTCCATCCCAACCTCCCCTCCCTTCGCTTGACGGCATGGCTCCTGAAGTCATCCAGTACAGACATTTAGATCTTCCGGCGGACTGTATGAACATTCTCCGAGAAGCAAAAAGGCCCTCCACTAGGAAGTCTTATGCCTTCAAGTGGAAGAGGTTCTACATTTGGTGTAGAGATAACGCTCTTGATCCAATCCAGGGTCAAGAACAGGTTATTCTCCCCTACTTATTGCACTTGGCAAAGTCTGGTTTAAAGTACACTTCTATCAGAGTCCACTTAGCTGCTAGCACAGCTTATAGAAAATCTCCTACCCAGGCCTCATTCTTCCAGATGCCGGTAGTCAAAGATTTCCTAGAAGGGCTTAAAAAAGTATGTTGTGAAGAATCACGCAAGATAAGGTGAACATGAATCCCATCCTCGTCGCCAATCTTGTTGTGAAGAATCACGCAAGATAAGGTGAACATGAAGTTTAATGTAGATTCATGTCTGTACAAGAAGGGGCACTGGAACAACTGACAGCCAGAGAATTCCCAAACAAGAATGTAGAACACTTGCTCCACAAGCTCACTACATTCTTAGTTAGGAACATAATGATAACACATTACCACAAAGTATTTCCGCCAGTGAGGTCTCCTTCCCCTACCTGGGAACTCAAAATCGTTCTCTCTAAGTTGATGGGAGCTCCCTTCGAACCTCTTCATAAGGCGTCCTTGCAGCATCTGACCTGGAAGGCTGCCTTTTTAGTAGCCATCACTTCTGCCCGCAGGGTAAGTGAGATTCAGGCCCTGTGCTGTAAGGAACCTTACACTGTTTTCCATGCCAATAGAGTGGTGCTACGTACTCACCCGAGCTTCCTGCCCAAGGTGGTCTCGGATTTCCACGTTAATCAGGTTATCACGCTGCCCACTTTCTTTCCTCAGCCAACCACTCCCCCGGAGAGAGCTTTACATTCTCTAGACCTCTGGAGGGTTTTGAAATTTTACCTTGCTAAAACCCTTTCGCTTAGGAAGTCTGACAGGCTCTTTGTCAATTACGGCCCAACAAATACCGGGCTGACGGCTTCCAAGAGGTCTATTTCTAGATGGATTGTTTCCTGCATAGCCTTGTCTTATCAGCTTACTCACAAGGTTCTACAGGTTAGACCAAGAGCACACTCTACTAGAGGGAAAGCTTCTACTGTAGCTCTCCTTCGCAACGTTCCCATTTCTGAAATTTGCAAAGCGGCTACATGGCGCTCTATACATACCTTTACACGCCATTATTGCCTAGATTCAGACGCACAGGCCGACGCCCAGGTGGGGCAGGCCTCTTTGAGGAATTTGTTTGCATAACTGCTATGCGAATGTGATGTTAATGCATGTTCTAGATGCTTTATTGAGATTTTGGGTATGGGCTTGCTACTCTATTCATAGATTATGACTATTGATGAGTATCCCCTGGATGAGAAGGATTAGTTACTTACCTGTAATCCTAGTTCTCATCCAGGGGTATACTCATCAAAGTCATAAGCGACCCACCCACCTCCCCGGACGAGCAATCTCTTCAAGTTATTGTTTATTGATTGCAGATCTGCTCAGGTGCGTGTGCACCGTCAAAAAGAAATGACCTAACTGTCACCTGTGGTGCACCATGGGAGCAAGGGGGCTCCTGCAGGTCTTAAAGGCACGGTCCCCCTACTCTAATGCCTTAAAGGCAAGGTGTCAGTTGTCTTTGTTTTCTTGATACTCTACTGCAGCCTACAGGCAAATGCCTGCAATTACAAGTTTGCTTTATGGCACTAAAGCATTGTTGCGTGACAATTGGTTTAGTGCTTCCTTTTTTCCTTATGTGTTAGGGATACTACAATGCAAACCTATGTAATTTCAGCTTTTTTGCCATGTTTGAAACATTTTAGGCTGCATGTATATGTTTTCACATATGCATATATATGTATTTTCTATATGCTCCGAGATCCCGCACGTGGGCGGGGATTATTCATAGATTATGACTTTGATGAGTATACCCCTGGATGAGAACTAGGATTACAGGTAAGTAACTAATCCTTCTACTGCCTAAAATCCTGACACACCCCGGGAAGTGAACAAGAAGCTGTTGAGTCAACTTGCCCCAGACTGTCTCAGTCTCCTGTACCAGTCAGCTCTTGGGTGCGCCAATTTGAGCAGGATCGGTTGCGTCTCGATGTCGCGTCTCTGCCCTGCTGACCACTCCGATGCGAGCTCTGGGAAGAGTCTGAGTCCAACGGGGCGGTGAATGCGCTTTAAGAGAGTGTCGCTCATCCGTCCATCCAAAGACTTCTTCAGGGGCGTCAAAGAAAAATGTTTTTGCCTTGTACATCACCTTCATCCGAGCCGGGAACAGTAATGCATCGGATAAGTTTAGTTCGCATAACCGTCTCTTGGCCGCCGTAAAGGACTGACGTAGTTGCTGCACCATCTTTGTATAGTCAGGGAAAACCATGATGGAATGTGAGTCAAAGATCATTTTGTCTTTATGTAGCCTGGCGTATCGGAGAACGGCGTCTCTGTCAGCGTAATTAAGGAGCCTGGAGATCACCGGCCTCGGGCGCTTCCCCGGCGGAGGTTTTTTAGTCAGAGCGCGGTGGGCCCTCTCGACCACAAAGTAGGAGGACCGCTCCTCCGGAGGCAATAGGGCCGTGAGCCAACCCGAAATGAAATTGTCCATAGATGCCCCCTCACAGCCCTCCGGGAAGCCAACCAGGTGGAGATTATTGCGGCGGGCCCGCCCCTCCGCACCTTCGAACCGCGCCGCCAACTCCTGCGAGTGCTTGGCCAATTTGTCTACCTTTTGCTGGAGTGCCGTGACAGAGTCCTCGACAGTGTAGACTCTGGTCTTTGTTTCTGTGATGCGGTCGACCGCCTTCCGCAGATCTTGGTGGAGAACCGACACCTCCGAGCCCACAGCCCCGATCTGAGCCTTGAGGGCAGTCCGCGATTGACGAATCGCCTCCAGCAGCGTCGCCGCATCAGACGACAGACCCTCCGCAGTCTCCCCCCTCAGGAGGATTGGTAGTGGTGGTGTAGCGGTCTATTGTATGTTGCTTGGGGGCCGCCGCCGCCCCCTGCTTATCCTTCCCCATGGCGACTGGTGACAGCCAGTCGGAGTGTCTCACCAGGCCGGCCCCCCAGCAGCCTCTGTAGGGCGCAGGAGTGACGAGCAGCAGTTGCCGACAAGGGGTTGCTCCACGTCAGACTCAACCGCAAGGCAGCACTCCGGTGTCCCCGTGGCCCGGTAGCCGCGTCTCAAGCAACCGCACAGGGGCTCTCCAGCAGCGCCGCTGCCGATATGCAGGACTCGTCTCCCGGGTAGCCTTGACATAACTGGGTAGTTTTCGGCGAAAGATGAGGGCTCAACTCCGATAGTGAAATGGAGTCCCCCCAAGCGCCGAGGATCAGGTAGTCACAGGGTCTCTGGCCAACCTTCCGCCACGAGGATTATGAACCCGGGCACCACACCACCCAAGTCTGATGTACGGCAGGCTCCTCACCGGCTCAATGTTGGATCCTCCGACGACCACCACCTCACCACTGCAATGCACTCAGCTATGCCAGACGCAGCTCGCCCTCCGTCTCGTCCCAAGGTGGACTGCGCTGCCAGACGGGAGGCCCACGGTGCGTAATCAGGTGGGTAGGCCCCTCTGGCAGCTCGACCCAGTAGCGTGCAGATCCGATGTCTCTGGGCCTAGGCAGGGCCTCACAAGGCAGCGATAAAGGGGATGGGGGAGGGGCGCCCCTCGAAGATGCCACGGCGGGGGCTACGTCTCCCTGCCCCCCAGCTGGGTCCGTGCGGGGCAGCGTTGTGGTGGCGACGACCCTCTGCTTGTGGCTCCGGTGGCAGTATCGGGAGCAGCAGCCACTCCGCCACAGCCTCTCCGGCCGAGAGGGCCCTCCGCAGCCGCAGGCTTGTGTGCTCTGCCCTGTGGAGAAGTGTGGCTCAATGGTTAGAGCGGCAGACCCTGATGCAGAGATCTGGACCGGGATTTTTTTCTCCATCGCTGGCTCTGCAGCTGCCGATCGGGGTGCCGGCCGCGGCGGATCCGATCCTCTGTCCATATCAAGCTTCATCCGGAGGATCACAGCAGGAGCCCCAGTGAAGGACCCCTGAGAATGCCACCTGGGGTCTAAGATAATGCAGGATTTTGGCCCAAAGAGGGAACGAACTGCGGAGCTCTAAAGAGACGCGTCCGCCATGTTCGGCACCCAGGCCACGCCCCCACTAATAGTGAACTTTGAGTTTTACATTGAGCCTTGTAAAGTTTGGGGGAACCTCTGGACTGTGCGCAGTATAACCACCTAGTAGTATGCCATATACAGAGACCGCTTCCTTCACAGTACATAACTTGTAGAGCAACAAAATACTAGCATGAAAACAACAAATCACAATGAAGTGCATTACATTCAGAGCTAACCAGCCCAACAAGTATAAGATGTTCATAAAAAATATCAAACAATAATAAAGTGCACACTGCATAATGGATCAGGCCAGCCCTGAACTTTAATGAAGTGTCTTCTGCAACCTCAGTGATGCGGCCACAAAACATGCACCAACATAGTGTGTATAAACATCGAAAGTAACTTTGCATAAGAGCGGGCTTGCCCTGGACAAAATTAAAACATTTCAGCTGGGTAACAAAAAGTTCTACGAGGGACATCCTAAAAACCACACAAAAACATAAAATGCATAAGTTCCTGTGTAGAGAAATTATCTCATGTGCAAGGCCCCAATGCACATTCCAGGTGTCAGTCCTAGACAAAGCCAGCAACCAGTGAAATTGATTAAACCAGATTCTGGAAAGAAGAAACCAATGGTGACTATTGGGCACGTTAATCAGATAGGGTTCAACAGCTAGTTCATTTAGAATCTGTGCGTCTCCTTGCACCAAGGGCTTCTCTCTTAGCTCTTCTCCATGATAGGAAACTATTCCATGTACAAAGAATATCCGCCTTCAGAATATTAAGTGGCAAGTCAAGCAAAGCTGGTCTGCCAGCTTAACAAAGGTGTTGTGTTTGCCAGCCATTTAATTTACCTCCACTCTTGAAACTGCATACAGTCCATGAGTATCTACCTATTAAAAGTGATTTCCAGGTCTCTCCCATATAATGAGCCACCTAAGCAGGGGGCGCAAAGCAATAAGATCCGACACGTATGGCAGCCCTAACTCCTCAGGAACCCTAATGGGGGGAATATATATTGGCACTGCCAAAAGAAGTCTACAGAATTCATTCTTCTCCACTTGTAGCTCCCTTAGGTCTATATATTTTCCAGACGTCACTGCCAGCTGTGGCCACATAAACCTATTTAGTCTGGTAAATTTTAATCGAAGCACCCAGAGGCTTTTTGCCGATTCTAGAGGAGAATGAGAAAACCACCCTTATAGAGCAGGACAGGGATTATCTTTTAGATCGTATCAAAGGGGCCCAGGTGGACCGTTCATCAAAAAATAAACACCTAAGTATGTGTAAGTCTGAACCCTGGTAGCTTGTGGCCCTGAACATGAAAGGACCTTGACTTCATCCCCTCAAGGCCCACAACCATCACCCGGGATTTACTATAGTTGGTAGAGTGGTCGAGCCTATACATAAACGTGACAAAACCATCGAGCAGTGTCTGAAGTCCCTGGGCAGTTCTCACCAGCAAGACAGTGTTGTCTGCATATAACAGCGCAGGGATCTGACGGGCACCTGGGGATTTCCTTGTCCGTTAAGAGGAGATTTCCTCTGATCGGTGGGTGCTCTTAGTGGTAGAGCAAAGCTTCTGCCTTGAGTTCCACAGCCTACCCCCCAACATCTCACACCACTGGCATATCCTCAGCCGAGGCCACCTTTGACAGCTGGAAGAAGTAGTGCCAGCACTCCTGGTGGAGGGTGCCATACAACCAGTGCCTCCACACCAATGAAGCGATACAAAAGGGGGTGGTGATGGACGGAGCATCAGAACCAATCAAACACTCACACCCAGTCAACAGATCTGGGTTTGATCCATCACCGTTCTTTAGCCCACTCTGCCACCCCAGTTCAGACATGGCCATATGCAAATCAGTCTGACCCTGTGCCTCATGGGAACAGTCCAGCCCGAACTGCCAAGCCATGCCTTCCCTGGACCGGAAACAAGCTTCCTAGGACCGGTTTCTGGCATTTCAGCCGTCTTCAGCCAGGCTTGCTTGAATCCAGTGGCAAAGTGAGCAAGGGACTCACGTCTGAGCATACCCTGCCAACTTATGGCGAACAAAGCGGTACAAAAGAGGGTGGTGATGGACGGAGCATCAGAACCAATCAAACACTCACACCCAGTCAACAGATCTGGATTTGATCCATCACCGTTCTTTAGCCCACTCTGCCACCCCAGTTCAGACATTTATGAAGCTAATAGGGATGATGGCATCTTGCATTTTCATAGTGCCCCATGCAAGACTCCACATGCGTCCACTCCAAGAGTGCCTAGCACAACAGTGGAACCAGGCCCAAGGACAGCTGACGGATCTGGTGTTGGTGGACGGCCGCACCCATTACTCTCTGCAGTGGTGGGACACCACAAACCTTTCCAAAGGGCGGCCGTTCCTGGACCCGGTTCCTCAGGTGATTCTAACAGCGGACGCATCGCTCTCCGGCTGGGGAGCGCACCTCCTACACCTCACAATGCAAGGTCTATGGACACGCCACAGCAAAAGTCGCTCCACATCAACCATCTGGAGCTCTTGGCGATCTTTCTAGCCCTAAAATCCTTTCAAAAACAGATTTCAGCCAAAGCAGTCCTCATTCGCACAGACAATATGACTGCAATGTATTATATTCAAAAACAGGGGGGGGACACACTCTCCCCATCTCTCCCGCTTAGCCCAGAGCATATGGAGATGGGCAATTCCACAAAACATCTTTCTCCTGGCACAGCACGTCCCAGGCATACAAAACACCATGGCAGATTTGCTCAGCAGACAAACGCAACAACTACACGAATGGGAACTGCATCCACAAGTTCTTCGCCCATTCTTCCACAAGTGGGGGCATCCTCAGATAGACCTCTTCGCCACCCACGAAAACAAAAAATGCCCAAGCTTCGCCGCGAGATACCCACATCCATTGTCCAAAGGCAATGCGATATGGATGAACTGGTCAGGCAGATTTGCATACGCCTTTCCACCTCTCCCACTAATTCCATTAGTGGTCAGGAAACTGCAACAGCACTCCCTCACACTCATTCTGGTAGCCCCAACATGGGCCAGGCAGCCGTGGTACACCATACTACTACAGCTATCGGTGGTACCACATCAAAAACTGCACCTGTCCCCATGCCTCCTAACTCAGAACCATGGAGAAATCGGACACCCGGACCCAGCGCAGCTCAACCTTGCGATCTGACTCCTGAAATCTTAGAATTTGGGTACCTTAACCTTCCCCCTGACTGCATGAATATTATCAAGGAAGCCAGACGTCCTACCACTCGAGCATGCTATGCCGCAAAGTGGAAGAGATTTGTTGTTTACTGCCGTAACAATACAATCAACCCTTTAGATGCATCCATACAACACATTATATGCTATTTGCTCCATCTTCAAAGGTGTAACCTGGCATACTCTTCCATACGCTTACACCTAGCAGCGATTGCTGCTTACCTGCAAAACAGACAGCATTTATCACTGTTCAGGGTGCCTGCTATTAAAACCTTTATGGAAGGCCTTAAACGCATAATTCCACCCAGGGCACCGCCTTCTCTTGTATGGAATCTAAATGTAGTTCTTACAAGGCTAATGGGTCCGCCCTTCGAACCACTGCATAAATGCGAGCTACAGTTCCTCACATGGAAAACAGCTTTTCTAGTGGCCATCACTTCCCTTAGAAGGGTGAGTGAAATACAAGCGTTCACTATACAGGAACCCTTCTTACAAATACATCACAGCAAAGTGATACTTCGTACAAATCCAAAGTTTCTGCCCAAGGTCATTTCCCCCTTCCATCTCAATCAATCGGTGGAATTACCTGTTTTTTTCTCGCAACCTCAATCTGTTGCGGAAAGGGCTCTACATACACTTGATGTTAAGAGGGCTTTACTGTACTACATACAGAGAACGCAACCTTTCAGGAAAACTAAACAATTGTTTGTTTCCTTCTCTCCACCGCATAAAGGCAACCCCATCTCTAAATCGGGGATAGCTAGGTGGATTGTAAAGTACATACAAATTTGCTATCAAAAGGCAAAAAGAACATTATCTGTTCCACCTAAAGCCCACTCTACTAGAAAGTTAGGGGCTTCCATGGCTTTTCTAGGGAACATACCCTTAGATGACATCTGCAAAACAGCCACATGGTCAACACCGCACACCTTCACAAAACATTACTGTGTAGACGTGCACTCCAAGCAACAAGCTAGTGTGGGCCAGGCTCTACTAAAGACACTATTTCAAACCGCTGCAACGGATACCGGTGGTCGCCGCTAAGGTTGGGTACTGCTATATAATCTATGCAAAGTGTACAATCTGCAGCTCATATGCCTCGAACGGAATATGCTACTTACCAGTATGCATCTGTTCTTGGCATGTAGAGCTGCAGAGTTGTACACGCCCACCCGCCTCCCCGGCTACCTGTATCCATTCCAGTCTATCTTATTTAGATACAACACACATGGGTTTCTCACTGTTATTACTACGCTCCATCATTTCCCTGCTGGCGAAAAACAATCTGAGGATGGAGCCGAAGCCCATGCGCAGTACGGACCGAAGGAGGAGTCACCGAACTCGTGACTTCCAAAGACTGTCCAAAGAACAAAAACAAACTGCAAACATCCGGGCCCAACACCAGATGGCGATCTGTGCAAAGTGTACAACTCTGCAGCTCTACATGCCAAGAACAGATGCATACTGGTAAGTAGCATATTCCTTCCGGTCCAGGGAAGGCATGGCTTGGCAGTTCGGGCTGGACTGTTCCCATGAGGCACAGGGTCAGACTGATTTGCATATGGCCATGTCTGAACTGGGGTGGCAGAGTGGGCTAAAGAACGGTGATGGATCAAACCCAGATCTGTTGACTGGGTGTGAGTGTTTGATTGGTACTGATGCTCCGTCCATCACCACCCCCTTTTGTACCGCTTTGTTCGCCATAAGTTGGCAGGGTATGCTCAGACGTGAGTCCCTTGCTCACTTTGCCACTGGATTCAAGCAAGCCTGGCTGAAGACGGCTGAAATGCCAGAAACCAGTCCTAGGAAGCTTGTTTCCGGTCCAGGGAAGGCATGGCTTGGCAGTTCGGGCTGGACTGTTCCCATGAGGCACAGGGTCAGACTGATTTGCATATGGCCATGTCTGAACTGGGGTGGCAGAGTGGGCTAAAGAACGGTGATGGATCAAACCCAGATCTATTGACTGGGTGTGAGTGTTTGATTGGTTCTGATGCTCCGTCCATCACCTCCCTCTTTTGTACCGCTCCACACCAATGAGGCAACTCTCTTTATAATCTGATTCCGATCAATCCTTGACCTCTGACCTTTGAACAGGTTCATCCTCTCCGGACTCTTTCGCATTGGTCTGCAGGGCATTATTACGCTGCTCTGCCAAGGTGACTTCATGTCACCATTGAATCTGAAAGATGTGTATTTTCACATCCTGACCCAATCAGCGAATCGCCAGTACCTGCGTTTTGTGGTAAGTAGATAACACTGCCAATTCAAGGTTTTACTCCTAAGACTCACTACTGCTACAAAAGTGTTTACATTGTGCATAGCTGTAGTAGCATGCACCTGGGCAGAAATGCCATACAGGCCCACATCACTAGACAAAACCCAATTGTATCGGAATCCGCATCATTCTTACCAGCATCAAGCAGGCAGAGGCAACCACAGAGGTCGCAGCAGTGGAGGTGCCAACAAGGGACCTACCCCACCTATTTATTTCGGTTACTAAACCTCACAAGAGACCACCCATCTCCAAGCCTGGCATAGCCAGGTGTATTGTCAAATGCATCCAAACTTGCCACATTAAGGCACACGAGTTCATGTTCCTCCTAACGCACACTGCACTCATAAGACAGGGGATACATTGCCTTCTTAGGCAATATTCCCATATCTGGCATCTGCAAAACAGCTACATGGTAAACACCACACATCTTTACCTATTGTGTGGATATACTAGCACGACAACGGGCACTAGTTGGCCATGCAGTGCTATGGGCACTATTTTTGGCATCTGCACCCTTCAAGTGTTAACCACCACTGAGGGGAGAATAGTTCTTTTTGGTTTATACTGCACATGTGTATCTCCAGCCACACATGCTATGAATGGAAAATGCTACTTACCCTGGAGGTGTTCGTTCATAGCGTGTAATGCTATAGGTACACATGAACCGTCCCTCCTCCCCAGGTACACATTCAGTTGATCCAGATCCTAAATAATCTGTTCCTTCAAATATACAGTTCAGTAATGCACCATATCTTGTATCACTCTCGATACAGCCTTACACCTAGAAGATGGAGTCTGTGCCCAGGTGCAATCTACCTCGAGAGGAGGAATCACACTGCATCTAATGACTCGAGAACGTTCTTTGAACAAAAACAACTTGTACACGTCCGATCCCAACACTAAATGAAGGAATATGCTAAGCATGTGACTCTACAACACTATACACTACGAACGGATGCTTACAGGGTGGGTAGTATTTTCCATATAAATACAAATGTATGAATGAGTGGGGCAATTCATTGTTTATTATTGCAATGGAGCATCTGCTGAAGGACAACTAGGATTACTGCTAAGTAATTTTTCCTTTTGTATCAATGATCGTGGATTATATTTTTTGATCCATATTAATAAGCTTTTCAATTATTACACTCACTGGTTGTTAAATGTCTTTTAGGTTATTACCTAGACAGGACTAAGGAACAAAAGATCTCTGTATAGCTGTTAAGTGTTTTATTTGTTTAATGTGAAATGTCAAACTGTCTTAAAACAGTAAATATTTTGATCGATGGTCTAATTGAGAAAGTATTAAACATTGGAGCTAAAGTATTGTGCAACCTCTGATCTCGAATCCCACTCTAGAAGAGCTTGTGTTGTAGTGCCAGCACTTGGAATGTGTCCTTTGGTGTGGAGGTTGAACCAGTATTTTGGGGGGGGGGGGGGGGGGGGGGGCTTGCGTAGCAGGTTCTTCAAGATGGTATGATTATGATGACAGAGAAGGAAGCATTGCTAATCTCGAAGAATAATCGCGAGTTGTGTTCCAAGCAGGCTGCGCACAGCCTTGCTTTTTCCAGTGTCCAGACTCTCTCTGGCACCCTCTCAGGACAAAATGAGACCGCAAAACGGTTGTTTTGATAACACCTACAATTATCATTTTTTTTCTTTAAAAGACACGTTCGCGTGAAAGCAGCTCTTTTTAGGTCTCGCCTAGGCAGTGCTGTCGCTATCTCTTTGGGACCTGCTTTATTCAGGATATGGGCACTCAAAACACCCAATGCCTCTGGTTGGTTAGTTGGCCTGCCTTTCTAGATTCCTTTACTTGTTTGTAAATACTGTCCATCTGTCCCGCCTTTGTGTGCTTATTTCCCTCCCAGCGGACATCATCATTTTTTGGGGGTTGGCCATCTGTTCCCCCTCCCTCGCACCTCCTCCTCGTCATTGCTGCCATCCTACCCACGCGAATGACTGTAATTTTAGTTATGCATTTATCTTTGGGAATAGGGCGTGTTTTACTTTATCTCGCTGTTTTATTGCTTGCTTTCCCTGCCTCCTCGCTCACTCCTGTTCGTTCCTACCTCCCTACTCGGTGTCTTCCTCATAACGGCAAGTTCTCTAGCCTCCCTTTCTTTTCTTCAGCATACCATGAATTGCACCCAACATGGTTTCGATGTTTTAATGCTATATAATTCAACTGTGAATTCTTATTCCTTGTGTGCTCTCTTGGGGCTTCTTCCATTCTATCGCACTCGTGTATCATCGCACTAAGAAATCAAATTATATGTCAAGCTTTGATTCCCAAACGTTTTTGAACCGCAGCTCCCTTTACCAATTGCCCTTGGTCAGGGCTCCCCGTTACAATACTATTTGAGGCAGCACATTTTTTCATAACCATCCTTTGTTAATTGGTGGTTACAATGCCCACTGGTCCCCAGTATGCCACAGGAGACCAGATGTTTTTTTTTTGTGATCGAAGACTTTAAAGTAGTCAATTTACTGACTTTGGAAGAATGGAAAGCTAAGTCGGCCCCTTAGGACTCGAATGTGTGACCTACAGATCACCATACATTTCAAGAATGAGCACTGAATTAAAAAAACAATCCCGCCTCCGATACATTATCACTGCCTGACAGTATGTTCTAAAACACACACAGTTAAGATGAAATAAATACATTTTGGGCAAGCTATCAGTAGAGGTTGAACAAATGCAGCAGAGAAAGTGTGTGAACTATGATCAAAGATACAAATAAGTTTGTATAGGTTGCACAGTGAAACACGTATGGAATATACAAGAAGGAAACGATAAACAAGTGAACCTTGTCTGCTTTGTCATATTTGCATGTATGACGTTTGAAATGTTCCCTGCAATGCTTTCTTAATACATGTTAAATATATTCCACAGCCAGAAATCATATTCTCCGAAAACACTGAATCTTTCTCTTTGTAGACCCAGTTTTTAGGTCTCGCCTGAGACAGCGCTTTAGCGCTGCTCTCGCGAGAGCTTTTGTTAAAGGGGGATCTGGAAGTGCAAACGAGTGCTTTTCAGGCCTCCAAATACAGTGCATGTGCGCCGGGCGCGCGCACACCATTTGGTAGCCTGAAAAGCACTGCGTGATCACTTTCACTCACGGCCACTTTGATGTCCTCAGTGAGCCGCGCGTCCACTGAGGACATCAAAGCGGCCGCGCACACCATTTGCCACCCCCACACCGTACATCTTTACCGCTCTCGGGCCGTCTCATCCTTGCTTCTGTATCCCGCCACATCCCTTCTCACTCACTTTTTTTTCCATCTCGCTGCTGCTTTCAAGCATCTCCAAAATTCACCAACACTTCTCGTCTTTTCTTTTTTCACCCGTCCCTTCTCGCCTGCCCTCCGCATCATCTATCTTTTTACCTGCCTTTCTCCCCGTCCATTCCCCTCTTTCCTACCCTGTCCCAGTTAGCACCCTCTCTCCCATCATGAGCCTCTGTCCCGCCTGTTTCCATTCGACCCCCTTATTGCTTCAGCTTGGAAGCGCTCTACATATATTTGCACTTTTCATCCCACACAGACGTGCTTGCAGCCTCCTCCCTCGCCACCCGGGCTCGTGCCCCGTTATTCGCCTCGTACAACCTCTCGGGTGCTTGTGACTCCCTTCCAGCCCCAGCCGCGCCGGCCTTCTTATAACCATGTCACATCAACATTGTAGTTAGCATTTCGTTTTTTTTCAGCAGCGTATACCGACCCAGTCATAATAACTTTTTTCGGTATATTCACAACAAATCTTTCCGTTTCTAAACGCTGCAGTTGACCTAGTGAAAAGAAACCAGACCCCCTGTCGTTGGGTGTTGCGTAGTGGGCTGAACAATTTAGAAAACAGTGTGTTGTTCCACTCTCTGTGACTCTCAAAAAATCCGTGCTAGCCAGGCATGTGGTAG
Organism: Triturus cristatus; assembly: GCF_964204655.1. Lineage (NCBI taxonomy): Eukaryota > Metazoa > Chordata > Amphibia > Caudata > Salamandridae > Triturus > Triturus cristatus. Next base: position 714,107,389 of record NC_140583.1, read on the forward strand.
GAATCGCGAACAAACACTTTCTTCCTTTGATTTTCTCTGCACCCGTCTTCCATTGGCAAAACATGTAGGACTCGCCTGTAACGCTGTTTGGCATGTACATTACATATTTTAGTGCTTGTATTTCCCAAAGTCGAGGGTAATATGCTGCATGGGCTAAACACTTATAAGGTCCCAAAGGGAGACCTATTGACAGACAAGCGCTTCCTGTGATTACAGGAGATCAAACCAGACTCCATGCTGCGTTTATGGCCTCCACACCCCGCTCTGGCAGGAAGGGCAGCCTGCCAAAACTGCAGCCAGCCTTCATCTCTGGGGTGGGGTGAAGGGAATGTGAAGCTATCAGCTGCTCCATCTGACTAACTAGAAACAAGTCAACATAAGAAGATGGCTTGCTGATAACACTCTGAATGCTGCCTGTGCAAAACTCCCCAAAGGATAAAAATAATAGAAAGAAAGATAGAAAGAGAAGCAAAGGAGATTTGGAGGAGAGATTGAAGGAGGGGTTGAGGTTTCAGTATAGAGAGAAAAGGGGGCATTTATGGAGAGGATGAGCTTTGGAAGTAAAATAGAAAAAGTAAGGACTAAATACACATGAAATGTAGAGAAAAAAAGGGGAGTGAAACATAGCAAGTAGAGCAAAAGGGGAGGAGAAGAAGGAAAGAAGGCTAAGACAATAAGGACAAACACAAGGAGATATGGAGACAAAGCTGTGACAAACACAGAGGTCAAAGGACAGGAACAAGATGAGTGAGAGAAGCATAGCCAAGATATAGATTTGATAGAGTAAGGGTGGAGTTAGTAAGAATAGGGAGATTTGGCGGAAGTGGGGGAGAGAAAAAGGTGGGATGTAGACTCAACAGAGGAGACTGGATGAGGGAGAAGTGAAGGAGAGCGGTAAAGCGGGAAAAGTAAAGAACAAAGAGAAGACAAAAACTCAAGAAGGAAGGAGATAAAGACAAACAAGAGAGACCGAGTTGAAATGGATAGGGGTGATAAGAGGTGGAAGGAGATGAGTGGCAAGACGAGGAGCGAAGGTAAATGATTGGTAGAGTGGTAAGGTCACAAGATGCAGTGGCAACGGTGCCCAGGGGTGCAAGGAGCCCATTGCACACTTGTAATGGGTGTCTTTTAATACCAACTCAGTCGAGGGGGTGCATTTTATCTGGTTTGCCTTAGAGCCCATTGCACCCTTGGTAACGCTACTGATTTGGATAGATTGAAGTCTTCACATGCTTGCATATTAAGTTGTTGCTTGTCTTCAATGCACGAAGCCTTGGCTGCAGCACATTGAGCACCTTTATTGCTGCATAAAGTGGAAAACAATTAGAGGGAACATTGATCATGCGTAGTGTCCTTGTTTTAATTGATAATACATGCATGTTCTCCTTTGATTTTTAGAATAGTGTTGAACTAATCTGCACAATATTTTAGAAAGCTTGACATTGTTGGATAATTGCCCATGAAACAAAAGTGCTACAGTACAGACTATTTTATGCTTATATACGTAGGCCATAATCCTTTCCAACGAGCAAGAAAAAGGCACAAGTCTATGAATATGACGAAGATGCTAATACCAGAAGTCTATTTTTACACTTTTAACTTTACCTGTCTTCTACCCTCACTTTTATTGTGGTTTGTATCCATCCCATAAATGCTGTAGTGCCTTAGGAAAATGAGATGTTACACGTTTTCTTTATACGTATTTACAACTTCTAGTTGCAAACCGTTATCATCTAATTTGTATTCTTCTTCTCTGTTCTTTTTAACTACAAATAGATATGCTGATTGCCTCTGATGGTATATCAAAGTTATTTGTTTCAGATGTACTTGGAAACAGTCTGGGGATTTGCTCCTAACATAACAAACATGTAAAAATTGAGACCTATGTAAAAGAAATTGACATGCAGTCTGCAAAACAAGTGACATTCATAATGGTGAAGCGCGCCAGTGCATTGTATTTCTTGTGAAAATTAAAATTAAAATCAAGCTATGACAATTGTAGGTAATTTATTCTTTATATTGTATTTCTCAGGTATTTATTTACTTAAGAATGTTTGCAACTGAAAGTGGATTTGAATTATTGCCTTGCAATCGATATTCATCTGAACAAAATGGTGCTAAAATTGTAGCAACAAAGGAATGGTGAGTTTAATGTCCTCTGTGACAGCTTTGTTTTGAAAGTTTTTGCAGTAAGTGCAACTTTGGACCAGCAACATGTTTTGTTGACATTGTGTGTTTACCCTAGCTAGGCACTTGGCACTAAGCCTCTTTTTATGGTATGTGGATTGTTTTCAGTTTTTAAATGCTCTGTTAGGTCGCTTTAGCTATTTTATTAAGGGAAACACTCATAGGAATACTCTTGATAACAGTAGATGGTTACTTGTAGGAGCCGGGTAACAGTATACCATTCTCTCACGGTCGGTAAATCAGCCGTTCAATCAAAAACAACTTTTTGGCCAGGCTGTGGACACTGCCCTCGAGGAAATGAAGAAAGATACAGAGACTGCAAAGTCTATGGGAGCACTGCAGTCTCCACACACACGTGGCTCCTTTCGGCGCTCCTTTTATAGAGGAGCCTCCAAAAACGTCGGTGCAGATGCCTCATCTTTGTTCAAAAATACCACTCAAACATCCCCCAACAGAGGATATTTTAGAGGAGGATACCGGGGGAATAACACCAAAGGAAGGGGCCGAGGTAACACCAGCACTAGCACCTCCCCTGCTAATAAAAACTAACTTCCCTCCACTTCCCCCAGACCATTCCACTCCGGTTGGGGGATGATTATCACAGTTCCTACCTGTCTGGAACAACATCACAACAGACAAGTGGGTAAGACAGATTATCCAGTATGGTTACTGCCTGGAACTTACAGATACCCTCCCAAACATACCACCCAAGCAGTGTCCAATGTCCACAGAACATCTTACACTTTTAAAACAAGAAGTTCTCTCACTGCTTCAAAAGCAAGCCATAGAGCCAGTCCCCTTACCACATCGGGGAACAGGGGTTTACTCGCTGTATTTCCTAATCCCCAAAAAGGACGGGACTCTAAGGCCAATACTCGACCTCAGACCCCTCAATCTGTATATACACTCTACAACAAGTGCTTCCACTGCTGCAACAAGGAGACTTCTTTGCCACACTAGATCTCAAGGACGCCTACTTCCACATTCGCATACATCCTGCTCACAGGAAGTATCTACGCTTCGTAGTGGACGGACAACACTATCAGTTCAAAGTCCTTCCATTCGAAGTCACCACGGCACCCAGAGTATTCACCAAATGTCTTGCAGTGGCAGCAGCACACTTAAGGAGACAACAAATCAATGTCTTCCCATATCTGGACAACTGGCTAATAAAAGCCAAGTCATTCAACCAGTGTGTTCACCACACTCCTCAAACTATCCAAACATTGCACAACTTGGGGTTCACAGTCAACTACACCAAGTCCCATCTCCAGCCCTCTCATGTACACCAATATCTAGGGGCCACGATAAACACTGCTACAGCTCTAGCATATCCCAGTCCAGCCAGGATAGCCAGCATACAAGCTCTCCTCGCTAAATTTCAAACCCAACACTCTCTCCCAGCCAGAGTGTTCATGCAACTCATAGGCATGATGGCATCTTGCATATTTATTTTACCTTATGCAAGACTACAAATATGTCCCTTACCAGAATGTCTAGCACATCAGTGGAATTAGGCTCAAGGACAACTTACAGATCTGGTGTTGGTGGACAGCCACGCACATCGCTCTCTGCAGTGGTGGAACACAACAAACTTATCCAAAGGGCGGCCATTCGTCAAACCTGTTCCACAGATAGTACTGACAACAGATGCATCACTCACCGGATGGGGAGCCCATCTCCTCAATCACAGAACCCAAGGCAAATGGACCACTCAACAAAAAGTGCTCCGTATCAATTATCTGAAACTACTAGCAATATTTCTAGAACTAAAATCATTCCAACTACATGTACAGAACAAGGCTGTCCTCATCCGGACGGACAACATGACAGCCATGTATTACATACAGAAACAAGGAGGCACACATTCTCTGCAGCTGTCCCAGCTCGCGCACAACATTTGGAGATGGGCCATCCCACAAAACATATACCTCCTTGCAGAACACCTTCCAGGAGTTCACAATCAGATTTCGGATCTGTTGAGTCAACAGACACAACAGATTCACGAATGGGAGCTACATACACAAGTTCTTCTACATTTCTTCCAAAAGTGGGTCCAACCAGACATAGATCTATTTTCCACACACGAAAATGGAAAATGCCCAACCTTCGCCGCCAGGTTTCCACACCCGCTGTCCAAGGGCAATGCGATATGGATGAACTGGTCAGGCAAATTTGCGTATGCTTTTCAGCCACTCCCACTCATTCCACTAGTGGTACGCAAGCTCCGACAACAGTCTCTCAAAATGATCCTAATAGCTCCCACATGGGCACGTCAGCCGTGGTTCACAACACTATTGGAACTCTCACTAGTCCCACACCAAAAACTACGCCTCTCCCCATCACTACTAACGCAGAACCTTGGAGAGATAAGGCACCCGATCCAACTCAACTGAATCTGGCAATCTGGCTCCTGAAGTCCTAGAGTTCGGTTACCTTAACCTTCCACCAGACTGTATGAACATCATTAAAGAAGCCAGGTGCCCTACCACTAGAGCTTGCTGTGTGGCAAAATGAAAAAGATTTGCCATTTACTGCACTCACAATAATATTCATCCACTGGATGCGTCCATCCAGAACATCATTTGCTACTTACTACATTTGCAAAGATGTAATTTAGCATACTCATCCATACGTGTACATCTAGCAGCACTTGCCGCTTTCTTACAAAACAGACAGCACTTATCACGTTTTAAGGTCCCAGCAATTAAAGCCGTCATGGAGGGCATTAAAAGAATAATTCCTCCCAGATTACCACCCTCTCTAGTGTGGAATCTCAACATCGTACTTACTAGGCTCATGGGACCCCCATTTGAACCTCTGCATAAATGTGAACTTCAGTTCCTTACATGGAAAGTAGCTTTCCTTATTGCAATCACCTCTCTCAGGAGAGTAAGTGAGATCCAGGCTTTAACCATACAAGAACCTTTCTTACAAATACATTGTAACAAGGTGGTTCTCAGAACAAATCCAAAATTCCTTCCTAAAGTCATCTCTGCATTCCATCTTAACCAATCAGTGAAGTTACCCGTATTTTTTCAAAATCCAGACTCCGTAGCAGAGAGAGCTCTTCACACGCTAGACGTCAAAAGAGATATACTTTATTACATTGACAGAACTAAATCCTTTAGAAAGACAAAACAATTGTTTGTAGCTCCCCGCTTCATAAAGGTAATCCCATCTCCAAAGCTGGGATTGCAAGGTGGATTGTTAAATGTATCCAAATATGCTACCAAAAAGCTAAACGCACATTAACAATTCCCCCTAGAGCGCGTTCAACATGCAAACTAGGGGCTTCCATGGCATTCTTAGGGAACATTCCCCTAGAAGACATTTGCAAGGCAGCCACATGGTCTACAACACACACCTTCACTAAACACTATTGTGTTGACGTGCAGGCCAAACAACAAGCTTCTGTAAGCCAAGCTGTTCTTAAAACACTCTTTCAAACTACTGCAACCGATACAGGTGACCACTGCTAGGGGAGACACTGCTGTACAGTCTATGCTAAGTGTGTGATCTGCAGCTCATATGCCTCGAACGGAAAATGCTACTTACCAGTATGCATCTGTTCTTGGCATGTAGAGCTGCAGATCCACACACGCCCACCCGCCTCCCCGGGACCTGTATCGGTTCCAGTACTGTCTTACTTAGATATACACACATGGACAACTTTTTCTTTCTACTAACTCCATCATTTCCCATCATGGCGAAAAACAATCTGAGGATGGAGTCGATGCCCATGCGCGCTATCGTCCAAGGGAGGAGTCACCTATCTCCTGACTACAAAGACTTCTTCCAAGACAACAACAAGGTGCAAGCATCCGAGCCCAACACCAGATGGCGATCTAATGCTAAGTGTGTGGATCTGCAGCTCTACATGCCAAGAACAGATGCATACTGGTAAGTAGCATTTTCCTTACAGGTAAGTAACTAGTTTTCTTTACCCAGCCAAAGTCCTGTAAAAAAACGTCAACAACTGCCCCTCCAACCACCTCCTAAACACCAGCTTCTCATCACCACACAATCAAGATTCGGACCCAAACACAGTAGGAAAGCTGCCCTTATAGCAGCAACGAATGACAACCGGATGATCCTCGATGGGGAGACCTCAGCTCTCATCCTTCTAAGGCTATCGGCAGCCTTTGACTCCCATCTCATCCTAATTCACCGCCTCTGACGCACTAGAACTTATTTGCGGAACCCCACAGGGCATCTCGCTCAGCCCAGCGCACTTCAACCTCTAGGTGACTCTGCTGGCTGATGTCATACGAACTCACAGAATAAACATCACTTATGCCGATGACACACAACTGATACTGTCACTCTCGGACAAAAACCCAACACCAGCAACAATTTCACCACATGCATGACAGAAGTAGCCAGCTGAATGAAATCCAATTTCCTCAAATTGAAATAGGACAAGACCAAGGTGGTAGTCCTTCAGGAAAAATTCCTCGCCTGGGACTTCACCTGGTGGCCCACAGACCTTGGGCCCACCCATACGGCCTGCTCGCAAGAGAGAAACCTTGGAATTATCATAAACATCAACTAGACATGACCGCCCAGGTCATCGCAGTGGTCTCAGCCCGCTTCAACACACTAAGAATGCTGGAAGAAATCTTCAAGTGGCTACCAGGCAACACCAAGAAAACGATAAACCAAGCCCTCTTCACCAGCAGACTGGACTTGGAACCCTGTACACAAGGATTATCAACCTGCTAAGAAGAAGATTGCAGACAGTCCAAAACGCAGCAGCCAGACTAGTCCTCAATCTCCCCCGCTAAGTCCACATTGCACCACAACTCAGGGGACTCTACTGGCTCTCAGTACACAAGCGCTCACACTTTAAACTCATCCCCCACAACTACAAATCTCTCTACAACACTCGCCTTGTCTACTTGAACAACCACATTCACTTTCACCAACCTTCTAAACTCCACCGTTCTACCTGTCTCTCCCTAGCACATATCCCACGCATACACAAAAGCAGAACAGAGGCCTTCTCATAACTTTCCCTAAAGCAGCGGTCGAATTGGGGGGAAAAAAGTAGGGGAACTGTGGGTGGAGAATCAGAGGGCAGGAATAACCCGAGGACCGGTGGGTGGAGTCAGAGGTGTGGCTAGAATGCGCGAAACATCCCAATTCTTTGTATTTGTTTGACATTTCACTGACCAGTTACAGCTTATTATGTTATTTAATTCAACCAATGGATATACATGAATATTTAAAGCTTAATATTAGTTATTGACATTAAAATACATTCACAAAGTGGGATATGTTTTCAGTCACAGAATGTCCCACATGCGTTTAAAAGTGAAAGCACAAGCTATTTGTCTCCGAGCCATGGCTTTCTGTCATCAGCACTTCTCCCTTTTTTTCCACAAGAGCAGTTCAAACATAAAGGGCAAAATATCCTAGTTTGCAAATGTTTTCTATATAATTTTGGCTACGCAATATATGAACCATAATGTTCGAGGCATGTGGGCTGCTGAATTCATATCTGTGCATAGATCGCCGCCTAGTGTTGGGTCCGGATGTTTGCACGTTGTTGTCCTGGAAGAGTCTTCGAAGTATCCTGGGATAGGTGACTCCTCCCCTGGACTACAGTGCGCATGGGCATCCTCTCCATCCTCAGATTGTTTTTTTCCGCCATTGGGTTCGGATGTGCTTATCTTGACTCAAGTTAGGAAAAACTTTTTCCACGCCAAAAGGCCTCTAGTTCGCGTCGGTACTGTTCCCGATCGGTATCGATAGTATCTTTGTTAGTTTACTAACTTCCAGAACCAACTTTTTCGCATCTTACCCGAACATCGACGATGGAATCGAGGACACCATTCAAGCGGTGCCCTGTATGCAATGCGAAATATCCACACATCGACGTCCATCCGGTGTGCAACAAATGCCTTTCACCGGATCACGACGAATCTACATGTATGGCCTGTGCCCGATTTCGATCCAAGAAGACTCTCCGGAATCGACGAGCGGCGAGACTCGAGGCGCAGCAAGCGGCACCGGCCCCGGCCGACATCTTTAGCGCCGGGACCGAAGAAGTGGAGAACCTACCCTCCAGTCCGAACATGACTCCGGATCGGAAGACGTCGACGAAACACTCTTTCGCAGAGATGAAGACGAACCCGAGGTAGGAGACTACAATGAGGCCTTAGGGGCCGAAGAGAGTAGCTCCGATGACGAGCAAGGCCTACCCGTTCAGACTGAGGAAATCCCAGTGCAACAGTCTATGGCTCCGGTTGAGGGATCGCCTTCGGGCCTTACCCAAGACCTATCCCGCAGTTCTTCGGCCCCGCCCTCGGGCCCGGCCTCGGACATTCAGCGGCAGCCATTAATGCCCAAACCGGCTGGTTTCCCTTCTTCGAAACCGAAACCAAAAGCTGTATTGGTTCAACTGAAACCGAAACCGAAAGTGGCGCTGGTCGGATCGAGGCCCTCCACACCTTCGACGCCAGCAAAACCCGTCGGCACCGAGCGCAACAAACGAGACTTCGGTGCCGAGCTTGAAGCGGCCGACGTCGGAGTCGACATACGGAAATAGACCTTCGGTGCCACCAAACCTACTCGGCTCCCGGCACCGACGCAATCGGCTCCGACCCCAAAGGTCAAACTGCCTGCCGCGTCTCCCACCGCTTCGACGGCACCACCAAAGCCACACTCATCGAAGACGTCGACGGCCATTCCCGCCCCTCGACTCGATGACTCACCGGCGCCGAAAAAGTCCACGCCCGCCTCCACAGAACCGGTCGGCGCAAAGGAATCAAGGGCGCTCCAGGTGCCACCCGTTGCTGCGCAACGCACCAAAAACAAAACTGTCCTCCAGGACACGTCGGGCTCCGAGCCAATAAAAGCTCCAACAGCCTCTTCGGCACCAGCCAACATTACTTTTGGCCTGCCACCATCCACGGCCCCGAAACTGTTCCAAATCAGGACACGGGTCACCCACACCACGATCACGCCTGCCGAACGCTCTGCGGAGACGTCTCCATCGCATCTCATCGACGCCGACACCGGCAGGATGATTATCCACAAAAGGAGAATAACTTCTGAGCCAGCTTTGGACTCCTTCCGGATCCCACTTAAGAGAAAGCTGCCAGTGGCTTCGGAACCAGTTCTTTACGAACCTTTCCATTCACCCTACCAGGATCCACAATCCTTCTCTCCCACACACTCCGACACGGATGCGTTGGAGGACTACATGGGTGACCAAGTCCCCTACCCCGGAGGGATGGACCCTGATGGCCAACAGGACCCTGATCAAGCTTGGGATGACCCTGTAGACCCAGGTGCGCCTATGGATGCACAGGACCCGCAACTCTATGGAGCAAAAACATCTCCCACAGAGGACACTGCCGCGTTCAACGCTCTAATTGAACGTGCTGCGGCCAATCATGGGGTGCAACTTCACTCTGACACCATCGAGGACGACTTTCTCATGGATACTTTCGCATCCTCAGAAAGGAATATAAAGACTCTGCCCATGTTGAAGGGTGTCCTCAAACCAGCAAAGGACATCTTCAAGGAACCCACCAGGGCAAGAGTAATAAACCCCAGGATCGACAAAAAATACAGATCGGCGCCTGGGGACCCCACCTACATTAGAGGCCAGTTACCTTTGGATTCAATTGTAGTTGCGAATGCTCGCAAGAGGGCACACTCGCAAACAACAGGTGATGCTCCTCCCCCGGACAAAGAGTCCAAGGTGTTAGAGACCTCTGGCAAACGGGTTGCCGCCCAGGGGATATTCACAAGGTGAGGAATCACAAGGTGAGGAATCCACAGGCAGATACTGTATCCACCAGAAAAAGCGTTACCGAAGGTAAGTAACTTGTTCATTCTTTCCGAGCATTTTCACATGCTCACTCTACAGCAAATCCTCCCGCTGCTCAAGCAGGGAGACTTTCTGGCCACACTGGACCTCAAGGATGCGTATTTCCACATACCCATTCACCCCTCACACAAGAAATACCTCAGGTTCACTGTTCAAGGGCAGCACTACCAATTCAAAGTCCTTCCCTTCGGCGTGACAACAGCACCCAGGGTGTTCACGAAGTGCCTAGCTACTGTGGCGGCACATCTACGGAGGCAGCACATACACGTCTACCCTTACCTGGACGACTGGCTCGTTCAAGCGAAGTCAGCCCAGCAATGTGCCAGCCACATGTCCCGCACCATCCACCTCCTTCACAGTCTGGGGTTCTCACTAAATTACCCAAAATCCCATCTCCAGCCCGCACACGTACAACAGTACCTAGGTGCGACTATAGACACTCTGGCGGCCACAGCTCAGCCAAATTTAGTGAGAATCAACAGCATGCAAATGCTGATTTCCAAGTTCAAACCACAACACTCCCTTCCCGCGCGAGTGTTCATGCAGTTGATAGGCATGATGGCCTCCTGCATCTTCATAGTCCCACACACGAGACTACATATGCGCCCGCTTCAGGAGTGCTTAGCACGTCAGTGGAATCAGGCTCAAGGACAGTTGAAAGACCTAGTGTTGGTGAGCGGTCGGGCATACAACTCTCTGCATTGGTGGAATCCACAAAACCTTTGCAAGGGCCGACCGTTCCAAGAGCCTGTCCCACAGATAATACTGACGGCGGACGCGTCTCTCCAGGGATGGGGAGCTCATGTACTCCATTACACAGTGCAGGGACTATGGACACAACAACAAAAGAAGATGCACATCAACCTTCTAGAGCTGATGGCAATCTTCCTCGCTATGAAAGCATTCAAAGTACACTTGTGCAACAAAGTCGTGTTGATCCGGACGGACAACATGACTGCCATGTACTACATACAGAAGCAGGGAGGAACACACTCTCCACAGTTGTCTCATCTGGCTCAGAGCATGTGGAAGTGGGCCATTCAGAGGAACATGTTCCTCATGGCAGAACACCTCCCCGGCAAGGACAACCAGATGGCGGATCTGCTCAGCAGACACAGCCACCAGATGCACGAGTGGGAGTTACACCCATCAGTACTCCAACCGTACTTCCAGAAGTGGGGTCATCCAGAGATAGACCTATTCGCGACAAGCGAAAACGCAAAATGCCAAAGCTTTGCCGCCAGGTTCCCACATCCGCAGTCGCAGGGCAATGCGATATGGATGAACTGGTCCGGCAGATTTGCGTACGCTTTTCCCCCAGCACCACTGATACCGCTGGTGGCACGCAAACTCAGACAACACTCACTGACACTCGTCCTGGTTGCTCCAACGTGGGCACGCCAGCCGTGGTACACCACCTTTCTCAAACTTTCCGTGGTGCCGCATCAAAGGCTGCGGGTCAAACCCGAGCATTTGACGCAGAACCATGGAGAGATTCAGCACCCAGATCCGCAACAGCTGAACCTGGCAATCTGGCTCCTGAAGTCCTAGAGTTTGGCTACCTAAACCTGCCACCTGACTGTATGGACATCATTAAGGAGGCCAGGAGACCCACTACCAGAGCTTGCTATGCAGTCAAATGGAAGAGGTTCGTCATTTATTGCAATAATAATGACATTAACCCGCTAGACGCATCCATCCAAAACATTATTTGTTACCTATTACACCTATACCGATGCAATCTGGCGTACACCTCTATACGTGTCCATTTGACCGCAATATCAGCCTATCTACAAACCAGGTAGCACCTCTCTCTATTCAGAGTGCCTGCCATCAAAGCATTCTTGGAAGGACTCAAACGAGTCATTCCACCTAGCCACCCACCAGCCCCAATGTGGAACCTCAACTTGGTCCTCACACGCCTGATGGGTCCACCCTTTGAACCTCTACACTCATGTGAGATTCAATTCCTTACCTGGAAAGTAGCTTTCCTAGTAGCGATAACTTCTTTACGAAGAGTTAGTGAACTCCAGGCACTAACCGTCCAAGAGCCATTTATACAGGTTCACGCCAACAGGGTCGTACTACGTACCAACCCCAAATTCATGCCCAAGGTGGTATCGCAGTTCCACATGAATCAAACTATTGAACTGCCTGTTTTCTTTCAAAACCCACAAACTGTCGCAGAAAGGGCACTCCATACACTAGATGTAAAAAGGGCCCTCATGTATTATATCGACAGGACCAAACCCTTTAGGAAAACAAATCAACTTTTCGTTGCCTTTGCCCCACACCACAAAGGTAACGCTATCTCCAAAGCAGGTATAGCCAGATGGATCGTTAAATGTATTCAAATTTGCTATCAAAAGGCTAAACGCACTTTAACGATTCCCCCACGAGCCCACTCAACACGTAAGTTAGGGGCCTCCATGGCTTTCCTAGGAAACATTCCTTTGCATGACATATGTAGAGCAGCCACCTGGTCCACTACACATACATTTACCAAACACTATTGTGTAGATGTGCAATCAAAACAGCAGGCAGCTGTAGGACAGGCTGTTCTCAAAACTCTTTTTCAGACCGCTGCAGCTGGCCCTGGTAGCCGCCGCTAATAAGAGGGCACTGCTATATATTCTATGCACAGATATGAATTCAGCAGCCCACATGCCTCGAACTGAATATGCTACTTACCAGTATGCATCTGTTCTTGGCATGTAGGGCTGCTGACATTCTTATCGCCCTCCCTCCCCCCCTGCGCCTGTAGCAGCTGCAGCTCTCAGAATTACTGTAAAGCATGGTCATCACTTTCTGTATCTACTCCATCACGGCCACAATGGCGAAAAACAATCTGAGGATGGAGAGGATGCCCATGCGCACTGTAGTCCAGGGGAGGAGTCACCTATCCCAGGATACTTCGAAGACTCTTCCAGGACAAAAACGTGCAAACATCCGGACCCAACACTAGGCGGCGATCTATGCACAGATATGAATGTCAGCAGCCCTACATGCCAAGAACAGATGCATACTGGTAAGTAGCATATTCAATATATCATCTGCTGCATAATCTGACAATTTTAACTAATAATTTGTTTGTAGCTGAAATGGATCAAACGTTATTTAAAAATGTGACGGCCCTTCCAAAGGTTGACTGATCACCTCTCTCACTCCTGCATTTCTATGTTACACTGGTACTAAGGAGGCAACATTTTCCCAGAGACTGTTGGCATGTGTAAAAATGTCAAAATAATAAAGTATCAGAAAATATATTGCATTACGCTGCCGCCTTTTTTTTCCTGCATAATTTAGTCAACGCTGCGGCATAATTTTGTCCTCCATTGCTGCAGAATTCCAATGGACCCAAAGCAGGCAGTACATGTTAAAAGTGCTTGTGCATGAAACAGAGAGACTGTGGAGTTTGCAAACTTGGGGGGATATGTACAAGTGAAGTGGCGGAGTGAGGTGTTAGCCGTAATGGCTTAACGCCTCACTCCGCCACTTCAGAAACACAAGGCTGCACCATATTTACAACGATATGGTGCAGCCTTAACAGGAGTAAACCTGTTTACCCAGTTGAGACCGGGTGAATTATGATAGCAAAACAACAATGTCTCAACCAGTAATTACAAAGGCAATTAAAGTGAATGCATAAATCATTAAGGAAGGGAAACAGGAGACCAAGATAAGAAAAAAAGTGTTGTTATTATGCAAATGGTTATAACAGCACTATATTACAACTGAATTAAAGTAGCCAAAAAACACACCAATTGTGTACTGACCGTGCTCAGTGCAAGTGATAAGTGCAGTGACACAAGTGATATATATACAGCGTGAAGCGGCGCAAAAATAGAGACAAACAATAATCACAATCAAATAATATGAATACAATAAATAATTTGTTTTGAGGATTTAACCCTGCGGTGGCCGTAAATTACACTGGAATGTCGACGGCGTTTCGACCTTGTTCAATAAAGGTCATCATCAGGACAATGGCTACAATTTTAAGAAGTGCTGTTTGGAAATGAAAGAAAAATAGAATAAGGGCTATGAAAGCACATGGACCATATTTAGAAAATGAGAAATATCAAGGGAGAAAGAGTGGGGGAGGGTGGAGGGGGGGTTGGGTATGTGTAGGGGGGAAGTGGGGGGAGCGGGGAGGGGGGGTAGGGGTTGGGAGGGGAAGGGGTGTGAGAATTAGTTTGTCACCTGAAGGCATGTAGTTAACAAATCCCAAGAAAATCGCAAGGGTCACTGAAAGGCGATCGCAATCAATGGATATTGTAGACAAATGAATTGAGAATAGGCATCAACGCTGCAAGGTAAAGGGATATGTTTATAACCAAAACAAAACGCAGAAAAAACCACAAAGGAGATGTAAGCTCACAGTAGTAGATAATCTTACCGGGGGATGCACAGGAACGCTCTCCACAGGTAAACCAATGCAGCGTTATGGCCGTAAGTTCAAGGCTCAGTTTGGCAAAAGGGTATCAGCTGTGCCGGTTCATGACTAGAAGACGACTAATGAAAAGTCTAACGGACTAAAAAAAGGGAGGGGGGGGGGAGGGAAGAGGGGGATAGGGGATGGACGGATAGGGGTCCTAGGAATGAATGTAAGGGAGGAGGGGAAGGGAAAAAAATGCGAATCAAAACTGGACTTTGTTCAATAAAAAGGATTGTGCACCATAAAATGTGGGTAAAAGTCTTACCGGTAAATGAAGGAATTCTTTTAGATTAGCCCCCAGTAGCAAGAAAAATCAGTGCACGGGTAAGACTTAATCGCCAAAACGGATAAACCATATGGAGACGACAAGGTAACCATTAATAAAGCCGGATATCCGTGGTGCGCAAGTCGGGTGGACAAGAGAAAGGCTAGAACGTCAGAGCTAAGTGCCCCGGGGGGACTAGAGATAGAAGAAAACGTCTCAGTGACTGATGACGAGACAGAAAAAGCCGGAAACTATTTATGAAACTCTATCACAGTCAACAGATTCAACGCGGAAAACGTTAAATTACAACAAAGACAACTTTTGTTGAACAACCATAATTACATCATACATATCGGTTTAAACTAGGCAAGATTCCCCGGGGGGGGGGGGGGGGGAGGGAAGGAAGGGTATGGACAATGGGGGAGGGGGGAGGGAAGGAAGGGTATGGACAATGGGAGAGGAGGAGGGGTTTTGAAATTAATAGAATAAAACACCTCGAGATAGAGGTGTTATCATGTCTTCAAATACAAGGAAAAGAAAAAAGGAGAAGGGAGGGGAAAGAGGAACAAAAAGCATATCTTCAAACATGCATAATACATCAATATCACATAAGTGAATAAATATGCGCTTACATAAGTTAACATCACAATCAGCAAATTTTAACAAATTTAAATATACATAAATACATATTCATAAGTAGGGAGGAAGTCAGGTCAAATAAACTATACATGCCACCTAAACAATCGTCGTTGGAATAGGAAAGGAATAGCAGTGTAGCGCCAACGCAAGCACCCTTGCACCATAGTGCAAGAGTGTCTGTGTGCAGGGGTGGATTGTTTATGTGTAGGAAGGTGACCCTCCCTGCACATAAACAATCCTAAAATGCCATTTTGTCACTTTTTTGTGTGCTGCTTAATTACAGATTCTTTATGTACAGGAAGGGGGAACCTTCCTGTACATAAACAATCCATGGCATTTTGTTTTCTCCATGTGTGCTGCATAAGGCAGCACACATGGAAAAAGCAAAAACGAGGAGAAATAAAGCATTTCTCCTTGCTTCGCCAAGTTAAGACCATGTTTTCACTGGTCTTCATTCTAGCGCTGCCTCCTATGCATGCTGCCCTTGGACATAGGGGGCAGCATCAAAATCAATGGGTGTTGCGGTGGAACGCCCACCACAATACCCACTGCCTACCCCTTTCATGTTAACCATTGCGTGAAAGGGGGTCTTATTCACAAGGCAGCGATAACCACGTTATGTGGCTTAACGCTGCCTTGAAAATAAGGAGAAGCCCCTATCGCCACCACAACTTCGGAAAAAGTGACGTTGTAGTGGTGATAGGGGCTTCTACATATGCCCCTTAGTTTGGTGTGCATGCAAATCCTGCATTGTCGATCCCTGGTAAGTTGCAGCTACTGCTTCTGAAACAAGACCAATGGAGGTACCAGTGGGTGAGGCAGACTAGCCTCAAGGGCAGAGCCAGATTTCGCACTGGTGGTGCCCTGTGCAACAATGTTTGTTGGTGCCCCTCAATGACCACCTACGCCACGGATTCCCTACTACCCTTTAACAGTGCCCTTCAAGTCTCCATAACCACACACTCTCTCACATGCATTTAGTTTGATTTACGGCACCACTGAAACCATTGTAGAGTGTCAGAGCACTTTACATCACACACATTATACAGGGAAAATCAATCATATGTGTGTAAATCACTGTATAGGAAATTTTACATAAGACAAAGGCCTACATGGTGCAGGATTCACATGACAACCATACTAGTAGGCAGTATAGTTTAATAGTGATTGGTCTGGAGAAGAACAAACTCAGAATTTAAAACGTAACACCGGGGTTGGGGGTTCTCTTTAATATTCAGAATTAATTTATTCAAATGAACACTTTGTGCAGCATTAGGATAATCAAACACTGGGGGGTGAGGGGGACATAGTGCTCTAATTTACACCTTGCACTTTGTAGGCGGATCTTAGATGACAGTTAATAGCTCACTGTTCTATGCTAGTATTTTAACTTATAAACTGCAAGTAACAAAAGGATCTCTCTAAAAAAAGCAGTAACCCACTGACCTATTTACATTGTGTGCACTTTGCGATCTGAATGGTACATGTCCTTGGCAGCAGGCACATTAACCGTCTGCGCTACCTTTCAACGAGTCAAAACCTCCACTAGACAAAACTCTGACCTCTCTAGAAGAACATTAATCACCGGAGTTATCATGGCATTTCTATAGTTGCTGGAGGCATGGAAGGAGGCAGCAAGTGCATTTAAAACCATAATATACTTGCAAACATAATGACCCCATCCGAATTCAGCACCCAGTGTGATCGCACTGCCCTAGAGCTGCCATGCTCCAAGGTCCTGTGACCTCGGTGAGAAAGTCACTGTTGCTCTAGGATGTGCTACTTCGTAGGCCTGCCCGCAATACTGGAGGTGAACTTCAGTATGGATTGTGGTGGACAGGCCTCCAAGGTTAACCCACACTTGCCCCACTAGGGTAAACCTGCTGGTGCTAAGACACCAGGGCTTCCAAGGTCTTGCGGGCCTTCTAAGCATGGGAATGAGCTCCCTCAGGAGAGTGGTCTGGGGGACTGGTCATGAAGGCTGAACCTTGTTCCCCAGTTCCAAATTCGCCAGCTCTGACCATTGTGCCACATCCTCTCCCCCACTGAACACCATACTGCCCCACTGAGAGAAACTCACAATGCCCTCAACTACATCCCAGTTGTGCCCCGATATAAACACCTGGATGCGACTCAATTCAAATTAAGCACTGGACACGAGCAATATGCTGCCTGAAAAAAAAAAGTAACCTCCTGGAAAAAGCATAACATTCATAGGGAATGCAAAATTAAGTAAAGCATGTGAAATGTAAGCAGGAACAACATGGTTACCTTAATGCTTTTATATACTCATTATTCAGAAATCAATTTGTGGTTTTGTCAGAAACGTTAAGGACATGACTACAGGGCCCGGAAGGGACCCGTTTTAATGTCCATTGCTTCTATCCTTCCAGAACATGAGCAGTATGGTTTAAAAAGACCAAATCCCTGAACACATTAACCAGGAATTGTAGTACCTCCAGGAATGGTGCACTTTCCCACCTGTGGAAAACAATGTTGTTCAAAGAAAGATGAGAAAACGAAAGCAGCGCTTCACTGGCAAACTCTATAAAGTGGCGTTAATGTGTTTAGGTGAACCAGCCTGGCTATTTTGAGACAACTTCGCCTTGCTTTATTTATTTTTCAGATTTTGACCCTTTTATTTCTCTCCATTCGGAGGCTGCACTTTGGAATAGAAAAATGTCAGAAAAAGATTACCTTTCCAGCAATAATTTTTTTTCTTTTTTGGATCCATTTCACAAGGGGAACAAATAAGCGAGTAGAGGAAAGAGGGGGTGAGAACTATCTTGAAGTCACGGTTTTCAGTAAGTGGGGAGGACCGAGACAGAAAGAGAGGGAATAAGAAGCAGCTGATGGCAACAAAGCAGAAGTGGACACTGTCCTTGTCCTCTCTGGGCAAGAAGGAAAAGCCTGAGTCCTTTTCCTTCTCTGCTCGCCTGCCCCCGGAGCCTTAACTGTAGGCTTTTTTAGCCGTCCTGGGACACATGTTTTAAAAAAAAAAGAAGTAGGGGTACGGAATCAATTGATTTTAAGAAGTAGGGGCTCGCTGTGCCCTGCCGATCCCGCCCACTTCGATCACTGCCCTAAAGCCTGGAAAGACCTCCCACTACACTTCAGAGCCCCCTCCTCTCTTCTTGACTTTCGCAAGAAGCTAATGACCTGGTTCTTCCCTAGGACTGGCCTCTCACACCTGCTACAGAGTGCCCGGGTACCCTCACTGTTGATTAGCACTCTGTGAAAACACAAATAACATTACACAGGTGGCAATAGTTATGGTTTGGTTTGTCTCCATTGAATTCTTTTTTTTTTTTTTTCTTATTTATTACATTTGACAGAGCAGTACATCATGCAGGTTGTTGTATGCAATGATCCATGATATTGACATAGTTTGATATAGGCCGATGTTGTTCGATGTAGTAGGGTTATTCATTACAGTAGGTACAATATGTATGTCTCACAAACCAAACAGTATGCATAACTTACAAGTCATATGCATTCATATGACTGTAGGATGCTGGTTCTTTATCTAGTGGACCAGAACAAGGTACACTGGCAAACCCCAATTGGTTTACAGAGACACAAATTATGTCCTAAATGCTTTCTTTTGTGGTAGTGTCAGCGAGCAGTTCGTCGCATCAGAGGGTAGTGCTAAGCATTTATCGATACACAGAGAGGCAATAAATGAGATACACTCCAAAATAAATCTGAGACCAATTTTGTTTTTATATGTTCGAGGCATGTGGGCTGCTGAATTCATATCTGTGCATAGATCGCCGCCTAGTGTTGGGTCCGGATGTTTGCACGTTGTTGTCCTGGAAGAGTCTTCGAAGTATCCTGGGATAGGTGACTCCTCCCCTGGACTACAGTGCGCATGGGCATCCTCTCCATCCTCAGATTGTTTTTTTCCGCCATTGGGTTCGGATGTGTTATCTTGACTCAAGTTAGGAAAACCTGTTTTCAGGCCAAAAGGCCTTTAGCTCGCGTCGGTACTGTTCTCGATCGGTATCGATAGTATCTTTGTTAGTTTACTAACTTCTAGAACAAACTTTCGCATCTTACCCGACCGTCGATTCGACATCAGCGATGGAATCGAGGACACCATTCAAGAGGTGTCCGGTATGCAATGCGAAATACCCCCACGTCGACGTCCATCCGGTGTGCAACAAATGCCTTTCACCGGATCACGACGAATCTACATGCATGGCCTGTGCCAGATTTCGATCCAAGAAGACTCTACGGAATCGACGAGCGGCGAGACTCGAGGCGCAGGAAGCGGCACCGGCCCCGGCCGACATCTTCAACGCCGAGACCGAAGATGTCGAACAAGTGGAGAACCTACCCTCCAGTCCCGTTTCCGAACATGACTCCGGATCGGAAGACGTCGACGAAACACTCTTTCACAGAGATGAAGACGACACCGAGGTAGGAGACTACAATGAGGCCTTAGGGGCCGAAGAGAGTAGCTCCGGTGACGAGCAAGGCCTACCCGTTCAGACTGAAGAAAGCCCAGTGCAACAGTCTATGGCTCCGGTCGAGGGATCGCCTTCGGGCCTTCCCCAAGACCTATCCCGCAGTTCTTCGGCCCCGCCCTCGGGCCCGGCCTCGGACATTCAGCGGCAGCCATTAATGCCCAAAATGGCTGGTTTCCCTTCTTTAAAACCGAAACCGAAAGCTGTATTGGTTCACTTGAAACCGAAAGTGGCGCTGGTCGGATCGACGCCCTCCACACCTTCGACGCCAGCAAAACACATCGGCACCGAGCGCACCAAACGAGACTTCGGTGCCGAACTCGAAGCGGCCGACGCCGGAGTCGACATAAGGAAGAAGGCCTTCGGTACCACCAAACCTGCTCGGCTCACGGCACCGACGCAATCGACTCCGACCCCAAAGGTCAAACAGCCTGCTGCGTCTCACACCGCTTCCACGGCGACATCTAAGCCACAATCATCGAAGAAGTCGACGGCCGCTCCCGCCCCTCGACTCGATGACCCACCGGCGCCGAACAAATCCACGACCGCCTCCACAGAACCGGTCGGTGCGAAAGACTCGAGGGCGCTCCAGACGCGACCCATTGCTGCGCAAAGCACCAAAAAGAAAATGGTCCTCCAGGACACATCGGGCTCCGAGCCAATTAAAGCTCCAGCAGCCTCTTCGACACCAGCCAACATTACTTTTGGCCTGCCACCATCCACGGCCCCGAAAATGTTCCAAATCAGGACACGGGTGACCCATACCACGATCACGCCTGCCGAACACTCTGCGGACACGTCTCCATCGCATATAATCGACGCCGACACCGGCAGGATGATTATCCACAAACGGAAAATAACTTCGGAGCCGGCTTTGGACTCCTTCAGGATTCCACTCAAAAGAAAGCTGCCTGTGGCTTCAGAACCAGTTCTTTACGAACCTTTCCACTCACCCTACCAGGATCCACAATCCTTCTCTCCCACACACTCCGACACGGATGCGTTAGGGGACTACATGGGTGACCAAGTCCCCTACCCCGGAGACATGGACCCTGACGGTCAACAGGACCCTGATCAAACTTGGGATGACCCTGTGGACCCAGGTGCACCTATGGATGCACAAGACCCGCAACTCTATGGAGCAAAAACATCTCCCACAGAGGACACGGCAGCGTTCAACGCTCTAATTGAACGTGCGTCGGCCAATCATGGGGTGCAACTTCACTCGGACACCGTCGAGGACGACTTTCTTATGGATACTTTTGCATCCTCAGAAAGAAATATAAAAACTCTACCCATGTTGAAGGGTGTCCTCAAACCAGCAAAGGACATCTTCAAGGAACCCACCAGGGCAAGAGTGATAAACCCCAGGATCGACAAAAAATACAGATCAGCGCCTGGGGACCCTACTTACATCAGAGGCCAATTACCTCTGGATTCCATTGTCGTTGCGAATGCTCGCAAGAGGGCACACTCACAAACAACAGGTGACGCTCCTCCCCCGGACAAAGAGTCCAAGGTGTTAGAGACCTCTGGCAAACGGGTTGCCGCCCAGGCAGCCAACATATGGCGCATTGCCAATACTCAAGCACTCCTTGCTCGCTACGATAGAGCGCACTACGACACATTAGAGCAGCTAATCCAACATCTCCCTGACCAATTCAGAGAAGGTGCAGAGATCCTCATCAGGGAGGGACAGCTCCTCACAAACGCATCCATCAAGTGCGCGCTGGATGCCGCAGACACAGCTGCCAGGGCCATAAACACTAGCGTCATGCTGCGACGACATGCCTGGTTACGAATCTCCGGATTCAAACCTGAGGTGCAAAACAACATACTCAACCAGCCTGTCAACCCCGACTATTTATTCGGCCCGGAGGTTGACACTACCCTAGAGAAAATAAAGAAGGACACGGACACTGCAAAGTCCATGGGGGCTCTCCAGACTCAGTCCTTTCGTCGCGGCTCCTTTCGTCGCCCCGGAAATAGAGGAGCAGGTAGAGGACAGGGGTCACAGCAAACATACAACAAGGGCAACACACAAACCACCTACAATAAAAACACCCGGGGTGGATATCGTGGCTCCAGTACAAAGGGCAGAGGACGCGGCTACGGCAACACCAGGTCCTCCCCCAAGAACAAGCAGTGATGCCCTCTCCCTTCCTCCCGACCACATAACACCTGTCGGGGGAAGGCTACAAAGGTTCCTGTCCACGTGGAACTCCATCACCACGGACAGGTGGGTCAAAGTTATTGTCAAATACGGTTACTGTCTAGAACTAACCTCCACTCCACCCACAATACCTCCAAAAAACCGTCCTATGTCCTCAGAGCACTTAACGCTCTTACAGCAGGAGGTGCAAAACATGCTTCTAAAAGGCGCAATAGAGGTCGTACCCGTCCACGAGCAGGGTACGGGGGTGTACTCCCTGTACTTTTTAATACCGAAGAAGGACGGGTCACTCAGACCTATATTAGACCTGAGACCCCTAAACAGATACATTCCGAGCATTTTCACATGCTCACTCTCCAGCAAGTCCTCTCGCTGCTCAAGCAGGGAGACTTTCTAGCCACACTGGACCTCAAGGATGCGTATTTCCACATACCCATTCACCCATCACACAAAAAATACCTCAGGTTCACTGTTCAAGGACAGCACTACCAATTCAGAGTCCTTCCCTTCGGCGTGACAACGGCACCAAGGGTGTTTACAAAGTGCCTAGCTACTGTGGCGGCACATCTACGGAGGCAGCACATACACGTCTACCCTTACCTGGACGACTGGCTCGTTCAAGCGAAGTCAGCCCAGCAATGTGCCAGCCACATGTCCCGCACCATTCACCTCCTTCACAGTCTGGGGTTCTCACTAAATTACCCAAAATCCCATCTCCAGCCCGCACACGTACAACAGTACCTAGGTGCGACTATAGACACTCTGGCGGCCACAGCTCAGCCAAATTTGGTGAGAATCAACAGCATGCAAATGCTGATTTCCAAGTTCAAACCACAACACTCCCTGCCCGCGCGAGTGTTCATGCAGTTGATAGGCATGATGGCCTCCTGCATCTTCATAGTCCCACACGCGAGACTACATATGCGCCCGCTTCAGGAGTGCTTAGCACATCAGTGGAATCAGGCTCAAGGACAGTTGAAAGACCTAGTGTTGGTGAGCGGTCGGGCATACAACTCTCTGCATTGGTGGAATCCACAAAACCTTTGCAAGGGCCGACCGTTCCAAGAGCCTGTCCCACAGATAATACTGACGGCGGACGCGTCTCTCCAGGGATGGGGAGCTCATGTACTCCATTACACAGTGCAGGGACTATGGACACAACAACAAAAGAAGATGCACATCAACCTTCTAGAGCTGATTGCAATCTTCCTCGCTATGAAAGCATTCAAAGTACACTTGTGCAACAAAGTCGTGTTGATCCGGACGGACAACATGACTGCCATGTACTACATACAGAAGCAGGGAGGAACACACTCTCCACAGTTGTCTCATCTGGCTCAGAGCATGTGGAAGTGGGCCATTCAGAGGAACATGTTCCTCATGGCAGAACACCTCCCCGGCAAAGACAACCAGATGGCGGATCTGCTCAGCAGACACAGCCACCAGATGCACGAGTGGGAGTTACACCCATCAGTACTCCAACCGTACTTCCAGCAGTGGGGTCATCCAGAGATAGACCTATTCGCGACAAGCGAAAACGCAAAATGCCAAAGCTTTGCCGCCAGGTTCCCACATCCGCAGTCGCAGGGCAATGCGATATGGATGAACTGGTCCGGCAGATTTGCGTACGCTTTTCCCCCAGCACCACTGATACCGCTGGTGGCACGCAAACTGCGTCAACACTCACTGACGCTCGTCCTGGTTGCTCCAACGTGGGCACGCCAGCCGTGGTACACCACCTTTCTCGAACTTTCCGTGGTGCCGCATCAAAGGCTGCGGATCAAACCCGAGCATTTGACGCAGAACCATGGAGAGATTCAGCACCCAGATCCGCAACAGCTGAACCTGGCAATCTGGCTCCTGAAGTCCTAGAGTTTGGCTACCTCAACCTGCCACCTGACTGTATGGACATCATTAAGGAGGCCAGGCGACCCACTACCAGAGCTTGCTATGCAGCCAAATGGAAGAGGTTCGTCATTTATTGCAATAATAATGACATTAACCCGCTAGACGCATCCATCCAAAACATTATCTGTTACCTATTACACCTATACCGATGTAATCTGGCGTACACCTCTATACGTGTCCATTTGACCGCAATATCAGCCTATCTGCAGACCAGGCAGCACCTCTCTCTATTCAGAGTGCCTGCCATCAAAGCATTCTTGGAAGGACTCAAACGAGTCATTCCACCAAGCCACCCACCGGCTCCGATGTGGAACCTCAACTTGGTCCTCACACGCCTGATGGGTCCACCCTTTGAACCTCTACACTCATGCGAGATTCAATTCCTTACCTGGAAAGTAGCTTTCCTAGTAGCGATCACTTCTTTGAGGAGAGTTAGTGAACTCCAGGCACTAACCGTTCAAGAGCCATTTATACAGGTTCACGCCAACAGGGTCGTACTACGTACCAACCCCAAATTCATGCCAAAGGTGGTATCGCAGTTCCACATGAATCAAACCATTGAACTGCCCGTTTTCTTCCAAAACCCACAAACTGTCGCAGAAAGGGCACTCCGCACACTAGATGTCAAAAGGGCCCTCATGTATTATATCGACAGGACCAAACCCTTTAGGAAAACACAACAACTTTTCGTTGCCTTTGCCCCACACCACAAAGGTAACGCTATCTCCAAAGCAGGAATAGCCAGATGGATCGTTAAATGTATCCAAATTTGCTATCAAAAGGCTAAACGTACTTTAACGATTCCCCCACGAGCCCACTCAACACGTAAGTTAGGGGCCTCCATGGCTTTCCTAGGAAACATTCCTTTGCATGACATATGTAGAGCAGCCACCTGGTCCACTACACATACATTTACCAAACACTATTGTGTAGATGTGCAATCAAAACAGCAGGCAGCTGTAGGACAGGCTGTTCTCAAAACTCTTTTTCAGACCGCTGCAGCTGGCACTGGTAGCCGCCGCTAATAAGAGGGCACTGCTATATATTCTATGCACAGATATGAATTCAGCAGCCCACATGCCTCGAACTGAATATGCTACTTACCAGTATGCATCTGTTCTTGGCATGTAGGGCTGCTGACATTCATATCGCCCTCCCTCCTCCCCGGCGCCTGTAGCAGCTGCAGCTCTCAGAATTACTGTAAGCATGGTCATCACTTTCTATATCTACTCCATCACTGCCACAATGGCGAAAAACAATCTGAGGATGGAGAGGATGCCCATGCGCACTGTAGTCCAGGGGAGGAGTCACCTATCCCAGGATACTTCGAAGACTCTTCCAGGACAGCAACGTGCAAACATCCGGACCCAACACTAGGCGGCGATCTATGCACAGATATGAATGTCAGCAGCCCTACATGCCAAGAACAGATGCATACTGGTAAGTAGCATATTCAACATTTTGATACCAAGAACTTTGAGATAAAGTAAATGCTTTTTTAAATGTTGAATTTTGCAGGTACGTGAAGGCATAGATAGCATACATGTATTTACGGTCAGCTTTTGGGGGTCTACTTCGGCTCTTAAGGTCGTAGGGGGCCAAGGTCCATAGTACTAGCAGCTGTTTCTTGTTACCTACCCTGGAGTGTCTGGGTGCAAGGGTGCTAGTCATGTCTGTAGCTGTGCGCACTACTCCGGTAAAGAGGGGGGGGGGCACCCGGAAACAGGCCGTAAAGGGGGACTTGGGGACAAATCCGGTAACTCCCAAAGCAGTGCTCGGGCCACAAGTGTCCAGAGGACAAGGGAGCACAGTCAGTTTGTTGGTTCATGGCTGAGGGGGCTCGGGTGCAGAGCAAAGAGGTCGGCTGTGCTCTGTGTGTCCGAGAGCCTTGTGGTCGTCAGTCTCGCCGGTTGAGGATGAGATATCAGGACAGCTAGTCTACTCTCTAAGTGGGTCTCTGTGGTGCTGACGTCCCTCTACGGCTTCTCTGTGTCATCCGGATTGGACTCTCATGGTCTTGGCTTGCTGCAAGGGTTCCGGTACCATAGGTATTGGTCCTGTGTGACTCCGGTTGGTCCTGTTGTCCTCTCACTTGGTATGGGTGGACATATCTGACCTTCGGGACCACAGGTACCTCTTCCTGGGGGGGGGTGGTTATGGGCTGGCTGGTGAACTGCAACTTAGTAAACCGGACTTTGCTTGTCGGTGCCTGCAGACTGCAGGGGCGTAGCTCCTTTACTCCAAGGAAGATTACTTGGCAATTTAGGAAGCCTAGCAGTCTCCTGTTGTTCCTGGAAGATGGTCAGCTGCAGGACGAGTCGCTGGTCATGGTTGTCGAGAATTGGCAGGGTTTGACGCCAAAAGTGCACAGCACTCATCTGTTCTCTCTCTTTCTTGCAGCTCTCATTACCCTCTTCTTCTTGATCCATCGAATCAGAGTTCCTGGTGTCAGGGGTTCCACCTGAATGTTCAATTTTGTGGTGTTACAGGGAGTGACGGGGAGTAGTCAGTGGCCAAATTACCTTTGGGGTGTCTACACCCTTCATACGACCGTTCTCTGTTGGAAGTGGGCATAACCCTGACCCAGAAAGCCTAATTCCGCCAAAACTAAAATGGTGGATTCTAAAAATCTTGTTAATTTCAGGGAGCCTACCTTAGGGGCGGTACTAACCTGAGAAGGGGGCATGCAGATAAGCCTTAAGGGATCAGTACCCTGCTTAGTTTAAAAATGTGAGTGCTTATTATAAAATATAAGAAAGCAGTGTGACCATAAAAGCAGAGTCCATTTTGAGGTGAAAGTGCAAATGCTCATTTGAGTGCTCTAGGACAATGCATTATGAAACATTAAGGTGCAAGTGTTAATTTATAAAATCTAGTTTTATAAAATTCTGTGTGCCTGGCCTCCTTGTTCATGGTGGAAGATGTCTTAATAGGATAATAGTCCCAGCCTATATTTTCAGGAAGTGTGCCTTGGCCTGGGTGCTGTATATTTCTCTCAGGTAGCCTTGTGTAATGTTGAAGTGTCATCCACCCATGTCTACGCTTGGACAGTCTTTGTACCCAAGTGGAGCAGGGGCAAAACGGATGTTCGAGGCATATGAGCTGCAGACCAAATACTTTAGCATAGATCGCCATCTGGTGTTGGGTCCGGATGTTTGCACTTGTTTTTGTCTTAGAAAAGTCTTTGGAAGTCACAAGCTAGGTGACTCCTCCTCTGGATGATAGTACGCATGGGCATCGGCTCCATTTTTAGATAGTTTTTTCGCCAGCAGGGAAATGATGGAGTTTTGTGAGAAACAGAAAAATATGCCCATGTGTGCTGTATCTAAATAAGCTAATACTGGAACAGATAAAGGTAGCCGGGGAGGTGGGTGGGAGTATGTGGATCTGCAGCTCTACATGTCAAGAACAGATGCATACTGGTAAGTAGAATTTTCCGTTCGAGGCATATGAGCTGCAGATCACATACTTTAGCATAGATTATATAGCAGTACTCCTCCTTAGCGGCGACCTCCAGTAACTGTTGCATTAGTTTGAAATAGTGTTTTGAGTACAAACTGGCCCACACTAGCTTGTTGTTGCGTTTGCACATCTACACAATAATGTTTTGTGAATGTGTGCGGTGCTTTGCAGATGTCATTTAAGGGAATGTTCCCTAAAAATGCCATGGAATCCCCTATCTTTCTGGTAGAGTGGGCTTTAGGAGGAATGAATAATGTGCGTTTTGCATTGTGATAGCAAATTTGTATGCATTTGACGATCCAGCTTGCAATACCAGATTTTGATATGGGATTGCCTTTATGTGGTGGTGAGAAGGAAATGAAAAGCTGTTTTGTTTTGCAAAAAGGCTTTGTTCTTTCAATACAATAAAGGAGTGCTCTTTTTACATCTAGAGTATGAAGAGCTCTTTCTGCGACTGACTGTGGTTGCGAGAAGAATACTGGCAACTCTACAGACTGATTGAGATGAAACGGAGAAATGACTTAAGGGAGGAATTTGGGATTTGTCCTGAGGACCACTTTGTTTTGATGGAGTTGAAAAAATGGTTCTTGAATAGTTCGTGCCTGTAATTCACTGACTCTTCTAAGGGAAGTAATGGCTACAAGGAAAGCGACTTTCCACGTAAGAAATTGCAACTCTCATTTATGCAGAGGTTCAAATGGAGGGCCCATTTTATCTTGTGAGAACAATATTTAAGTTCCACACTAGTGAGGGTGGTACCCTAGGAGGGATTATTCTTTTGAGGCCTTCCATAAATTCTTTGATTGCAGGTACTCTGAATAGTGATAGTTGTCTATTTTGTAAGTATGCTGCTATTGCAGCGAGGTGTAACCTAATAGATGTGTATGCCAGATTACACCGTTGAAGATGTAGTAAGTAACATATGATGTGTTGAATAGACACATCTAATGGATTGATAGTGTTGTTGTTACAATATATCACATATCTTTTCTACTTGGCTGCATAGCAGGCTTTAGTGGTGGGTCGTCTAGCTTCTTTTATAACATTGATACAGTCAGGGGGTAGGTTAAGGTAACCAAACTCTGACCTCCGGAGCCAGATCGCTAGGTTGAGCTGTGCTGGGTCCGGGTGTCTGATCTCTCCATGGCTCTGGGTTAAGAGATGTAGTTTTTGGTGCGGGACTACAGATAGTTCCAGTAACGTGGTGTTCCACGGTTGTCTGGCCCATGTTGGAGCAATTAGGATGAGAGTCAGTGAGTGTTGCTGCAGTTTTCGCACCACTAGTGGAATGAGTGGGAGAGGTGGAAAGGTGTACGCAAATTTGCCGGACCAATTCATATCGCATTGCCTCTGGACAATGGGTGTGGATATCTGGCGGCGAAGCTTGGGCATTTGGCGTTTTCGTATGTGACGAACAGATCTATCTCTGGTTGCCACCAAGTTTGGAAAAATGGTTGAAAAACTTGCAGATGATGTTCCAACTCGTGAATCCGTTGCGTCTGACGACTTAACAGATCTGCTATGCTGTTTTGAACTCCTGGAACGTGTTGGGCTAGGAGAAACATTTTCTGTGGAATAGCCCATCTCCAAATGCTTTGTGCTAGTTGGGAGAGTTGCTGGGGGTGTGTCCCGCCTTGTTTCTGTATGTAATACATTGCTGTCATATTATCGGTGCGGACTAGGACAGCTTTGCCCATACAAGCAGTGGAAGGGGATGTGGTCCTGTGTATGTTCTCTTGAATCAGTGCAATTGACTGCCTAGAAGTTTTCTTAAGAGGTATGCTTATATATGGTCTCTAGGTGGTAGGATGCCCACAAATTGGGAATAGAAAGAACCTACAGAATAAGAGGAGCAGAGTCACCATCGAGGTGTCTTAAAACGTATATGTGCCTTCTAAAGGTAGGTATTTGCTGCTGTTGTATATGTTTGTGATGTTTAAATGTGAAGAGCTAATATCACTTAGAGTACATTATTTAACTTTGTTAGTTGAGGGAGACTGACTAAGTGGAATGTTATATAACAGGCTCTTGTGCCACGGATTCAAATGTTTAGCACTGTTAAAATAAGAAGAATGCGCTTGTATTTAAAACTTTTCTTAATATATATTGCTCTTCCTATAGGAAACGGAATGACAAAATTGAGTGGCTGGTGGGTTGCATAGCTGAACTTTCTGAAGCAGAGGAAAACATGTTACTCCGTCATGGAGAAAATGATTTCAGTGTCATGTATTCCACAAGGAAGAACTGTGCTCAACTCTGGCTTGGCCCGGCAGCATTCATCAACCATGGTGGGTGATTTAACACTTGATGCACTGTAAGCGCTTTCCAATCTGTCCTCGACGTATTGCGATAGTACTTTGCAGTAGCATTATTTGCTAAATATGAGATAATTGATCTGATGCCGCGTTCTGGCTATCATCATCACTTCCTTTGAATAGGAAAGGCTGGTGTCCAGTCAATCCAGATTTATTGACTTATTTATGCCAACTTTCTTGCCATGTAAGTTGAAAAAGCTCATTCATGTTTGGTAATTATGATTTCTTTTTATTCTCTCAGTAATAAACATTAAACTTCTACCCGCTGCTACTAACTTTTCTGGCCAGGATGGGAATTGTTTTGCAGCTGTTTCTCAACAAGAAAACTGTCTTGGCATAGAGGGTCCCAAGTGTGAGTTAGTAGTTCACCACAACCATTGTGTGAAAAACTATTCTGATTTTTCCACCTTTTAGTAGGACACACAGATCAGCATCTTCCAGCATCTCACCTTTATTAGATGGCTCTTAAGAATTTTGCTCTTACATGAACAGGGATTATTTAGGTTTTTGTCTTATTTTTCATCATCTTAATAATTGAATAGCTTCATCCTACTGATGCATGCAATGCTTAAAGCATCACATTGGATGTGAAGGATTATTCTCTGCTGCAGAACCAGAGACTGCTTTTTTTGTCTGTGAATCATTCATCTGGTACGTTCTTAGCATTCTCTGCTGGAATAAGGTCATGATCACAGAGAAATTCTTATCAAGAGGGATTCGGTAATGAGCACACACATTTATGAGCAACAAGATCAGTGATAGGTTTGACTCTTATTCCGTGTCCATCGATCTGCTGTTCGAGACGTGCATCTTTAAAGCACACACATTTTCAAATGCCTCTCTGATGAAAACTTTTAAATCTCATCAGGCATTTGGTGATGTAGACCTCCTTGTGTGATTCTGAATGTGCCATAAACGAGTACTCTTGCCTGAAATTCATTGTTTTAAAAAAAAAATGCTTTCTGCTATTGTGTGCTATCCCTGTAATTGTGCTGCTAAAATTGATGGGGGAACCAGGGTTTTTTAATCCATTGTTTTTTAAATCTTCCTGCTTGCTTATGGCTGATTTTAAATCTACCCGGGAAAGGGGGGCACTGGGCTTTACTGACATTCCAGCATCCTCTTGGCTGGCATTTGAACAGGCATACCTGTTCAAGTGGCCTTGCTCATAATTTTGGGTTTTTGCTGCCATCTTGAGGCTTCGAAACACTGCTCTGTTAGCTGGCTAGTCACTTTTCTCTCTCCCCTATATCAGGATGACCATAGCAAGGGCGCTCCAAAGGCAAGTTGAAGGTGTGCCAAAGGCAGGCCCGTCTGTGCCCAAACAGGCTCAGGGGCCAAGGAGCCTGCCCCTTATGGGTCTAATTTGAGGATATTTTCAGCTGAATAATTGAAAGCTCTCTGGCCTAAGTGCTTTGTTGCCTGTCGAGCTTCACTTGATTTATCTATGAGTGCTTTAACATGCACCTTTTGTAACTTCCCTAGATCCTCAAACTACCCAGGTGGGTAGCACAACAGGGTGTGTTCCTTTGGGACACTTGCGGGGAATATGGAGAAGCCTGTTTTGCATTCTGAAGCGAACAGTAAGTTTCTCTTTTACAACCTCAATGTGCACTCTCTTCCCAGACATCAGCAAGTTTTCTACTATATTGTGGTGGACCATATGCCAGATGCCATGTTTCTGACATAAACCTGGCTTCATGAGGCTTCTATGCCAGATGTTATAGCGGCCCTCCCCCAAGGTTATTCCATTAGGAGGAGGGACAGACTAAATAAATTGGGGGCGGGGAGCGGTCAACGTCCTGTTGAAAAAATTTATAAATGCAGAATTCAAGAATGTCTGTTCTCATTGTGAAGTCGCCCCCTTGCTGGAAATAACTCCTAAATATACTTTGCCTGGCATTTTAATATATCGTCCCCTGGATTATGCAGGAAATTGATGCACACAGTTCTCTGATATTTTAGCCCCCCTCATTCTAAAATCTGCAAATTATATTCTAATAGGAGACCTGAATATTCACCTTGGAGGTAGTTTCAGTTACTCTGGGAAAACTCTGATCGAAGTCCTTAATGCCCCCAGCCTAACTCTTATCAATTCTACTCCAACTCATATAACAGGTCATCTTCTGGACCTGATCTTTTTTAACTTAAAAAATCTTGCACTACTGCTACAGTGCCCCTCATGTGGTCGGATCATCACGCCGTACCGTTTAGTATTTCAACCACATTGGCTGTCTGTAGAGAGAAAGGCAGATCTCATGGCAGGTTCAGAACCTTGTCGAGACTAGATACTTCAGCACTTAATTCCCAACTGAGGAGCACAATGCCTAACTTAGCCCAGGTGGCTGTGAGTGATCAGCCTATAATTAGCGCTTGACTGCAGAACTCATTGGATGAGGTTCTGCTTTCGAAACTTGTCCGGAGTCCTCCTCCGGCTCCCTGGTTCACTGAGGCACTTTGTATGGAGAAAACTAGATGCAAGGGTTTCGAGAGAGCTTGGAGGTCTAAATATGATGAAGAATCCAAACGTAAGTATTAGGATGAACTGAAACACTATCATGCACTTTGTAGAACTGCCCACACTACCTTTTATTTGAACCAAATTACCTCTGCACAGAACTGGCCCAAAACACTGTTTAGGGTAGTCCAAGAACTTTGACCCCTACAAGGTGCCCCCTTACTTTCCCAAAGTGAGGAAGTGGACCATTTTTTTTTTTAAAAAGGTAGAGGGTATTCAACTCGCACTTAAACTGGAGGGGCATGTTCGGCCTCTGCAGTGCCTCATAACGTCGTCTTAAGCTATGGAGGATCCCATCCGGTTAGTCATAACTCTCACCTCTTTCATCCCTTACCCCTGCCAGCCAGAAACTCAGGGCATGGTGGTACATTGGATCTGCCATTACTGAGATCCCTAATACGGTCCATAAAATCAGGCTCTCCCACATACTCTCTCCCTCCATCCAAACTTCTTGCTTTGGATACTGACATTCTGCAATTATTGCTGGACCTTCTGATCTCCTCCCTACAGGTAGGGTGCATTCTAGAACCATGAAAACATGCCATAGGGCTGTCCCTCTTCAAAAACTCTAACGCTGACGCTCTAAATTGGTCCTATTATAGACCTGTTTCTAGCATTGGTTAAGTGCATTAAAAAGTGTAGGAAAACAAGACCTGACACCAACCCACTAGTCAGAGCTGCATATCAACTGGTGTTGTCTGTTCTGGAACCTTGACTGGAGTTGCATGATGCTTCCTGGCAGGCCTGAAGAGCTAGTGCCAGGAGAAAAACTTTCCAGATTTACTCTGGCATGTGGGGATTGTGATGAAAGGAAGAATCGGTGTGATGATATAGTATCCACCAGAAAGAGATTTACTGAAAATGGCTCTTATTCATTACGACTTCTACTTCAAAAATGTTTTATTGGACCACATGAATTTTTAATGGTACAATATGCATATGATATCCTTATCATGCCATTGAAAATAAATGTAACCAAACTACACATTTGGAACAAATATTGATGTTAGATGTATTTGAATATGTTTTGTATTATGTAGTGTGTTCATTTTTAATTAGAAATGTCTGTGACAGTCCAACTGCTGAATGAAAGTTATGGTTGACTTTGTGATTGATGGCAAAGTGAAGATCGCAACTTAACTCGTGAGTTTTATGACTTTTTAGTTTTAAAGCAAAGCCACTGACACGGTTATCAACCTTAACTTACTTTCACCTTGATCTGGAGCCACCTGAGGTTGCTTGTGTTCCCTTCTGGAGGGGGCCTTACCTGGCAGTTTGGAATTGACTTTTCCCATGAGGAGCAGGGTCAGTACCTAATAGCGCCTATTCTCTGGAAAGGAGAAGGGGAGGATTAACGGTGCCTCTTCTGCCCTGGCAAAGTTAGAAAACCTTGGTAGAAATGTGTTTAAAAACAATTGAGCCTGTGGTTAGTTTAGCTTTTTTTAAATCCCTGGGTCCAATTCCTTAAAAAGAAAAATCCCTCAAAATATTTTAAAATATGGGGATTTTCGTTTTTCTAAAGCAGATGGTGGTAACGAAGGCATTATAACCATGTACAACATTCAACTTGCCCTCCCCTCTCATCTTGCCTAGTCCTGCTCCTAGAGAACACGATTGACACAAAAATGTTATAGGTGAATTGCTTGAATACATCTTAGCCGCTGATAAATTAGTTGGGGCTGTAAAATCCGGTACATTGTTTTTCTGCCCACCTTGTCTTGTCACTCTATACAAAGACTAGTTTTATGCAAATTAGCCATGGACCTTCTCCAACAGGCATATCTCATTCTGTGGCACAAAGGCTGACACTGCTTAAGGCATTTTATTGATGGTTCAGATCCACAGAGTATGGTGCACGGCCGGCATCTTTTGAAGGCTGGGTACACAGGAGGTTTGGCACATGGCCTAAGCCCAGGCCCTTTGGTTAGCCTCTGCTGCTCATAGGTGTTCACAACTGTGATTGGGTGCTCAGGGAGGTTGGACCAGGCCCTGCAACCAACCACAACTGGAGTTGACTGTCTGGAAGGTTGGTGCAGGGCCTTGCTGAAATTTGTGCACCGTCAATTGAATATGCAACTGGTTTGCTTGTATTGTTTGGATGCAGACAGGACCTGCATCCAAACCCCTCTCTGCACAGTCAAAGGCCACGCACTGAGCAGATGAGTGTGCATGGGAGGTGGATGCAGGAATGGCCTTGGGTCATGGGTAATCGAATTCTCTGCACAGTGGTCATTGGACTAAAAAAAACGGTATGGAGTAAATCTTCAAAGAAAATATATCCACCAGAAGAAAGCTTTGTTAAAGGTAAATTATTGTTTCTTCTGGTCATTGAACATTAATTTGTACTTTCAAAACAACACAGAAATTCCATTAAAAACAGTTGAAGCTAGTTATGGTTACTAAACAAAAATGAAAACTCCCTAAAGTTGTCAACTTATTGTGAAAGAAGCAAATAGTGTCTCACTCCCCTCTATGCAAACCATAACTCATCTCATTTGCAAACCTCATGACCTCACAGTATTTATACCAATACATAAGGGGAATCTTTGTGAACTGACCTCGTCTGGTGGTTGTTTCTCCTGGACCCTTCTGCAGCTCTGCACGCCATGCCACACCTCGCCGGACCCGCTGCGCGGGTCCCGCATCGTTGAGGAAACCTGCAAGTGGGGGTCCCGGACTTTGTGCTGTCATCTGGAGGTCTGCTGGGGTTTGCTGAGGGACAGTAGCAGGGCTGCGAGCGGAGCTGCAGGGACTCCGTTTCCCAAGAGTCCCTGCCTGGCCAACCTGCTACACCTGGACCGCTCTCCCTGCTTGCCACGCCCCCCGCGCACTCAGTGGGATTTAAGCTCCTCTTTTCCTCTGCCCGGCGGGAACCTTTGTGAACTGACCTCGCCTGGTGGTTGTTTCTCCTGGACCCTTCTGCAGCTCTGCACGCCACGCCACACCTCGCCGGACCCGCTGCGCGGGTCCCGCTTCGTTGAGGAAACCTGCAAGTGGGGGTCCCGGACTTTGTGCTGTCATCTGGAGGTCTGCTGGGGTTTGCTGAGGGACAGTAGCAGGGCTGCGAGCGGAGCTGCAGGGACTCCGTTTCCCAGGAGTCCCTGTCTGGCCAACCTGCTACACCTGGACCACTCTCCCTGCTTGCCACGCCCCCCGCGTGTGTTTAGCAGTACCAGTCAGCCGCTGCGCGGGAGCGTCCCGGGAGAAGCCCGGGACAAGGGCGGGACCGTCTGTGGCCGTCCGGGGCTGGCCAAGGCTGGGCTGGGCCTCCCCCCTGACATCATTGTTTGCTTTTGTAGGTACAGAGGGGCATATTATTATTGTTTACATCTGGCCTCTTGTGTAGCTCGTGTTAATGTCTACCCATTCAGGGAGGAGCCTGAGAGGGGGGGAGGGGGCTGTCGTATCATAGGCACTATGGACCAGTTCATAACACGGGTAGCTACTGTCATAGAGAAGGAAATTGAAATGACAGAGCGGCGCCTTTCCCATGAACACCCTCCGTCCAAAAGGTCCTCACTGGGCTCCTTGGCGCTTGTTCCCTCGCCTGTATGCAACCCTGTTAACTATCTCCCCCCCACTAGAGCATTCACGGGTTGCATCTCTGAGGGCTAGTGTAGATAGGCTGGAGAGCCTGGCTGCCATATCCATATCTACTCCTACTGATGGTATCAGTTCCGACTTACGGCCCTGCGAGTTTATTGTCCCTACACCCTGCCCTATTACTCTTATTACTCGAAACAGTATCTCCGAGCCACCTGACTTGCCTCCGTCGGCCTCTAAGAGTTCAGCTCATACCAAAAGGAAAAGGATTGCTAGCCCGAGGAAAGGCAGCTTTCCAAAACTCTATAAGAGGCCGAGGAAGCAGGGTATCAGGGCAGGGAGAACTAAAGCGGTAGCGGGTGAGGGGCTGGGCAAGAAAAACCCCGGGAGGGGTAAGGGGGGAGAGCATTCTGGCAATATAGTGGAGAGAATATGTGTAGATCTAACATCAGACTGCCATGTAGCTCCATCTAATGATCCTCTTACAATTGTACAAATAGAGGAACTAATGATATCACTGCTGTCCCCGGTTGTAGAGAGAGTTAAAGGGTTGGGAGAAAGGCTGGATAGGTTTGAGCAGGCAACTCTGGACAATTATTTTTCTCTTAAATCCCTCATTAAATTGCATTCCAGAATTAGGGAGGATGGACAGGGAGGGGAAACTGGCGCTCGGGTGATTCCCGCATCCCCACAGGCCACTCCTACTGCTTCTAATACGGCACGTACTGTAAATGTGATGGCAGTGGCAAATGCCCCTGCTGTCCATGTTGCGGTTCCTTTAGGTAGTGCTAGTCAAGCAGGGCTGGCTGCTCCATATGTCTTAGCACAACTGAATGTACCCAAGCCTCGTACTGCCCCGGTCAAGAAGCCTACTCGGGCTGAGTTACCCGGTAGGAAGGGTCCTGTAAAACCGAAGGGAACTGCGAATGGCAATGGCGCTGAACAAGCCCATCCGAGTAGAAATAGTATTAATCTCCCAAAAGCGTCCCAGCTAGAAGCACCGCCCCCCAAAGCGGCCCTAAAAATTCCACCTGTGAATTTGCCCCCAGAGGGCCACCCGTATGTCGTCATACTCACAAACGTACCCTGTCTGAAGGATGATCACTATGAATCCCATCAGGCACTAAAAAACAAAACCCTGCACTGGTTGAAGATTAACAGACCTCTACCTAGGGATCTAGATGGGCTGATCCTAGGAGTGAGAAGGGTAGGGTGGGTAGGTTATGGACATAAGCACCTAGATGGAGACTGTGTGGTGGTAAATTTCAAAGACAGTAGGGTCGCCCAAACGATCTGCAACCAGAAGCATGGTACTGGGGGAGCTGGCATCGGTGTGGTAGATTTAACCTATTTCTACCCAAGGCCTGTAGCAAACTATAATGGTACTCATTTAAGTGGGGGCTGGAGTAACAATTTTTCTTACTTTGAGAACCCTTTCTCCCACCCATTCTACCAACCAGTAGCCTGGCCTGGATAGCAGGGGAGGTTGCCTGGATATTGAACCGATACCTGTCCTGGGGTGGCCACCGGGTTCCTAAGTCTAGGTTACGCCCCTGAGTCATACGAGTTGGGTAAAAGTAATACCATCCCTCCTTCACCACCAGATGAAGCCACCCACCTAGCGCAGGTTATTGACCTGCCTGTAGGGGGCCAATGTGGGGGCAGTGGTCTAGGGCTAATAGATCAGACGGAGGGGACACCTAGCCCCGAGCCCCGCAGGGAGCCGGCTGTGGCGGATCCAGATCTTAGGATTTTGAGCTGGAACGTTGCGGGCATCTCGAGGAAGCTAGGCCTACCTGACTGGAATGCCCTTGTGGAGGGTTACTCTATTTGCATTTTCCAAGAAACATGGTGTAGGGAGCCCTGCCACAAGGTAGGTTATTAATCTTATTTTGTTCCCGCTGTAGCCCCCTCTTCAGGGAAGGGACGCCCCTCGGGAGGTCTTCTCATATGGGTTGCTGTCTCACTTGATTGTCAGGTGGTTCAGCATCGCATCAACTCACCCGATCTTCTTAACATCTCAATAAAGGGTGCACGGGGTGGTCTGATTTTGGACATCTTTAATATCTATGCTAGAGGCACGAAGGGAGGTTTACAATCTCCCATAATAGCTCTATTAGAAGGCTCGCTTAGGCAGCGTCCCAACAAATCTCGTGTCCTGGTGGCGGGAGACCTGAATTGTACGTTTGAGCCCTTGGGCCTGGACGATATATTGGGTATTGATGAGGAGGACTCCAGGAGAGGGATTCCTGCCCTAGCCTTGCCCCCCATTAGGAGGTGGACCCAAGTGGCGGTACAGATTAATTCCCTAAACTTGGAACTTGTCCTTAGGGCTGTCAATGGGAGTACAAAGTCTGACTCAGCAGGAGCCCATACCTATAACAGGCCAAACCACACGTCAAGAATAGATTATATTCTTGACGCCAGTTCATGGAGTATCCTGAGGGATATGGAGGTTGTACCGACAACTGAGAGTGATCACAATCTCCTCTCACTTGCCCTCTCTCCCCAGTGGCTTAATGATCAGGGGGGAACTCTATCTCGCATAGCACCAAACACCCACAAAGTTTACCCATCTAACTGTGGCAGACGATTGAAGTGGGCTAAGGTCACTATGGCAGAAGAGAAAGTGGCAGCTATAGGGGTGCTCCTAGCTGCAGCACAGTGTAAGCTGGACTCGCTGACCCATTTGCCTGAGGAAGTCACTATGACCTTTTTGCAACTTAACCAGGGCCCTGAGTGATCTCTTCATTGTCCCAAGCATGGCTCCCCGCGCTGGTAATAGGAAGAAGCCGCCTAAAGTGCAGGGATGGTTTACCAAAAAATGCAGGGAAACGAAAAAAGTATTGGTAGGTGCTGTTAAAGCTACATCTCAAGCTGCAATTAGGCTCGCAAGGAAAGACTACTCCCAGACTATAAAAGTAGCAAAAAGAGAGTGGGAGGAAAAGTTCTGGGCGGACCTTCTGGAGGCAAGTTTGGGCAGGGATGGTAGGGGATTTTGGAGTCTGGTAAGATCTAGGGACAGGCCTGTCAGCACTTTACTGACGTGCAACATCCCAGCCCAGAACTGGTTCAACCATTTCCTGTCCCTCTATACTCCTCCTGAGGGTTTTTTTACCGACTCCTTTCCTCTGGCCGACTACACAAGGGTCAGTGAGGGTGATGCTTTTACCGCCAGAGAAGCGGAGGCCGTAATCAAGTCCCTGGTACCCCTAAATGCTGCTGGGCCTGATGGGATACCCGGTGATTTGCTACGTGCCAAGCCTAAGGAATGGGGGAAGCTGGTTTCCACCCTACTTAACGCTATTTTGGGGGGGGGCCCTGTACCTGAATCATGGAAGGGGGGCGGAGGTTGTCCCTATATTTAAGAAGGAATGTCTAGACAACCCCGCCAACTATCGGCCCATAAGCCTTATTGACTCATCCCAAAAGGTGGTAGGGAAGTTGATTCTGGGGAGGGTGCTCCAATGGCTGGATGACAACAACATTCTGTCAGATCTCCAGGCTGGATTCCGCTCTGGAACTGGGACCACTGAGCAGGCCTTCAGATTGGCCCTCCTGTACTGGAAGATGGTCGTGCTGGGCAAGGGCGGTCTTTATTTGGCCTTTATTGACCTTAAGACTGCCTTTGACCTGGTATCTAGGGAGGAATTGTGGAGGGTCTTGCAGGGCCTGGAGTTGCCCCCTTATATCCTATCGCTCCTGATGAAATTACACGCAGGCAACTATGCACAGGTGCGATGGGGTATGAATGGGGAGAAAACTGACAGGATTCCAGTGAGGAGGGGTGTCCGCCAGGGATGTGTGCTAGCTCCCACCCTATTCTCCCTTTATGTGAATGGGGTGGTTGAGTATCTGCTAAAAGAACCCACAGACGCACCTTCCCTGGCGGGCAAACGGATTCTAACACTGCTCTTTGCAGATGATACCCTCCTCATTTCAAAGACCCCCCAAGGGCCTTCAAAAACTTTTAAACCGCTTCCAGGAGTTTTGTTCCCTTAGGGGGTTGGTGATCAATGTCGACAAGACCAAATTCTTGATCATGAATCCTCCTAAGAAACTAGGGCGTCCCCCGGCCTTGAACTCTGTTCCTTTAGAAAGGGTATCAGAGTTTGACTACCTGGGAATCCGCCTTAGCGATTCACTGAACTGGACCCCGCACATCCATAAGATGTTCCTCACCCACAAGAGGGTGGGTGGTGTTTTGCTTAGGAAACAACGTTCTTCCACAATTAAACCTATCGCCCCAGTTGTGGAGATTTATAAAGCCAGAGGGGCTAGCGCTGCTTTATACGGGGCGGAGTTGTGGGGTACATGTAACCTGGAAGTACTAGAAAAATCTGAGAGCAAATTTCTGAAAGACCTGATGGCTCTCCCTTTGAGCACGCACACAGTTCCTGTGCTGCTGGATCTAGGCTGCAGATCGATTGCAGACCAAGCACGACTTTGTCCCTTGCTCCTGTGGGCCCGGTTGTGGAGGGTGCCCGAATTATCCTCTTACTCTGAGGCACTGTCCGAGGTTATGGCAATGGGGGGCTGGCATAGGATCAAATGGTTAAGGGACGTTAAATGCCTCTTAGGGGAGCTGGGTCTTGGGGAAGCTTGGGCCACTCGATCTGCCCCACCTAAAGCCACGATAAAGAAATTGTATTGGGAATGGGTCTCCTATAACCTCACTGTCGATCCACGTCATTGCAATTCCACCGCAGCCTTTTTGAAGATTAAAGATGTGGTGGCCTATGAACCATATCTCGACTTGATTCGCATTCCCTTTGACCTGGCCTTGTACTTCAAGTTTAGAGTGGGGACCTTACCTGTAGGCGACCTAACAGCCCGGTAGAAATCATCCCTCCAGTCCTCCCCCTTTTGTGCCCTTTGTCCCACGCGGGTCGAGACGGTGGCACATATTCTTTTTGAATGCCCAGATTATTGTACACCTAGGAGGCGCTGGCTCAAACCACTGTGTAGACTTTTAGGTACTCGCCAGCATATTGTGGCCCTACGCATCTTATTGTCCGACACATCCACCTTGGTGGTTTGTGGGGTGTCAAAATTTCTAAAGTGGTCTTGGTTGATTCGTGTAAAAAGGCTGTCAGTCTCAATTTAATTCTATTTTTAACTGTATTTTATTGGATCATGTCACTGTTTTTATTTTCTCTTTTGTATATATTGTAATAACTGTGACTATTTTTACTTGTTGTAAAGCTTTTATGATATTTATATATCGAAATAAAGCCTATCAATCAATCAACCAATACATAACAGGACATAGCAACATAATAAATCACAATGAGACTTGGCCACATAGCTAGGAACTGCCCTGGAGTACTATGCCTAGACTGAGCACCTCAATAAAATAAAAAGCCTCAACAATTGGCCTCACCTATGATTATCAAGTCCTTTTGGCACAGAAGGGTACTTTTAGCACTTGATAATTCTTGAGGTCGAGAACTGGTATGTCAGAGTTGAGAGGAATCTAAAATCTGAAAATGCCCTGACCGTAGAAGAACCTGGAAGAAACCAAGGCACTGATGCCACTACAAATGGGCGCACAACTGAAAACAATTTATTTTGACTCAGACACAGGTCCTCTTGGTGCACGTCCCGATATAGAAATTAAAAAAGTCATAGAAATAAAAGCTCTGATTAAACTGAACAGGTAATGAAGGTGATTATAATGACCTGACCAGAAAAACATATATCTCAGAAAGCAGCTGGCGATAGCTGAGCATAGATGACTCTGGTTAGTCCGACTAGGTGAATGAACTTGAATTTTCTTATTTTTTTTAAAAGATATTTTTTTACCTTGTTAGTGAATATGGTAAAGTACAACATACAAATGGAAAAAAACTGCTTCAAATTCATTTATGCAGTACAACATGTAATATTTCAGTATTTCTTCAGTGATAATAAAAATAAGCCAAAGGACTCATTGAGTCAGATTTCTGTAATTGTTAGTGTGAGCATTTGATAATATGTCCTTGAGGTAAAGGCTGCAAATTAATAAACTCTTGCATAGGGGCAGTGAGATATATTACCAACAAACATACTGTTAATGGTAGGCTGCAAGGTAATAGCATGCAAACCTGTATGAATGACAGTCTTTGTAATCTCATGTTTACTCAATGGCATTAATGGAAGGTTCCAAAGGTACCATTGGTATCCAATGATGTTTCAACGTATACAGGTTCCTCTAAGTGTAGTAAGTAAGGAATCGGCGGCTAGAAAATCAACCAGATAAAGCGTTACCGAAGGTAAGAAACTTGTTCCTCTGATAGAGATGTGTAGATTCCTTACTTTAGAATTGATACCAGCTTCTTCCCTTGTACATGAGACTACATCATCTGATCTTCCTCTGGCCAGAACATGAACAGACCTACTTTACGTGCCCCCATGCATGCATACGGTTAGGATCTGCACACTCATGCCTTGTTCTGTGCATTATCACATGATGCGCCATCCGGAAACAATGCTGCTTTTCTTTTTTTTTTTTTGAATTCATATTTAACTTTATTGGTCACAGTCACAGAACAAAAAGACAAAGTGCATATCATTTTGTCATTCACAAACAAAAGAATACAGATCAAGAAAAAACATTCTTCTGTTACATTAAATACCATTACAAATAAGTAAATAAATACATACAGATGGACTGTTGTGTCCAAATAATTATTCCAAGGGCCACACTTACCACTGGCCCGCAATATTATGCAAAATAAGGAGCAGTTGGCAACGTGGAAGGTTCAAACGTTTATTAGCCACCACAGAGCTCTATATAGAGGAGCCTCGTCGATCCTCACCCATCAGGTGCGCCGAGGAAGACTGCTGGCTCCTTGACAGTAACACACTTTTATACATAATCAGTACAGCATACAAAACCTTATATGTGGAAAAGTACCAGTTAGTCCTGGCGCCCCTAATGAGCTCATGCCTATTTCTAGTTTCGGTTACACATACAAAGGGTTACTATCTTTACAGAGAAGGTCGAAAGGGTGACTCCCTTCTCGTCCCAGGTCTAGAGGAATTTGCTTGATACTCCCTTTTAGCAGATGTGACCTTGCTTCTCAGCAACTCAGCCTGTCTCCTAATTAAATGCAAGGAAAGGGGAAAGCAGAGGGTGTGCGGAAAAGACCACGTGATTCCCAAGAGAGAGAGAGAGCCGCAATCCAAGATGGAGGCGGTTCGGTTCTCGGCCCTTTTTGTCGTGCTAAACATAATCGGGGATTTCGAACCGTTTAATACACCATAACTAGTCAAACTATCATTAGATATACTGCGCTAATCATATCGTAGTGCCTTGAATACCTCAGAACGGCCCTTTTAGCGCAGCATAGCTAATAACGGGGTCAGTCTTCGAAAATACCCTCATCGATCTGCATTAAGTCATGCGTCTCCTTCTGAGCCCGCTGGGTATCTATTCTGGTTTGGACGGGCTTGGGCCTAGGGATGGATCGGCGAACTTGAGTAGCACAATATGCACAGCAAGCAGGCCCGCACTGTAGACAAAGACCGCAGGTGAAAATGAACCCCACTATTCCCAGAAGAATCATAAATAACTTCCATCCCCAGGTGGTCACCAAATCCCAAAACCACCCGGACAAAGACCAAGTACCAGTCTCGGTGTGAATTTCAGAGGCTAGCCGATGCAGTTTCTGAATGGCTAAATGGACAGAAGGGGCGGAGTCAGGTATATATACACAACAGGAACTGCCGATGACTCTACAAGCTCCTCCACGATCAGCTAGGATAACGTCTAAAACAAGACGGTTTTGAAGGGTCACAAGCCGGGTCGCCTGGAGCTCCACTGTAATATTAGTTAATATTCCTGCAGTAGTATTAACCACCCCTTCCACCACTCTAGATAGCCTCCTAACTTCTTTACTATTGAGGATGGGTCCCCATATGGGCAACGCCCCTTTTATGATATCAACGAAGTGTTGGGCTGGAGTGTCAGTCTGGTCAGTGGCATCATTACTGGCGGCTTCAGCCTTTAGGCTCCGCCGATTTAAGGAATAAGATTTGTGATAATCAGAAGGAGCTATGTAGACCGGTGGATAAAGAAAGGATAAGTAACATCGACCTGCCCATCCTCTGGGTAACCAAGTGTATGCGTTTTCACCGCACACAAAATAAACATTGGGAGGGGTGAGTGTTGGGGGACTACTGAAAGTCTGCAGTTTATAAGTGTAATTACATCTACTATAACCGACGGATAAATGTCCAGTACCCTGCACGCAGAAGGAGGAGGATGTATTCAGCACCGGGACCGGAATGATTTTTTCATCTGAGACATTTCGCTCCTGGAAATACTTGAAATACTCAGTAAAGTTAAAAGTCATGAAATCCAATACTTCATCCCTCAACCAGGTATCATTTTCGTGATCAGTGTATACGTTCATACAGGCGGTAGGATCAAGGGTACCATCCGTCCCCTCAGCATTAGGAGTAAAACCTTGGTGTTTCTCTATATAGGCTAGAATCAAAGCATAATCCTTCTCTGAGAATCGACGTTCATCTATAGTGTAGTGTTCATATAGCATGGATAACATTTTGAACCAGGCTTCGCAACTACCTAGATAAGACAAGGGCATTGATATGAACAAATCTTGCTTATGCATCACTGACGGGAGAAGACCACAGACCCAACAATCGGTAACATTTGTGGAACTATGAGTCTGATGTAGCATCTCAATGAAGGCATTATGTACATATGTCTGTCAGTGTCTTTCCTTATGAGGGGCAAAAGTCTGGAAATGATGTTCCTTAGGGGCGGGGGTAGACAC
This sequence comes from Triturus cristatus, assembly GCF_964204655.1. Lineage (NCBI taxonomy): Eukaryota > Metazoa > Chordata > Amphibia > Caudata > Salamandridae > Triturus > Triturus cristatus. The sequence continues at coordinate 714,151,932 of NC_140583.1, forward strand.
TATCAAGGTGTGTACAGGATGGCGGAACTCTAGGTATATAAACAAACCTAAGCATAGTACAAATGATACAATCAATATAGAAATAAAAACAATTTTAACACGCAAGCTCCATGAGGAGAACATTGGCAAGTGCGGGGGAGTGGTACGGGGTACTATGGGGCGCCCTTCTTCAGGGACAAAACGACCAAAAGGGTACATTTTCTCACTAAAAGTCCAATATAATCTCGGGAGAAAAAGGCTACTAGCAGTCCGACCTGCCGGAGGGTGCTTCTTTCCTGTGTCCGTATAGAGGCAGACTCCTATTGTTCAGAGAGACCAAAAAAAGGTAAAAGATAAAAACTTCTCGCGTTGGGGTCGCACTTGACGCAACCCTTGTTGAAAGGAAACTCCACCTGGGCCCCCACCAACCGACCAATGTCTCTATCTTCGTTCTGAACAGAGCTTTACTGAAAGTTCCATGCTCTCAACGAGTTCAGTCCAGTGTTCTACCAATCCTTAGGTCTTTTGCCGAGGCCTCCGACTTCACTCGCCAAGGCTAGACCTGGGATTCCCTATTTCCGGGGCCGCAGGTGATATCGATCCCGACCAGGGGTTTCAGGATTCACAAACAAAACGGGCACAGTGGGGTCAGACGAGGAGCTGGGCTCCCGACCAGATGCCTCGCTTTTAGCAGTTGGGCGGCCACAAAAAGGTGTTTCCAGGCTCACAGCACTCTCCCCTCGCCCGTCATCCTCTCTGCGGGTGTCCAGGGAAAGTGGTTCTCTAGTGCTGGGTTCGCCCTGAGTTGGCAGGCCTTCCTCCTGGTCAAGCTGCTCCCTGGGCAACGGGAGGGGAACTCGCTTAAGATGGGAGATATGGATCCAGTGCTGCTTCCCCTCGACTTTCACCGCCGTTCGCGTAGCCAGGAGCACCTGGTACGGTCGGGATCAGCGCGGATCCAAACTCGATTTCCGTTGGTAGTTTCGAACCAAGACCCACTGTCCAGGTTCCACGCTGTGTCCAGGACCCTCCGGCAGGGGCTGCAGTACGGCAGATATCTGTTGATGAATGGAATGGAGATCTTTAATCAAAGCATACAAATAATCAGTCAACATAGGATGGTCGATGTCCCTGAAGGATTTGGGCCAGGGTACTCCCCACACGTTGGCAGGTCTGCCAAAAATTACTTCATAAGGGGAGATACCGCTCCGGGAATGGGGAGTAGTTCTCGCGGACAACAGGGCCAGGGGCAGGAGATCAGGCCATTTTAATCCCGTCGTGTCCTGAAGTTTAGCCAGTTTCAATTTCAGAATCCCATTATATTTCTCAACCAGACCCGCTGACTGAGGATGTCGGGCTGCGTGAAACTTCTGCTGGATGGACAGACCCTTGCATACATACTTAACTAAGTCAGCATTAAAATGTGTCCCATTGTCACTCCAAATCACCCGTGGCAACCCATATCGAGGGAAAAACTCTTTTACCAGAGCTTTCGCGGTTGCCAGGGCAGTATTTTCCTTTGTGGGATACGCCTCCACCCATTTACTAAAAGTACAAATCACCACCAGCACGTATTTCAGATTGTTAACTCGCTCTAGCTGTATGTAATCCATTTGGAGTACTTCAAAAGGCAGGGTGGGAGGCGCAAAATTACCCGCCAAGACAGGAATGCTAACCCCCGGATTATGCTGGAGACAAATCATGCAATGCTGAACCAAGTTCCTAGCTGTCTTATGGATATTAACATTATACCAGACAGGATCCAATGTGGCACAGATGCCCTGAACCCCTACATGTGAAGGTCCGTGTGCCATAGTTACTACCGCATTTACAAATGCGTTCGGCAGTAACCATCTACACCTCTCTGACAAGTCAGTCCAACATCCATTCTCATCAAGCCTCCCCACCTGTTCTTGCCAGTATGTCAGTTCTTCCGGGGTCACCTCCTTTTGTAGCTCTCTCACACTGTCTATGGTGTTGTTAAAAACCCCTGCTTCTATCATTCTTGGCACTACAAACATGGAAGTGGTGTCAGACTGGGCTGTTTCTTTGGCGATTCTATCCGCAAAGAAATTTCCCCTCCCTACATCATCAACTATAACCTTGTGTGCACTGCATTTGACTATGGCCAAGGTTTTAGGCAATGTTAATGCAGCCAGTAGTCGGTCCACTAATGGTCCATTCTTTATCTTTTCGCCATGAGATGTCAAGAATCCTCTTTCCGCCCATAACCTCCCGAAGCTATGTGCTACACCGAACGCATACTGGCTATCGGTGTAGACATTTAGCCTTAAACCTTTCCCCAACTCGCAGGCCCTGAATAATGCAATCAATTCGGCCGCCTGGGCCGACCGGTATGGTATCTTTGCTGCCTTGACTACCGTTTGCAGGGTGGTGATCGCATAAGCCGCAGCTGTCGTGCCATCCGGTAATCTAAAACAAGACCCATCAATATACAATTCTCCTTGGGCATCAGATAGTGGGGTGTCAGTTAGATCTATCCGGCCCTTGGTCTCTTCTTCAGTTCGAAAGATACAATCATGCATGTCTTGTCCACCATCTCCCGAAGGGAGGGGTAACAACGTGGCAGGGTTCAAATTAACACATCGTTTAATCGTTATATGAGGTGCAAACAGGGTCAATTCGTACCCTGTAAGACGCGCACTACTTAAGTGCTGTGTCTGCGTCCTGTTTAATAATACGTCCACAGCATGAGGCACCATCACTGTCAGATCCGTATTCAGGACTAGCCCTTCCGATTGTCTGATTGCTACAGCCACTGCCGCTGCAGCCCTCAGACAACTGGGAAGTGCTCTGGCGACATTGTCCAAAACCGCCGAGAAATATGCACAAGGCCTTTGCTTACCGCCAAAGTCTTGTGTCAATACTGAAAGAGAACAACCGTCCACCTCATGCACGTAGAGCACAAAAGGTTTCCGGTAGTCAGGGGTGCCAAGCACAGGAGCAGAGCAAAGAGCAGTTTTCAGAGCGGAAAAGGCAGTCTGGCATTCATCGGTCCAAGGTAAAGGCTCATGCACATCCTTCGTAATTAGGTACAGGAAAGGTTTAGTCAAGAGAGAATAGTTAGCAATCCATTGGCGACAGTAGGAGGTTATACCAAGCAAAGCGCGGACATCACGTTGCGTGCGAGGAACAGGCATGTTAGTTATGGTTGCGATGCGCTCAGAAGTCAACCGTCTTCCCTCCTTCAACAGGAGATGACCGAGATAGGTCACCTCCGGTCGACAATATTGAAATTTAGAGAGCGACACCTTGTTACCATGAGTGGCCAAATGCCGTAGCAGGGTAACCGTGGCATCGCGGCAACCATGTTCTGTATCAGAGGCCACAAGGAGGTCGTCAACATACTGCAATAGGACATTACCTGGCGGCAATTGTAAAGAATCCAATACTCTTTTTAGGGCTTGGCTGTAGATACTAGGGCTTTCGGTATACCCCTGGGGGGCGCGACAGAATCTAAAGCTGCGGCCCCCCAATGAGAAACCGAACAAATGTCTGCTATCTGGATGTATGGGAATACTAAAGAAGGCATTCTTCAAATGAATTACCGAGAAAAATGTTGCAGTGGGAGGAATCGTGGTCAGAATGGAATTAATGTCGGGTACCACCGGATATTGGGGTACCACAATCTTGTTAATCTCTCGCAAATCAATCACAAATCGGTAGGTATCAGCATAATCAGGGGACTGGGGTACGGGGGCTCGTTTAAGAATCGGAAGAATTGGGCTGTTGCAGATATTGGAAGTCGTTTCCTCCACCACCCCTGTTCTAATCAAATCAGAAATAATGGCCAGTAAAGCGCGCTCTCCCGCAGGGGCTATTTTGTACTGTGGGATCCTCGGCAATTTGGCATTCTGTTTCAGGGTGATGGATACCGGGGGAATTTGTAGGAACCCTACGTCAGTGTCCCCCAGGGCCCAAAGATCCCTCGGGAGTTTTGCAAGCTCAGGGGGTAGGGAGTCCGTTTTTGAAAAACATTGGATGGAGGGGATAGAGGTATTCCGAATGGTCAGATAAACTCCATCGGGGGAGCAATAGATGCGGGCATGCAATCTTTTTAATATATCCATACCCAGGAGATTTTCCCCACACTGGGAGGTGCGGAGGAAAGGCGATTCTATCGTAACCGGTCCCAGAGTAAGGGAAAGTGGCTTAGAAATGGGGCTCACCACCGGAGTTCCAGAGAACCCCACGGACACATTAGTCTGGCCAGACAGAGCGGCCCCCGGGACCAGGGCACGTGAAACAGAACTGTTCATAGCCCCTGTGTCAACCAAAAACTTACCTGATGCATCCAACAATTGTGCATGGACATAAGGTCCAGCTTGATCTATCGGGATTGACACATGCCCCTTACTCTGCCCTTGGCTGTCCTATGCTTGAGTATACCCGGTGTCTTCGTCCGTTACACGTCCGTCATTGTAGTACTGTCTACCTTGGCTTTGGTCGAAATAATTCTGACTGTTCTCACCTCGGGCTGCCTGTTCTTGTCTCGTGTATCCACCTCGATGCCCACTCATCCTTCCCCGTCCACGACCCCTTGAAGCAGTATTCTGTTCATACAGCAACGGGCACTGTGCTCTCCAATGCCCCTCCTCTTTACAAAAAGCACATTGATTTATGCCTAGATCTGTTCGCCCAGCTGTTTGCGTTGGTCCCGCCCCTCTTGGAGCGAAATTCTGCAACCCTCGTCCTCTTCCTCTACCCCTCTCTACTTGCTGCAGTAACACTCGTGTTTTCAACTCTTTCGACTTTCTTTCTGTCTTATCCTTGCTCTCATTCTCCCGATGCTCATAATACTGAGCCATGCTTAGTATCGTGGAGGGCGTGGTGGTCGTCCAGGTACTCTCAGCTGCCTGTAACCGGGCCGATACCTCAGGTTGCAAATTGGTTACAAATCTATTAACAAATAAACGTACATCCCCCTCCGTTGCCAAGTCCTGTCCGCTGAAGTCAATGAACACTCCCTCAAACCTCGTGAAAAAATCAGATACACTCTCGTCCTTCTTTTGTTTACAGGCCGTCAGCTTGTCCCAATCTACTTTCCTGGGTGGGATCAACGAATGCATATAAGTTATTATTTTCTCAGGCAAGGTCAGTATCTCAGGTCGGGGCTTGTTCCCTGGTTTACGATCTCTATCCCAGTTTCTCAGTTGATCCCATGTCCCACCAAATTCCGTAACATGGTCCTGGTCATGTACCTGGCGCCAAATGTCCACCGGTACTAATAAGGCAAAGAATAATTCAATATCTGCCAACGTCATTACTGCTGACGAGGCGGCCTCGGTCAGTTCCTTGTAATATGCGGTGGGGTTTTTTCTAGGATCTGGCAACTGGCTTTTTAGGGATAGTACCTCACTCCGCTTCCAGGGGGTATAGACCCATTGTTCCTGGAACCGGGCGTCTATTCCCGGGCGGGTAACGACACCGTGGGCATCCACTACTGCGGCAACTTCTGGATGGAAGATAGGGTGCACTTCTCGCATAGGGAACTGGGAGAATCCGGCGGGAGTGGCAGGCTGCAAACGAGTTCTGTAAGAGACCAAAGTCTGCACCTTCCCATACACCTCTTCCGGTGTCAACTGAGATTTGTGGACCTGATCAAGAATATCATATAATATAGCCGGAGCCTTCCCTTCCTGGTGTACCTGTTCCCACACAGAAATAAGACGGTTGGCCATATGCTCCAGGGCATGCTGTTGCATTACCGGTTCATAGTCTCTCATGGTACTCCAAATATCAGCAAGAGTATAAATGGGATGTCGCATCCACTGGGATGCTTGTGTAGCAATAGTTTCCCTTTCTTCCGTTCCCAAGGCCGAACGAGTGAACAACTTCCTACCCTCCGTTAGACTGGCCGGACGTATTGGAGTAGTCACAGCTGTTACCGGTGTGGTACTGGCGGAGGAGGAGGGCAGAACAGAAGGGGAAGGCATTGACCCCGGCAACAGCTGAGGGGTCCCGGCTGCAGCTGCCGTCAATAAATTAGGCAGCATGGCCATAACTTCAGACACAGATGTCGGTAACCGGGAGAGGTTCGGCAGGGAGGGAGGGGTAGTAGTGGCCGGGGGAGCCGAAGCCGAGGCCCCCAGGGACATATTTGGGGCCGGGGCCGAGGCCCCTGATACCTCCGGATATATCCTCTGCGGTACATAAGGGGGTGGTGGCCTGGTGTCCAATAAATCCTCTATTTCATCTTCTGCATTCGGGCAGGTCACATAGCTCTTAACAACCTTTAATCTAAATTCGCGATTCATGCAATCCAATCCCTTTTCTACTCTTTCTCGGTCATAGGCCATAGCTTTCTGAGTAACATTCTGTCCTGCCTTGGCTCTGGCTACTTTCTCTTCCCTTATTCGCCGTTGCTTGGCCTCCTTCTGCCATGCAATTAGAGCATCAAACATGGCCTGCCTACTTCGCCTAGAAAACAGCTGTTCCTGTAGGAACGCAATTTTCTTCTCATCAAACGAACCCGTTTTGGGCCATCGTAACTCCTCATTTCCCTTGGTATACTTATGCCACAGAGTGCAGAACAACAACGGAGAGATCCCATGTTTGACATACATAAAATGGCTAGGACTGCCCTCCGGCGGGGCGGGTTGGCTCTCAGCTAGTCTGGAGTCACTTGTTCGACAGCAGCAGCCAAAACAATTCAATTTACTAAAACAGGACATTTTGGTTAGTTTTCAGACATGTATACACAAACAACAATCAACACGAATCATACACAACATACAATCGGTATCAGAGAACCAAGCCCGTCGACTCTGGTTCACAGTCCAAACACCAAACTGCACGCGGGATTCCGGCCACCCTCCTGGCTCACCACTAAGACCAGCCCCCAACGAGGACTTGCCCCGTCAGGAGTATGCCCTGTGGCTACCCAGTCTAGGTCGCGGGTCCTTCCACGTGCAATCCGTTTATAATCCTTCGGCGCGCCGTTTTTACTCAAATCATATACAACCTGTACGTACTTCGAGTCAAACCACGGTAATGCTAACCCGATCAAGCAAGACACCACCCTCCGGTGCGTGCCTTCAAATCAATGCACCGCTGTCCAGCGCGAGCTTCAAACAAATGCAATCCGTGTTCAAAATCAAAAATGCATCGTTCTCAACAAATGCTCTCAAATCAATCAAATAGCACACCGTCTTCAACGCGTGCCTTAACCAATAATGCACCGTTTATAACGCGTGCGTCAAATCAAATCAATACTCACCGGGTGCACCCAGATACGAATGTTCATTCTCCGCTGCCAACTCCTCCCGACCAAATCAGTCCAGTTTCTGGGTTAAGCCCGTAGGACCCCGGCGAAGGGTAACTAGCAGCAGGGGACGTACCGAAAAGTCGCGCAGGGTGGGAGAAATCCTCAGGCTCCTCTCCCGCCAACCGGTCAGGACGCCCCCAATCCCACCACCCGAATACGGGGGGCGGGGGGGGAAGACCCTTTCACGGGGTCCCTTCGTGGTCGCCAACTGTTGTGTCCAAATAATTATTCCAAGGGCCACACTTACCACTGGCCCGCAATATTATGCAAAATAAGGAGCAGTTGGCAACGTGAAAGGTTCAAACGTTTATTAGCCACCACAGAGCTCTATATAGAGGAGCCTCGTCGATCCTCACCCATCAGGTGCGCCGAGGAAGACTGCTGGCTCCTTGACAGTAACACACTTTTATACATTATCAGTACAGCATACAAAACCTTATATGTGGAAAAGTACCAGTTAGTCCTGGCGCCCCTAATGAGCTCATGCCTATTTCTAGTTTCGGTTACACATACAAAGGGTTACTATCTTTACAGAGAAGGTCGAAAGGGTGACTCCCTTCTCGTCCCAGGTCTAGAGGAATTTGCTTGATACTCCCTTTTAGCAGATGTGACCTTGCTTCTCAGCAACTCAGCCTGTCTCCTAATTAAATGCAAGGAAAGGGGAAAGCAGAGGGTGTGCGGAAAAGACCACGTGATTCCCAAGAGAGAGAGAGAGCCGCAATCCAAGATGGAGGCGGTTCGGTTCTCGGCCCTTTTTGTCGTGCTAAACATAATCGGGGATTTCGAACCGTTTAATACACCATAACTAGTCAAACTATCATTAGATATACTGCGCTAATCATATCGTAGTGCCTTGAATACCTCAGGATAAATAAAGTAAACACTTGTATCAATGCTGCTTTTCATGAGAATATTTATTTATCCTACTCTCTTAAAGTCTGATCAGGTTTACATAGTCTTCTCTTCCAGTGAAGTTTTCATTTCACGATGAAAATCTGATGGGTGAGCAAGGTGCAAGATTCAGACCATATCCTTTTACGGGGGGATTTCTGTATTCATGGTCGTGGCTTGTCCTTACACTCCCTTCTTAAGAACAATGTCGTGAAAGAACATTCTTTGCTTCAACTTTGCATTTTGCAAAAATCATTCAAGAAGGGTTGATGACATATAAGCATGGCCACTGGAATTATGCATTTAGGGAGGACCAGGTTATGCAACAGGGTTGACTAAATTATACAGCAAAAACCCACAGTTAAGTGGCATGTTCATTGATAGTATTATGTTATTATTTAGTCTGTTGTACATGTTAACACTGGGCAAAAATGTCATCCTACTAATATCGGTTTAACACCCAAATCCGGCAAAAATCAACTGAAAGGTGACCAGTAAACCTTCATGAAGGGGTTTCCACTGTGCAGCAACATCTGTCACAGCATTTCTAATAACTTTTGAGCCATTTGAGCTAAAAATATTTTTTTTGTTCAAATCTGTAGATTATGCTGTCGGTGATGAATTATGTGCCAAATGCTGCAAAATAGTAATTATTCGGCAAAAGTCACATAATTGCGAAATCTAGTGACCCTGTATAAAAGGAAGGGGACAACAGAGCAATTTCACTGTGAAGCCTCTGAAATTGACTTCTCATTTAGAAGCTATTTCTGATATGACCTGTAGTTGCAGGCACGTCTCAACCAATTAAGGAAGAAAAGCAAGGAATGGCAGTATTAGAATCATCCTGGTTATATTTTTTCTATTTGTCCACTTTTTCCTCCCTCCTTGTAAGGTCGATCAGCCTTGTTTCCTTATACCAATTACAGCTAAGAAGCTACATCTCATGAATTCCCTCCACTGTACAAGCCAACCTGAAATGGGTGAGTGAATCAATACTGAGCACTTGCCTATCTCTAAGTCTGATGTATTCTTTTAAAATACCATCTCATATGAACACAGCAGATGTGAGTCATTTAGGAAAATAGGCATTGCAAGCCATCTTTGTAGTCCTATTTCAGTCTGTGACAGACTGGCCCATAACAAGTTTTGCTACTCTACTACACCCTCCTCTACCCTCATCCGCTCAACGCCTCATTCCTCCTGTCCCACCCATTCCCCACAACCACCATCTCCTCCTGCAGGTCTCCCACATCTCCCCTCCTCCATGTATGACTGAGGATACTCAACTGGCAATAGTGCTGCTCAACTTTGCTACTAAGTCACTGATCTTGATCAAACAGTGCATGGAAGCCTGCGTAAAGTTAAAACAGAAACAATATTGAGGCTCTTTAGGTATATGTAGGACAGCTGCTGGAAATCCAGTTCAATGATTGCATTAATGTTAAATAAGACAGCAGAACGGAGTACGTCCTTCAATATGCATTGTGTAATTGAACAGATCTGAAAAGTGGAAGCCAGACCCATCCTGCGGCCTGCCAGTCAAGAAAGAGTGAAGTCTGCAGTACCAGTATCAGTAGACAGCCGACCACATAATATGCTCTCAAATCCAGTTGGCAGGTTCAACATGACTAGTTGTTGAAAACTCATGCTATCCTGTCTTTTCATGTTTGGGCAACACGCATATGAATATGATTCCTGTACCAGTACCAGGACAAAGAACCAAGGATACTTGGAAATCCTGCAAACAATGGTGGACTTCAATATATTCATGCAGTTTTGAACATTTTAGCATAATTATAAAAACTTTAATGTAGACATCCATGCACAGTTCCTTTCAGATGTTTAGAGTAATTTTCATCTACATGATTAATTGGACATACTTGCTCTTGTAAAGCAGTCAATTTTTTGTTACAAATGTCATAGCAACAGGATTAAACCAACAGTTCCATTTTAGATGGTCTAAAATTGCATATCTTTTGCCTGGACCATTTGGCTAAACACTTATTTTTCTCTAGTAGGTACATTTTTAGGTCTCGCAGACCTAGCACCGGAGCGTGCATGCGCTCCTCACTCTGCGAGACATACTGTGGTAGAGTGGATTTTATTAGGTCTCGCAGACCTAGCGCGCATGCGCTCCTCTCTCTGCGAGACATATTGTGGTAGAGTGGATTTTAGAAATGGACTCGAAGCCCCGCCCATGTTTCTTATAGGGTGGCGTCATCATTTATGTTAAACGCTGGCTTCTAATTGAGACTCATGCTTTTTTGTTACCGCCCTGTCTCCTTTTAGCTCCGCCCATCCGTAGTGGATCGTTTACTCACGGAAATTACACGGTGTCTTTATGTTGTCGCTCAGCACTATTTTGGCAATGGCAGCCGCGTGTTCATTTTTGCATCGCGCTTTAAAGCGCGATGCAAATATAAACAAGCGGTTGCCTTTGTCACTCGGCTTTGGCAATCGCAGGTGCGTGTTTATTTTTGGCTAGTTTTTTTTCATTTGACATTGGTGGCCCAAACATTGGTAGCAGCAGGGAAGAGGCCTGTGAACCCTTGTTTCTGTAGCATGCAGCCTGCTTGCTCTTCCTGCTCTTCGGTTGGGTGAGAGGGCCAGTATCCACCCATGCTCCGGCTGGCATTTGCCCTTGCTGCAGGCAGGAGATAGTTATTGTGCTAAAAAAAAATAATGCACCGGACCCTTAATACTGGCAGCCTTTACAGGTACGAGTGAATATGCAGCGCAGCACTGCTGGAAGCAGAGGGGGAGGGGCCGTGGAGGCAGGCAGGTTTGAGTTACACGGAAGCTCCCTGAAGAGGCCGAGACACCATTAAGGGAAAAAGCAGGCTGATTGATGCATGTTGAAAGGAACAAACGCTACCCAACTTGTTTTTGATTTCATTTGATCATGGCGGTCACGCGTCTTGTTGTGTGCGAGTCGCCCGAATCGTTTTTTTTTAGGTTGAGACATGTGCTGCACTGCGAGGCATGTTCGTGGAGTCCAGTGTCAATGAGAGAAGTCCAGACCGAGTCGCCGTGAGCCCTCAGTGCAACAATAGAGTTTGCCACTCGGATTTCACTGCCGCAGTATTCATCCCACAACTGCGAGAAAGCTTCGAGGTTTCTAAGTGCAGCATGTCCTCGGTTGTGAATTCAGGGAGCGGAGCCCCCTTCCTGGACTCCTTTGTCCTGTGCCACGTGGGTCATGTACACCTCTGGCCCATTCCACCTTCGGATCTGGGGGAAGGCGGCTATTGTAATCCTTCAGTCAGGATAGGAGTGTAGGGTGTAATGTCCAGTTGAAATGGTCGGATGGCTGCTTATGTTTTTTTTTTATTCCGGTACTTGGAGACTTGTAATGTGAACGGAGAAACTACAAGTACCAGAATGCAAAGTGATGAGTTTAAACATCAGGCCCAGCCAGCACGAGTGACATCATGCAACCTGACCTTTAGAGATGGATCTGTAAAAAGTTAAAGTTCTGTAAGACTATTTAAGACCAGCAGCTAGGATTACACTAGATTCATCGGCTCCTGTCTTCTGAAAGTCCAACATGGATGTAGGTAACGGGAAACAACGAGGTACGAGTTTAATTAGACTCAAGTAGCCGCTGGTTTTGTTCAATGATGTGAATAAAGGTTATCTTTCATAAATATGTGTTGCACAGGAAACTTTGGGTTAGTCAGGGTGAGGGGTAAGGGGTCAGGAGGGTTTATCCATATCACGTTATTCCCTTGGAGTTAAAAAAAAAAAAAACATATTCACCTCACATCCTCTCTAACATGCAATCGTTTGCAAAGGAATACACTGCAGATTCTGTGTGTTGCCTCCAGTGTGTTTTGGGATGTCCTACAAATGGTGCGTCATACCTAGAGATGGGTGAGCCACTAAAAGTTCGAGATAGGTTCGAGTGACGAGTCAGATGTCCGGCTCTGGCTCAGCTCTAGGTCTTTTGGGACCTTCGAGCCCAAAATGAGCTGAGCTTTCATGTGGATTGCGCCTCCTACCCTCTAACCTCATGTAATGTACAATGAATTAAAAACAAAGCCGTGATATTTGATTTAACAAGCATTTGCAATGCAATAGGTCTTGCAGTTATGTGAGCTTAAGCTTTTGGCATTGTAAACAACAATGCCTTTTATTTATGGTTTTAAAAAGAAAACGAAAATAAAAGGCATTGTTATTTGCAAGCTCAAACTTGCGTCAATTCGAGACCTATTGCATTGCAAATGCTTGTTCAGTGCAGTAATCAAACAAACTCATTTGCTGAAAAACTGTTATCTGAAAAGTGTTCTGTATATCCGAAGGTCTTCTGTGTATGAATTTTACTGTTATTTATTTTGCCTTTTCTTTCTTGTTTAGATTGCCGGCCAAACTGCAAGGTAAGCATTCTAAAGGAAACCCCAACACAGCTAATATATTCCAGTTTATTCAGCTCCTGGTTTAATTACACTGTTTTATTTTTTGCAGTTTGTTTCCACTGGCCGTGATACAGCATGTGTTAAGGCTCTACGAGATATTGAACCTGGAGAAGAAATTTCTTGCTATTACGGCGATGGTTTTTTCGGGGAAAATAATGAATATTGTGAATGCTACACATGCGAAAGGTATATAGTAAATGTGTGTATGATTTTTAGTTGGGGGCTCAATCTTTGAATGTTCAACAAAAATCTCCTGCTGGGTGCGGGGACAACAATATTAGGTCAGTGGTCTTCATCTTGACAATATAGTTAATAAATATAGCCGCTTATTCCATTTAGCTTTTTGTGCTTTATTCAAGGATCCATAGATAAACAAGTTTTTATTGTGAACATTAATTTGTTCAGTCTGCAATCATTTTTGCTTTATTTGCACCTCATGAGCAACAAAGCCCCTTTTTATCAGTACACAGTCAGTCGGAAAATGTGGACTCTAAACTAAGACATAAGCGTTTTTCTTATCATGCAACTTTCCCTGAGCCTTCATGAAAAAGCACTACCGGTGGTTAGCGTGCCACAATTGCCCACATTACACTAAGCATACGGAAGTTATGTTGATTGCTCTAAAGTTAAGGGCTGGGGAATCCACTCCTTTCCTCCCACATGATTTCTTAGAACTACTTTTGAAAAAAAGCAGGTTGTTGTATCTCTTGACATCTATGTATGCCTTCATCAAAAGAGTTGAAATCTCTTGTTTTTGACTACCGTTGCAGCTCCCCAGGGCTTGCACAGCCAGTGATACAGAACCAGCAGTCCAGCTTCTTACACTAACCCCCTGCCCCCCATAGTGTGTCTGGAGCCAAGACAGCACAATGCAGGATCGGTGCACTACAAAGGCTATCCTGTGAAATATGCCTACTTCAAAGACAAAAATGGCCATAAGTATTGGGCCTATAACACCAGTCTTTTAGAACACTTCTGGATCAAAAAGATACTCTGCCAAGAGGAAGAGCTGGAGAGCTGTCAGGAAGAGTACTGTCCCGTTGCTGTGTTTGCTTTGCTGCATTGGCCTGCAGTTGCTGCTTCTGTCTTGGAGAGACTAAAGACTGTACTCTTGCTTTAGTATCCTGCTTGAAAAGATTCTCCAAGGCCTTATGTGAGCTTGCCTCCTGTTTGAAGTTTCAGGGCCATCAAACACTTCACTTGCAGCCCCTGAACTCCTCTGCTGGGAATTCTGACCAGTTCTCCAGTATTACATCTTCCATAGATTCACATGCTTGACTTTTCCCCGTCGTCATGGTGGTAGTCCCACAGTACTTAAATAAGCAGTACTATAGACGTACATTAGGAATAATTGATAAAGAAAGTGAATTGCTGAACCAATCCATATCTTTATAATAGAAAAAAACTTCAGCCAATCAGAGACAATCCTCAGACCCCATCTCCCTTGCAGAGGCGCCATACCTCAGATTTCCAAACTCACGTCGTGTGTGAGGGAGTCTCCCTGAGCTCTACTCAGTTCTTTCAGTTGGTGAACTTCTGACCCTGCTCCTCCTCCTCGAGCAGTCTTGCTGTTGTCAGCTTAAGGCATTGTGTTTTATAACTGGCCCTTCACTACCTTTTCAAGATGTCTGAAGGATCTAAGAAGACTGTTTAGACCTTGCAGGTCTTGTGGGTAGGCAAAGCTATTTTCATAAGATCCCCACAAAGACTGACTTTACTGCTTGCATCCCAAGCATTCTTCCAGGGATTGTAAGTATTGCAGAAAACTATGAAGGACAGAGAGGCCAGATTTTATTATGGCTACAAAAGAAGAAGTCCATATCTGAATCGGGATCTGATGAGGAGAAACGTCCTAGTCGCTCCACATCAGAGCAAAAGTGTAAAAATGAGGGCTCTACCTCATTAAAAGCAGATGAAGACGAACGCAGAAAAAACATTTACTTCAGAGAAGGCAGCCCACAAACAGCCATCAAAAAGTTGTGACCAAAAGAAGCCCTGCACTTCTTCTGCATCAGTACCTGTTACACCACCAAAAACTTCTTCAAAGAAAAAGACTCCATCGACGGACCCGTCGTCGAACGACGTCCAGATCACTGGTAACGGACGTTCCTACCGCTGAGCCGACGATGGCAGTGGCGCCGGCCTTGTCGACGAGAACAGTGACGACTATCACCTCGGCGACTTTGTCGACGATTTCATTCTATGGCATCGTTGTTCAAGTCTCCGAGGAGAATTCCTGTTTTGACCACAATTACCATAAAATGACTATCTTCGTCAACAACGTCCTTGACGGAGCACAAAAAAACATTCCACGGCATGAATTTGCCCAAAGGTCTCCAGGACTGACCTCTCTAAGTAAGGTATCGCCTCTACTTCCATCTCATCGTCTGGATACAGATGAGTCTGGGGATGAGAGCCTGTTTGGTCCAGCCTATAACCTGTCACAGTTGAAAGTTAACCTTGGATACCTCGGAGTACATGGGAGGGGACTATTCTTTCACAGCTCTTCATCAGCCGCATCATTACAATTCCTTATAGGAACATTACTCATTTGAAACGTATGAGAAACAGCAAAATGTAAAGGGCAGTAGCATGTTAGTGCCCAATTGTAAGAAACTGGCTCTATATATACTACACCAAAGTGAGGTACAGTGTGTATAGAGTCCAAGAGTCTCCAGAGGTCGGCAGAGGTTAACCCCTTGCCTGCTCATGACGGAACCACTCCGTCATGAGCCACGGGCGCCGTGTGCTCATGACGGAGTGGTTCCGTCATGCTGTGGCCGTTGGCGGCCGCTCCGCCCACGCGGCACTGATTCCCCGCCTGTGCGGGCGAACAATGCAAGTGGGCGGAGTCGTGACGGAACCACTCCGTCATGAGCACAGCTCGCCCGTGGCTCATGACGGAGTGGTTCCGTCACGAGCATGGCGGCGCCGCGCTGACCCCGAACCCCCCCAGCGCCGCGGCGGAATTCGTGCCGCGGCGAAGGGGTTAAAGTTAGATAGAACCTTACTGTCTAAAGTGGTAGCTTGGTCTAGCAGTAAGGCAGTATCAGAGGACAGTGTTAAGCATTTGATGTGCACACTCAGTCAGCAAATGAATTCACACACTCAAGAACTAAACTCTAGGCCAATTGTTTTTGTATAAAAAAATATATTGTTGTTTATTTTTAGAACCAAGCAATTCTGGAACGGGTAAGCATGAAATACTTTACAGTAATAAGTTACTGCATATAGAACTGTTTGAAAATGCAATAGGAATGGTACTTTGTTTGATTTACAGGGGAGCAGTAGTATGCAACACTTAGCAAAGACAGTACATTGGAATGAATAGGCTTTTTCAATAAATTGCAGGTAAGTTACTTTTTGGATTACTTTTTCTAACACAGTGCTGGATCCTAGATTCAGCACTGGGAGATTTCCTGAAAAACAGTTGAGAAAATGCGTTTTAGTTAGATGTACGATTTTAAAGAATATTCTTGTATTTCAAAAGTTGACACTTAGAAACTTTTTCACAGAGAACCACCAATGTTATCCTATGGAAGGAAATTCAATTCACAGGTAAGTTACTTTTACGTTACTTTTCCTACTCAGTGCTGGACACCTAGATTCAGAACTGGGACATTTCCTGAAAACCGTTGTGAAAGTGTGTTTTGATTATTAGTTTTCAAAAGTCGACACAAACTTTTTGGGAGAAAAAGTGTCAATGTTATCCTATGAGGAAAAGCAGGTTATCGGTTTCGAGGAAGGGGGGCGTGGCTTGGCTGCCGACGGGCATGGACGTGTGAGCAAAGAGCTCCGCATCCAGCCCAGCCAAAAATCCTGTGAAACCTGCAGCCCCGGTGTTCCAAGACACCCGGAGGGCAGCCTCGATTGGTCCGGTCCCTGACTACGGCACAGCAGAGCGGGGCGCGGCGCCGGGGGCCGGCGCCGCGACAGGAGTAGCGGCGGACGCGAGCCGCCGCCGGCCATTTTGCGTGGCCTGGGAGCAGCGGTGCAGCCGGGGCCCACAGTGACGTGAGGGCCGCCCGGAAGTGAAGCGTGCCCGGCGGGGGACACCGGAAGTGGCGGCTCCAGCGCGGCGGAGGGCGGACCAGGTCGGAACCCAACCGGGGGGAGAGGCTTGATGCTGATAGCCCTTCCGCAGCCAGACCCGGGCGCGGCAGATGCCCAGAGGAGGAGTGGAGGCCCGAGGAGCTGAATGAGGCCTGTGGTGGGGCGGCAACTCAGGTGACGGCGTGGCTGCGGGACCCCCGGAGGAGCTGGCAGCAGACCGGGAGAGGGACAGCCGGCGCCACGCGGGCCATAGTGGAGGAGGTCTGCCTGGATCTGGGCTGCAGCCCGGGCCGAACGGTTGGAGGACGGAGTCTGCCTCTGGGATGCGGTGAGGAGATAAGGCAGCAACCAGCAGGGGTGCCGGCTGCTGTTGCACCGCACTGCAGGGACGACAGTCATCGGGGAGCGGAGCGGGTCCTCCTCGCTGGGGCCCCTCGGGGAGCACGTCATTGACAGTTGGAGGCAGGAGTGAGTGGCGCCCTGTAGCTGGTGAGGAGACCTGCCGTGACCACTGTTTTGGGGTCTTGTTCTAATGGTAGATTGCCTAGTGGGCTCCCTGACCTGGGAGCATGGGCAAACCAGGACCCAAGCTGGGAGCGAATCCGGCGGACTCTGTGGGCGACTCAGCCAGTGGCCGGGATGGCGGGACACACGTGGACTCTGCGGTGGGGCTCCAGCAACGTCAGATGGACCAAATCCTGCAGGCCATAGCGGACACCCGAGCTGCGTTGTAGACGGACATTGCGCAGGTGTCCTCCGATCTGGGATTGCTTCGCGCAGACCACAGGAAGCTGGCGGACAGGGTCAAGCAAACGGAGGACGCGTTGGACTTGGCGGCTCCGGCGCAGAAGGCATTGGAGGCTCAGTCGGCGGACCTTCTACGGAGGGTGACGGTCCTGGAGAAGAGGGCCGAGGATGCGGAGGGGCGTAACCGCCGCAACAACATTCGTGTGGTGGGCCTGCCCGAAAAGATTGAAGGAGGAGACATGCTGACTTACCTGGAGACCTGGCTGAAGGAGGTGGTGGCGCCGGGAGGACTGACGCAGTTCTACACCCTGGAGAGGGCGCACAGGGTCCCGGCCCGGCCCCCGGATCCGGGCCGACCTCCCAGGCCGGTGGTGGCTCGTCTGCTGCACTACAGGGACCGCGATATCATTCTTCAGAAGGCTAGATCCATGGGCCCCTATCAAGTGGAGAATGTCCCGGTATCTATCTATCCAGATTATCCCATGGAGGTCCAGCGCAGGCGCTCCTCCTTTCAGGCGGTGAAGAAGGCGCTACGGGACGAGGGCCTGCAGTATTCCTTACTGTTCCCGGCTCGCCTCAGAGTGGTACTGGACGGAAAGACATCCTTCTTCACGGACCCCGCAGCGGCCTGGAGTTGGTTAGAATCGGCCCGAACGGGGACAGTAGCACATGTGGACGAGGAGGGGCCGTCGGGGACCCAGACGAGGGCCCGTCGCGGCAGGCGCAACAGGATACGGACAGCAGGGGTCCCATCACCGGGAGCATCCCAGACGGTGCTGGAGCGGCGGGCTGCGCTGCGGGCAGTCTCTGTGATATCGGGGGCCGCGACCTCCCAGCCCAGTGAAGAATCGGGCTCCAAGAGGGGCTCGGAGGCCTCCCTTTCGGATGGCCCTGGCGAGGATGCGGAGTTGCTGCCTGACGTGACCCCAGGGACAGCGGATGAACTGCTGGACGCTTGAAGGATCTGGGACTCCCCAGGGCGCAGTAAGAGGGGCAGGGCGGGAGCTGTATGTATGTGGGGAGGGGGGCCCTGGCCTGGCTTTGCGGGGTTGGGAGTGCGACCGGTACCTGATGACGAATTGCGGACGGGGGATTGTTGGGGGGACCTGGAGTAGAGAGCGGGAGGTCTGAGGGGCAAGGAACACCGGGGGAGGATTTGCAGAGACTGGGCGCGGATGCACAGCAGGGGACAGTCGACCGGCCCGTCTGGTGCAGAGCCACCACCTCACCCTCACGGACATTGTGAGACGCTGGTGGCTACCAGAGTGTTAGATATTGTTTGGGGTTGTATTTGGATGGGTAACTGCAGTTTAGCACCTGTTCTGGGGAGGGGAGGGCGTGTGGGGAGTTGGGGAGTTGTGGGGTCTCAGGGGAATGTCAGTGTGCCTCGGAGGGCTAGGAAAGGGTGGGTGGTTAGGAGATGGGATGGGGACCCCACCTGAATTGCGATTCCTGACCTGGAATGTGAGGGGGCTCACCTCTATGGGGAAGAGATATAAAGTTCATGCCTACCTGGTGCGGAGAGGGGTCCAGGTAGCCTTCCTCCAAGAAACCCACTTAGATCGCGAGGAGGGGAAGGCATTGCAGCGGCGCTGGCGGGGGAAAAAAAATCGGTTTCGAGGAAGTACTCGGTGTTTGGAGTTGGGGTTCTGGGGTTAGACTCGGTGGTCTCCCAGGGTCAGTGATGCACTGTTGTTGTACCCTCAGCGGCACTAGGGCGGCCGGGTGCAGTGTGTTGAGGCATAATGTTATCCTATGGAGGATAGGGGGGCTCCGGTTGGTGGCTGCTGGCAAGCAGGCCACGGGGCTGTGGGAGCAAATCTCCTAGGGTTTATCTCAGGGCAAGTTGGGGACCAAAGTAGCACCAAAGGTGCACCCTCAGCGGCACTAGCGCTGCCGGGTGCCCGATGCTGTTTTGAGGTCGGGTGCCCTGTTGATTTCAATGGAGATTTTCTGGGACAAAGAAACACTGCAGGCTCGGGGACGAGGATCTTCAAGGAGCGACCACCCCTTCAAGGGGTAAGTTGGGATGTTGAGGGTTGGTTAGGCACCGATCGTTTGGGCACACAAGGCCGGGGGCATCGGGTGTAGGGGTGTCTTGAGACGTCAGATTTTCTTACCCGCTCTGGTAGCGGTAGAGGGGGTCCTATGGATTGAGGCTGCAGGTGTCGTCTGGAGGCTTGAGGCAGGTCAGGGGTTGCCGGATCTCAGGTCAGGATCGCCGGGGGACCTCCTTGTGGTGTTTTTCCACTCGAGCTCGAGCTGGGTTCGGCGGGTGCAGAGTGGGCTGGATTTGCGGTTCCTGGTTGGCACCAGGAGCTGCAGTTTAAACACGTCTGGTGTTCACGGGAGAAAGTGTCTGGAAAGTGAAGGCAGGCAGGTCCTCCGGGGTTTGTGAGGCTGCTGGTTGCTGGACACACCAGGCTTTCGCAGGAGCAGGTTCGAGGGGAGACAGGCCTGTAGGGCTGGGGCCAAGTCAGTGGGTGTCGTTCTCTTGTTAACTCTGCACGGCTCTTCGTCCTTCTTCTTATTTTCTTTTCTTGTTGTTGCTGGATCTGAGGAAGGAAGGTTTAGGGTGCCCCTAAACAGGTAGGTAAAGGGAAGGGACCAATGAGTCCCTTCCCTGGGGTGGGTACACCCCCTATTCTGCCACTCTCCAGTGGGAAGGGGGCAGGAGCCTGTCCCTGGTTGGCTGGGTCCCCCCATTCTCAAGATGGCAGGGACTCGAGGTTGTGCTTCACCTCGCCTCCCCCACCTTAGGGGCAGAGGTGGGCACACCTCTCTTCCTCACTTGTTTTTCCCGCCGGTCCCCCCCCCTCCCCCAAAGTGGGGGGCAGAACCAGTGGGGACCAATTGCTGAAAGCAGCAAATGGTCTGGAGAGGCTCACAAAAGCGGGCATGCCTTTGAAGCTTCTCCCTCGTGAACCCTGCCCTTCCTGGGGGAGGAGGCTTGGCACCTTGTCCCAGGATGTGTATTGTTTCAGGCCCCCCGAGAGCAGCAAGCTCTCGACCCATGGGTCCAGAAACATGTCTGGTGGTGGCAGCCTAAGCAGCCACTCAGTCAGGTCGCTAGGAGTTGGTCGAATTTCAGGGGGCATCTCTAAGATGCCCTCTGTTGTGGATTTTACATTAAATCCCACACTGGCATCAGTGTGGGTTTAATGTGCTGAGAAGTTTGATACCAAACTTCCCAGTCTTCAGTGTAGCCATTATGGTGCTGTGGAGTTCATAATGACAAACTCCCAGCACCATATACTCTTTAATGGCAGCACTGCACTTACAGTGCCCAGGAATGGATTTGGGCACTAAAGCTAGAGGGGTGACTGATGTATACCAGGGCAGTGGTTTGTGGGCATGGCACACAAGGATCTGTGCCATGTCGACTCTTCACTTTGTTCTGCACCAAGGCACTCAGTCTGCAAAGGCAGTGTGTGAGTGTCAGGGTACAGGGCCTCTGGGGGTGGCACAATAAGTGCTGCAGCCCTTACCTGTGGTACCATTTACCAGGGGCTGACATGTGGCCATAGATGCCAATTGGGTTTAGGCTTCAATGCAGTTTTAGGGAAGGAACATAGGCTCTGGGTACCTGATTAGCAGGAGCCCAGGGCACACTTAGTTAAAGAACATCCGCAATTCAGCAGAAAGTGGGGGCATACCATGCAAGAAAGAGGGCACTTTCTCACACCAATTCTATAGTCATGGACCTCAGGCATATGTCACACGATTACTACAAACATTTCCCGGATACTCATACTCCAGTCCCGCTCACTCCAGCGCACCAGGGAGTAAAGGTTTTGTCACCATTACCTGTGACTCCTCCACCCCCTGCAGTGCAGGAGGAAAGGTCAGCTCCTCGTAGTATTTCCTTAAGCGATGATTACATTAAAAGTGACCCCTATGATCAGCTAGAGGAAGGAGAGCTTGTTCTAGACCCAGGCATGGTCGGTCAGGAATGGGATGACCATATCGCTCCTTCTTCACCGTCGCCTTCTCCAGCTAGTTCCACTCCAGGAGATATTGGAGGGTTCCATGAGTTGTTGGAAAGAGCATCGAAAAGATTTGATCTGTCTCATACTACGACTCAAACTGAATATTTCCTTTATGATTTTAAGGACTCTACTTGGAAAACGGTACGATTCATACCTATATTCAGTTACTTCTGGGAGCAAGGGTTGAAGCTCATGAGAAACCAAGCTTCGGTTACGGCTGTGTTGCCAAGAATGGAAAAAAGTACAAAGCCCCTGATTTGCCTCCTTCGTGTTTAATTGGCCATCCTCAACGGCATTCAGTGATCATGCAGGCAGCGCAACAACGCTTCAGAAATCCACCAGCCCCTTGTTCAGCTCCTCCTGACAGGGAAGGAAATCAGCTCCATAATATTGGCAGGTGTTTTGCTGCCATGGCAGCTACAGCCATTAAGGCCTCCAACGCCTTAGCTATTCTAGGACGCTACGACCACCAGATGTGGTCAGATCTAGCACCTCTTCTAGATCATCTTCCTGAGGACAAGAAAAAGGAGACGAGAGGCATTCTACAGGAGGTTGCCTGTGCATCTTCTGAAGTAATCGATACAGCTATGGACTTGTCTTCCATTGCATTAAGACAGATGGCAGGGGCCGCTGTTCTCTTTAGACAGGGCTGGTTATACCCAACATCTTTTCGCATGGAGATCCATTTAAAGATTCTGGACATGCCCTTCGACGGGTAAAACTTTTATGGAAACCACGTGGATGATGTTTCAAAGCGGATACAGAGAAGGCGCGTTCTCTAGGTACACTTCAACAACGACATTACCAGTCCTTTCGTGGAGGAAGGGGACGAGGTCAGTTCCAGCAGAAGCCTTCCTTCCAGTCCTGCTGATATCAGTCCTATCCCCAACAGGGCTATAGACCATAGTATGGTGGTCCTCAACAGCGACAGTTTTGTGCATCCAGCATGCAGTACACCCAGCAATCGGCTCGACGCCGGCCTGCAGCACGAGGAAAGCCTCAAGACAACTCTAGACATCAGTGATGTTTTTCATCCACCAGCCACCTCCTTTCATCATCGGCCTCAGGGGATCCATCATCTGTCCGCATTTTTCCGTCAATGGAATACCATCACAAATGACAAATGGGTGTTGGATATCATTCATCGTGGTCACACCCTGAACTTTGTCCAAAAGCCTCCCCACCATCCATCCTCCAAGAGGAGGCATCAACATTGGGAAAGGCTTCTACTTAAATTTCTTCCTTATAAAGAGGAAATGCGGAAAATGGAGACAAGTCATGGATCTCAGACAACTAAATAAATATATCAAGAAACAACCTTTTTGATGCTGTTGCTGCAAGAGATTTTCTTGTTGATAAACAGAGGAGACTTTCTGGTATCACTCAATCTATTAGATGCAAATTTTCACATCACAATTCAAGTCAAACACCGTCGGTTCCTGAGGTTCGAGGTGACAGGGTGCCACAATTAATTCAGAGTTCTCGCTTTCAGCCTTCGGTCGGCCCCCAGAATAGTCAGAAATTGCATGGCGCCAGTAGCAACTTTTCTGAGAAGGCAGGGCCACCAGGTCTTTCTCTGCCAGGACGACTGGCTTGTGAAAGGGTCCACGTGCCGCTCTGCAAGAGACTCTACTTGGGCCTCTAATCAGCTTTTCATGTCTCTGGGTATACAGCTCAAGATAGAAAAGTATTTTCTCATTCTAAGTCAAACGCCGCTATTCCTTGGGGCAGTCTTGAACACCAAGGTAGTAAAAGTGTATCCCACGCCGGAGCGAAGGCCCAAAATAATGCAGATGGCAGCTAACTGCGAGCAAAAAAGTCCACTGCAGTAAGAGTGTACAAGTCTATGCTGCGAATGCTATCATCATGCATCCCATTGATACCAAATTGCCGCTTGCATTTAAAACCTCTACAGGAGGAGCTGGATATTCAGTGGATTCAGGTTCAGAGGTACTTTATAATGTCATGACAACGGATGCCTCTCTGCACTGTTGGGGAGCACATCTTCAAAATTTACAGATTCATGGAAAATGGTCTGTTCAGGATTCTCAGATGCACATCAATCTCTTTGAGTTGATGGCAGTGTTTACAGGGCTGTAGGCGTTCCTCCCAAGGATTCAAGGCTCTCCTGTTCTGGTAAGAACAGACAACACCACAACTATGTTCTAGCTGGCCAAGCAAGGGGGTCCCAGGTCCCACACTCTATCGACTCAAGCCCAGGAAATCTGGAGGTGGTTCCTAGAGCACAAGATAACTCTGCAAGTAGAACATGTCCAGGGCGTAGACAACGAATGGGCAGATTCTCTCAGCAGAACAAGCAGCCAATGTCACGAATGGGAACTGAATCAGGAGCAGCTAGAACATGTATTCAAAGTGTGGGCCACTCCAAAGTTGGACCTTTTTGCAACCCTCACCAACATAAAGTGCAAAAGGTTTACCAGCAGGTTTCCTCAGATGAAATCTTGGGGGAACGCTCTCCACAGGCAGTGGACAGGAATGTTCACATATGCTTTTCCGTCGTTCCCACTCATCCCAAGGGTGATTCGCAAAATGAAGAAGGAGCCATGCCATCTCATTCTCGTAACCCATGGCCAAGGCAATTTTGGTATTCAGAACTTCTAACACTGTCAGTATCTCCGCACATTCTCTTTCGGTCTATGAACAACGGTCAGATTCTTCACCTACAGATAAAGTCTGAGTTTATCTGTATGGAACCTCATGACTATGAGTTCGGAGATTTAAACATTCCACCAGAGTGTAAGTCCATCCTGCAGCATTCTGGAGCTTTCTCCACTAATAAATCACTGGTGCATTAAAAGGGGCATGATTCCTTTCTGTCGCAATGCGGCTGAGGGTGGTGCCTCCCTTGCGGCTCCAGCAGAGCCTGTGCAGTTGCCGCCGGCCTAAATATAGAAATTCCGGTCGGCCGTGGCTCGCCTCTTTGGACTTTCGAGTCCCGCTGGTGCGCCTTCGGGCCCGTGGTCCCGTCTGGGGTCCTTGCCTTTCATCGCCGGTGGCCTCGGCGTCGCTGTCGGCTCCGGCCTTAGCGCTGCAGGACCCCTCTGGGTCCAGGCCTCGATCCCGGTCGACGCCGGTTGACCTTATCACACCTCCACCGAGGTCGACCCCACCAGCACCACTTCCGATGTCGCCCGCTCCTCGGGACAACGTCGACCTCGGTTTCGGCCCCGAAGTGGACGTGCCGTTCTCGACGTTGCTCGGGGATTTCTATTCCCATGTCCCTGCTCCTTATTTTAGGCCTGATGAACAGCCTGAGGAGGAAGGGGAGGACTGATTGCGAGTATGAACAGGACTGGGCAGAGGAGTTGGGGGAAGCCAGTGGTCTGGATACCTCACCAGACCTTGGCATGCGGTCTCCTCCTACCGTGGCTACGGAGGAGGGTGATAGTTATGCTGTGGTGTTGCGTAGGGCGGCCGAGGCCCTACACCTGTGCTCCCTACCGTGGCTGTCAGGACTATCCTCCTGACAGAAGTGCTTCAGCCAGCAGATACTTCTGCGGAGCTGCTGCTTCCCTTCAATGAAGCACTTTCTTACGTTCTTTTGGGCACCTGGCCCAGGCCCACCACAGGGGCTCCTGTGAATAAGAATGTGGCCGACGCCATCGCTCGGCTCCGGGTGACCCCGTTTTCCTCTCCCAACACACCCCACCCCTGAGAGGTTGGTTGTCCAAGCCTCTGCTTCCCCGACCGCCTTCCCTTCTGCACCACCGGTTAGGGAATCCAAGAAACGGGATCAGCTCAGGAAGATTTTTTTCTTCTGCCAGTTCTGCGCTGCGGTCCGTGAGCACCGCATGCCTCTTGGGCCGTTAATCCCACTCTTTGTGGGATACGGTGGCGCAAGTGCTGCCTCAATGTGCAAAGGAGGCCTGGACAGCTCTCTCCCAGGCTGTTGCAGAGGGGAGAGACGCAGCGAAGTTCATGCTTCGTTGTGGCCTAGACACCGCCGACTCACTGGGCAGATCGATTGCGATCCAACGCCATGCCTGGTTGAGGACCATTGGATTTTCGGGGGATGTCCAAAGCACACTTAGGGATATGCCTTTTGATGGCCGTCGCCTCAGACCGACAGCGCATTGGAGCGGTTTAAGGACTCACAGACTACGGCCAAGTCCTTGGGACTCTCTATAGTCTGCCCTACTCCGCCTTCTGCTTTTCGCTCCTTTCGTGGCACCGGAAGGGGCGCCCGAAGCGTTCACAACAGAGCCACAAGCCTGCGCAGCAACAATCCCAGCGCCGCCGCGGACGCGGGTTCCGCCGTGGCGGACCAAGGGGCCAGCGGGCGGGTCAGTCCACCTCCACCCCGGCCACCACAACCTCCAACCTTCCTAGTCCGAACTTTCAGGCCCATCAAACGTCAGTGGGCAGCAGGCTTCACCATCACCTCCCCCACTGGCACACCATCACATCGGACAGGTGGGTTTTAGAGATAGTCCGAAGGGGCTACTCCCTCCCGTTCGAGACTACCCCTCCAGCCATGCCACCTCTGTACCTAGCAAAACACACAAGATGATGGACGGAAAAACATTCACCCCCAGTCACAGATCTGGGTTTAATCCATTGTTATTTTGCTCACCACGCCACCCCAGTTCAGACATGGCCATATGCAAATCAGTCTTGACCCTGTGCCTCATGGAAACTGTCCAGCCCGAACTGCCAAGCCATTTCTTTCCTGGACCGGAATCAAGCATCCTAGGACCGGTTTCGGGGTTTCACCCCTCTTCAGCCAGGATAGCTTGACTCCAGTGGCGTAGTGAGCATGGGACCCACGTCTGGGCATACCCTTCCCACATAGGGCGAACAGCAAAACACACAAGATGATGGACGGAATGTTGCACATTGGCAGATCTGAACTGTCCATCAACTGTTGTTTTTGCATTTGTCACCCAAGTGGGAAGGGTATGCTCAGACGTGAGTCCCGTGCTCTCAATGCCACTGGAATCAAGCTATCCTGGCTGAAGAGGGGTGAAACCCCGAAACCGGTCCTAGGATGCTTGGTTCCAGTCCATGGAGGACCTGGCTTGGCAGTTCGGGCTGGACTGTTCCCATGAGGCACAGGGTCAAGACTGATTTGCATATTGCTGGGTTCAAACTGGTATGGCATGGTGAGCAAAAAAACGATGGATTTAGGCTCAGATCTCAGCAATGGGGTGAATGTATGACATTGTTCTGCATTCTGTCCATCAACTGTTGTTTTTACCTCTGTACCTAGGCATGTCGGGTGATCACTTGGTGCTTCTGCAGCAGGAAGTTGCTGCCCTCTTGGCCAAGGGGGCCATCAAACGCGTCCCAACGCCAGAAGTAGGTCGTGGTTGCTCTTCCCACTACTTTCTGGTACCCAATAAGGACAAGGACCTGCGTCCTACCTTAGACCTCCGGAACGTCAATCGATTCCTCCGCAAAGAGAAGTTTAAGATGCTCACTCTGGCTCAGGTCTTGTCTGCTCTCGATCCACAAGACTGGATGGTAGCGCTAGATTTACAGGATGCCTATTTCCACATCCGAGTCCTGCAGGCCCACCGGCGTTACCTGCGGTTCATGGTAGGCCACAAGCACCTTCAGTTTAGCGCGCTCCCTTTTGGCCTTACCAGCGCCCCTCTGGTGTTTACGAAAGTGATGGCGGTGGTCGCAGCTCATCTGCGCAGATCAGGGGTTTCAGTCTTCCCCTATCTCGACGACTGGTTGTTGAAGGCGTGCTCACCCCAGACAGTCGTTTCCTACCTCCAGACTACGGCCGACCTCCTGCATTTGCTGGGGTTCTCCATCAACGTGCCGAAATCGCACCTGATTCCCTCTCAGAAGCTCCTCTTTATCGGAGCGGTTCTGGACATGGCGCAGGTTTGGTTCTATCCTCCCGAACAGCGAGTCCGGGATATTTGGGCTCTGATTCCGATCTTTCAGCCCCTGTCCCGGGTTTCGGTCAGGGCGACCCTGAGGCTGCTAGGCCTCATGGCCTCCTGCATCCTGCTGATCGATCATGCAAGATGGCATATGCAGGCTCTGCAGTGGAACCTATAGTTCCAGTGGGCGCAGCATCAGGGAGACCTGTCCGATCACGTCCAGATCTCGGAGGGCACTGCACGACAGTTACAGTGGTGGCTCACGAACCGGCAATGGGTCGACGGCAGATCTCTCTCCCTTCCCCAACCGGAGTTTACAGTGGTGACAGGTGCGTCCCTCCTGGGATGGGGCGGCCTCATGGGAGAGGCGGAGATCAGCAGCCTCTGGTCTCCGGCGGAGTCCAAGCTCCATATCAACCTTCTGGAGCTTCGGGCGATCCGACTTGCACTGAAGTCATTCCTTTCCTCGGTCAAGGGGAGGGTAGTGCAGGTGTTCACAGACAACACCACCACCATGGGGTACTGCAACAAACAGGGCGGGGTGGGGTCGTTGACCCTCTGTCTGCGCCTCTGGACATAGCTGGAACATCAGGGCGTTTTCCTGGTGGTTCAACACCTGGCAGGTTCTCTGAACGCCAGGGCGGACTAACTCAGCCGCAGGTGCATGATGGATCACGAATGGAGTCTTCACTCGGAGGTGGTGCAAGGTCTCTTTCAGCAGTGGGGAGAGCCTTGGTTAGATCTATTCGCCACCGAAGAGAACGCGCAATGTCATCAGTTCTGCGCGTTGGAATTTCCAAGGCGGCACTCGCTCAGCGACGCTTTTCGTCGCAAGTGGAGTTGCGGTCTGTTGTACGCCTTTCTGCCTATACCACTTCTGCCCAGATTTCTGAAGAAGATCAGGCGCGACCGGGCACAAGTCATCCTTGTGGCACCAGACTGGGCTTGAAGAGTATGGTATCCCGAGTTACTCAGTATGAGCATCGATCCTCCGATTAGACTGCCTCTTCGGGAGGATCTTCTGTCGCAGCTGCAGAGGACGGTCTTCCACCCGAACCTGTCCAGTCTCCACCTCTTTGCGTGGAGATTGAGCGGCGGCAGTTGATTCCTTTCGTCTTGCCTCCTGAAGTTTGTGATGTCATTCTGGCAGCCAGGTGTCCCTCCACTAAAGTGGTATACGCCTGCAGGTGGAACAAGTTTGTGGCACGGTGCACAGCAAAGGCTGTGGATCCCCTTTCTGCCCCTCTTTCTGAAGTCCTTTTGTTCCTTCTTTCTTTGGCCCAGCAGGGCTCGGCTCTGGGCACTATCAAGGGCTACCTTTCTGCTATTTCGGCCTTTCTCAGGCTCCCTGATCAGCCCTCTCTTTTCAAGTCCCCTGTTGTAAATAGATTTCTCAAAGGCATTACACACCTTTTTCCTCCTATTCCTTTCGTAACACCACAGATGGACTTGAATCTGGTTCTTACATACTTGATGTGCGCTCCCTTTGAGCCCCTTCACAACTGTCCTCTTCGTTTCTTGACCTTGAAGGCTGCCTTCCTGGTGGCCATCACCCCCGCTAGGCGGGTGAGTGAGCTCCAGGCTCCTTTTCTGTCGGTCCATCCGGACAAGGTTGTGCTCAGGCCCCGTCCTTCCTTTTTGCCAAAAGTTGTTAACGCCTTTCACATTGGGCAGACTATTACCTTGCCCCTTCTTTCTGCCTCAGCATCCTTCCAGAGAGGAAGAGAGACTCCACCGTCTGGACCAAAAACGTGCGCTTTCATTTTATCTCAACCGCACACAGCAGTTCCGGGTGGATGACCAACTCTTTGTTGGCTACGTTGGCACCAAGAAAGGTCGGGCGGTTAACAAGAGGACTATCTCCCGCTGGGTCGTCTTGTGTATCAAAGCCTTTTACTCTTTGGCTAAAAAAGAACCTCCGGTGGGACTGCGTGCTCATTCCACTAGAGCTACTGCAGCCACTACTGCATTGGGACGTGGTGTCCCCCTGCAAGACATCTGTCAGGCAGCCACGTGAGCCTCGCTGCACACGTTTACTAAGCATTATTGCCTGGACAGCCAAGTCCGGAGAGACGGCTTCTTTGGCCGTTCTGTTCTCCGGGACTTCCCGGTGTGATCTTGGTTCGCAGACCCACCACCGGGGTTGGTGGTGCTGGGGTATCTATTCTAAGGTAAGGAATCTATCACTATGTGTTTCTTTCTGATGAACAAGTTACTTAACTTCTGTAACGATATATCTGTAAGATACATTAGTAGTGATAGATTCCTTACCGCCTCACCCATCCTCCCCGTTCTGCAAACTGATTTCTAGGGTTAAGGTCATCCCTTTCAGGGCCCTAGTTTCAATGCACCAGTGGTCTTGCATCGCTTTGCGTGCCTGGCGCGGAAAGTCATGTACAGACTGACGTCAGCGCGCGTGGGCGGTGTCTAAGTAGGGCCACAGCGTCATCTTGACTACCACGATGCCAACGACGCGGAGCCTCACGACGCCACCTACTGACGCGCAGGGGTACTGCTGCTGAAAACTTTCTGGATCCAGTCTGACGCCTGGGGCTAATTCTAAGGTAAGGAATCTATCACTACTAATGTTTCTTACAGATATATCGTTACCAAAGGTAAGTAACTTGTTCATCTGAAAGAAACACGTTAGTTAGATTCCTCACCTTAGAATATCTCCTGGCGTCAGGCTGGATCCGGAAAGAGTTTTTGTCAGCAATACTCTTGCGCGTCGCTAGGCGTCGTCTGCGGCTCCGCGTCTGTCGTCGGCGTCGTGATCGCCGGGATGACGTCATCGGAGTACTTAGACGCCGCCCTCGCGCGCTGACGTCAGTTCTTCTTTTTTCCGCGCCAGTTTTGACTAAACTTTTTTGCTCTCTTTTGGTTCCATTCTCGTCTACCTCGACTCTGGTGCCGATAGGGATGCCTGGTTTCAAAGCTTGTGACTCCTGTCACCGACTGATGTCGGTCACGGACCACCACCGCCGGTGCCTCTATTGCCTTGGGGCCGATCACGACGCAGAGTCATGCCTCGATTGCCGGGCCTTGATTTCGAAAGCTAGGCGGGAGCGGTCCCGCTAGCTGCTCGAGTTCCGGCAGTCGGCTCCGCGCCGTTCAAGGTCCCGGTCGAGGGACCGGTCGCGGAGCCGCAGCCATCACCGCTCGTCGGGGTCCAAGTCTTCGAGATCCGGTAAGTCGAAGCAGAGCAAGAAGTCGAAGAGGCGATCTCGCTCTTCTGGCTCCCCTCGCCAGTCGCGCGACTCGGGCCGAGGGTTCGGGTCGCACCACCCACGCGGCTCCGTCGGAGCCGCAGGAGTCCCGTCTGACCCCATACCCTCCGGTCCCTGGGTCTGACACGACTCCGGCAGAGATCAGAGACTTCCTCGTGGCCATGGGCAGCCTGGCTCCGCCGTCGACGCCTGTCGGCACGACTTCGGTCCCCACAGGCTCAACTGGGAGACCTAGCGAGCTGGCGGTCCCGGCGCAGTCGTCGACTCCAGTCCCGACGCCACAGGTCCCCGAGGGATCCAGGCCTGATGTCCAGAGCACCCTCATGGACATGCCCTTCGATGGCAGTCGCCTTTTTGGCGACAAAGCGGATAGTGCGCTGGAGCGCTTTAAGGACTCCAGGGCTACGGCCAAGTCCTTGGGCCTCTCGGCCCCACGCCCTCAACCTTCCGCTTTTTGCCCCTTTCGTGGCCAAGGAAGGGGCGCCCCCTCACGTCCGCCTAGCCACCGGCCGCAGAGCCAACCTCCACGCGGGCGTGGATTCCGCCGAGGCGGTACAGTGGGACAACGTGCCGGTCCGTCCACATCTACCCCAGCAGCATCCACCTCCAAGCCCTCCTAGTCCGAGCTTTCAGGCCCATTCCACGCTAGTGGGTGGCAGAGTTCGCCATCACCTGCTCCACTTGCGTACCATCACATCGGACAGGTGGGTGCTGCAAATCGTCCGAAGGAGCTACTCCCTCCCCTTCGAGTCGACCCCTCTAGCCATGCCACCTCAGTGCCACCGAATTTCGGGGGATCACTTGCAACTTCTGCAGGAGGAAGTTACGGCCCTCTTGGCCAAGGGGGCCATCGAGCGCGTTCCTGGTCCAGAAGTAGGTCGCGGTTGTTATTCCCACTACTTTCTGGTTCCCAAGAAGGGCAAAGGGGGCCTACGTCCTATCTTGGACCTCAGGAGCGTCAACGTCTTCCTCCGGAAGGGGAAGTTCAAGATGCTCACCTTAGCTCAGGTTCTGGCTGCCCTATACCGTGAAGACTGGATGGTAGCGTTGGACTTGCAGGACGCTTATTTCACATCCCCGTCCTGCCGGCCCACCGGCGTTACCTGCGGTTCACGGTGGGCCAAAAGCATTTTCAGTTTACCGTGCTCCACTTCGGCCTCACCAGTGCCCCTCGGGTGTTCACCAAAGTGATGGCGGTGGTCGCAGCTCATCTGCGCAGATTGGGGGTTCCAGTCTTCCCCTATCTCGACGACTGGTTGTTGAAGGCGGGCTCGCCCCAGGTAGTCGTCTCCGACCTCCTGCATCCTGTTGGTGCATCACGCCAGATGGCGGATGCGGGCTCTTCCTGCATCCTGTTGGTGCATCACGCCAGATGGCGGATGCGGGCTCTGTAGTGGGACCTGAAGATTCAATGGGCCCAGCATCGGGGCAACCTGTCCGGCCATGTATTGATCTCGGAGGGAACTGCAAGACAGCTGCAGTGGTGGCTCATGGACCGCGATTGGGTCAGTGGCAGATCCCTCTCCCTACCCCAACCGGAGCATGTAGTAGTGACGGATGCGTCCCTCCTGGGATGGGGGGGCACAAGGGAGAGGCGGAGATCAGAGGCCTCTGGTCTCTGGCGGAGTCTCGGCTCCATATCAGCCTTCTGGAGCTGAGGGTGATCCGGCTTGCACTGAAGGCATTCCTTTCCCTCTGTCCGGGGAAGTGTAGTGCAGGTGTTCACGGACAACACCACTGCCATGTGGTATTGCAACAAACAGGGCGGGGTGGGGTCGTTGTCAGGAGGCTCTGCGCCTCTGGACATGGCTGGAACATCAGTGCATCACCCTGGTGGTTCAACATCTGGCGGACTCTCTGAACGCCAGAGCAGACAAACTTAGCCGCCGATGCATGATGGGTCACGAATGGCGTCTAAACTCGGACGTGGCGCAAGGCCTCTTTCGGCTGTGGGGAGAACCTTGGTTAGATCTATTCGCCACCGAAGAGAATGCGCAATGTCAGCAGTTCTGAGCGTTGGAGTTTCCAAGGCGGCACTCACTCGGAGACGCTTTTCGTCGCGAGTGGAGTTGCGGTCTGTTGTACACCTTTCCGCCTATAACACTTCTGCCAAGAGTGCTGAAGAAGATCAGGCACGACCGGTCCCAAGTCATCATGGTGGCTCCGGATTGGGCACGAAGATAATGGTATCCCAAGCTACTCAGTCTGTCGATCGATCCCCCGATACGACTGCCTCTTCAGGAGGACCTTCTGTCGCAGCAGCAGGGGACGGTCCTC
The DNA here is from genome assembly GCF_964204655.1 of Triturus cristatus. Taxonomy (NCBI): domain Eukaryota; kingdom Metazoa; phylum Chordata; class Amphibia; order Caudata; family Salamandridae; genus Triturus; species Triturus cristatus. The sequence goes on from NC_140583.1 coordinate 714,184,656, forward strand.
CACCCGAACCTGTCCAGCCTCCACCTCCATGCGTGGAGATTGAGCGGCGGCAGTTGATGTCATTTGACTTGCCTCCTGAAGTCTGTAATGTTATTGTGGCAGCCAGGCGTCCCTCCACAAAATCGGTATCCGCCTGTAGGTGGAATAAATTTGTGGCATGGTGCACAGCAAAGGCTGTGGATCCCCTTTCCGCCCCGCTTTCTGAGGTTCTCCTCTTTCTTCTCTCTCTGGCCCAGCAGGGCTCTGCTGTGGGCACCCTTAAAGGATATCTTTCAGCTATTTCTGCTTTCTTACGGCTTCCTGATCAGCCTTCTCTTTTCAAATCCCCTGTTGTTTCTCGATTCCTTAAGGGCATTACTCACATGTTTCCTCCTGTCCCTTTCGTAATGCCTCAGTGGGATTTGAATCTGGTATTGACGTTTCTGATGTGCGCTCCCTTTGAGCCACTTCATAATTGTCCCGTTCGCCTGTTGACACTTAAAACTGCTTTCCTGGTTGCCATCACCTCTGCTAGAAGGGTGAGTGAGCTCCAGGCTCTTTCTTCTAAACCTCCTTTCCTTTCTGTCCATCCGGACAAAGTTGTTCTCAGGACTCGTCCTTCCTTTCTCCCTAAGGTGGTGACTGCCTTTCACATCGGACAGTCTGTTACGCTGCCCACCTTCTTTCCGCCTCCGCATCCCTTGAAAGAGAAAGAGAGGCTCCACCAACTGGACCCCAAACGGGCGTTGTTTTTCTATCTGGACCGCACCAAACCGTTCCAGGTGGACGACCAACTCTTTGTTGGCTACGTGGGCGCTAAGAAGGGGCGGGCGGTGCACAAGCGAACCATCTCTAGGTGGGTCGTTTTGTGTATCAAGGCCGGTTATTCCTTAGCTAAAAAGGAACCTCCTGTAGGGCTGAGGGCCCATTCCACTCGGGCTACAGCGGCGACCACTGCCCTGGGCCGGGGAGTCCCCTTGCAGGACATTTGTCAGGCAGCAACGTGGGCCTCGCTGCACACGTTTGCCAAACGCTATTGCCTGGACAGCCAAGTCCGGAGAGACGGCTTCTTTGGCCGTTCTGTTCTCCAGGACTTTCTGGTGTGATCTTGGTTCGCAGGCCTACCACCGGGGTTGGTATTGATCAGGTATCTATTCTAAGGTGAGAAATCTAACTAACGTGTTTCTTTCAGATGAACAAGTTACTTACCTTCGGTAACGATATATCTGTAAGAAACATTAGTTGGTTAGATTCCTCACCGACCCACCCGTCCTCCCCGTTCTGCGAACCGATATCTAGGGTTGAGGTCATCCCTTTCAGGGCCCTAGAATTTTTGGGCACCAGTGTCGGTCTCTTGCATGGCTCTGCGTTCCTGGTGCGGAAAGCTATGTACAAGAACTGACGTCAGCGCGCGAGGGCGGCGTCTAAGTACTCCGACGTCATCCCGGCGATGCCGACGACGGTCGCAGAGCCGCAGACGACGCCTAGCAACGCGGAAGGGTATTGCTGACGAAAAATCTTTCCGGATCCAGCCTGACGCCTTGGGATATTCTAAGGTGTGGAATCTAACTAACTAATGTTTCTTACAGATATATCGTTACCGAAGGTAAGTAACTTGTTCATCAGGGGCTCTACAATTTGATTGCATGGGAGTACTTGGCAAGTCGTTTCCCTCGAGCTGCGGCAGCACTTGTTGACTGACCCTAGGCAGCTTGCAAAGGAGGCGGACCGCAGGCTCAGCACCAGGGTCCAAAAGAAGTTGTACATGGGAGATGCAAGGGTGGGCAGGATCCCGAATGGAAGAGTAGGGAGAACAAGGGCAGTAAGCAGAATTTCTTCGAAGGGCACCAACCTAGTTCTCAGCGTAAAGATTCCAATTCCCCCCATGATAAGAAGCCATGAAACTCTTTAGGGAAGCCTGGATAGAGGGATCCCAGGAAGTGTTATGCATGTGATCAGGAGGGTCACATGAGACGGGACCCCAAGTGTCCCAAACTGGCACAGCCCCCCCACCGGTGGGCAGTCATAGGTGATGGCTAGTGTAGCGCTTGGGGAGGAGTTGGTCCTAGGAGAGTGTGGGGACCCAGCTGAGATTACCCTGGTCTCACTAGGGGACAGTGAGATGTTCCAGAGAAACCTAATGCCTGATAACTAAGGAGTACTGGCAGTGGCTGCCCATCGATGGACAGAGGGGTAAGAGGCTAAGAGAGACACAGGATCCAGTGTGACTACTGTCAGGTGTCACCTGGCGTCTGAAGAGCAAGTAGTTCCTCATGTACTTCACCAAGTTATGACAGTTGACAATAGTGAGCGAAGAACTCACTCCGGCGCAGAGGGTCGTAAGTAAAGACGTCGACCCCCGACCCCCTCCATACAAAAAAGGCTTCGGTCACACGCCGAAAAAGCCCCCGGAACCGAAACAGTCGGCGCCGAAAAACCAAACTTCATCAGAAGAACTTTTTCGACCAGACCCTGCACAAAAAACTCTTGTTAAAGACCCTAAAACTGGTCAATTGACACTAAGTTCCAGGAAAAGACCACTGGACAAGCCTACACCTGCTCCACCACCTAAGAAGAGGGTCATTGCTACATCCCCTCTTAGACTCCCTTCTCCTCCTCCACCTCCCCCTCCCCAACCACCTCATTCTCCTACGCCAGTAGACGATGATGACAATTCTGATGACACATTGGCGGGTGCGGACGATGTGCCACTAGGGGATCCCAGTCCACCTGGTTCCCCTGACCCCTGGGATGATTATAATACACCTGATGTACCTAATCTCCCGCAAGACGACATCTACCCCTCTAGGCCTTCCCCACCAGAGGACACCATGGGCTTTAATCAGCTCGTACACCGAGCTGCCCAGTACCACGGGGTCGACCTACACACAGACCCCGTCGAGGAGGATTTCTTGTTGGACACTTTCAACACCACACAAAGGTCAACATCTACTTTACCCATGCTCAAAGGAGTTATTAAGCATACTTCTGATGTATTTAAAGATTCTGTTAGGGATCGAGTCATCAACCCTCGCTTAGAGAAAAAATACAAAGCTGCCCCTACAGACCCAGCTTGCATTAAGGGCCCTGTTCTATTAGACTCCATGGTGATATCCAATGCCAGGAAGAGGGCTAACTCTCAGATATCCGGTGACGCAGCCCCACCCGATAAAGAGTCTAAACTCTTGGACGCCTCCGGCAAGAGAACAGCCTCACAAGCTGCTAACATATGGCGCATCGCCAACACTCAGGCCCTGCTAGCCAGATACGATAGGGCACATTATGACGAGTTAGAGTCCCTATTTCAATACCTCCCGGACAAATACAAAAACAAAGCCAACGACCTCATACAGGAAGGTAAACTAATAAGCAATACGTCCATTTGTTGCGCTCTCGATGTGGCAGACACCGCCTCCAGAGCTATAAATATAAAGTCCTTTTGCGTATGCACGCTTGGCTATGCATTTCAGGCTTTAAGCCTGAGGTACAACGTTCGATCCTGAACCAACCATTCGACCAAGAGCACCTATTTGGCCCTAATGTAGACTCATCCCTGGAGAAAATGAAAAAGGACACGGACACAGCCAAGTCAATGGGAGCCTTGCAATCGCAAGCTCCCAGACGTTTCCTTTCGTTGCTCCTCCTACCAAGGCAACTCCAGAAGCTACTCATCAGACAACCCCTCCACCTCTTTCAAGGCTCCCACCCAGTCAACCTTTACCAGAGGTTACCAGAGAGGAGGTTACAGAGGCAACAATAACAAGGGCAGAGGCAAGACTAACAACACCCGCTCTGCCTCCACCCCTACCCAATGACTTCCCTCCGCTTCCCCCGGACCATTCCACTCCTGTCGGGGAAAGACTGCAACAGTTCCTTCCTGTCTGGACCAACATCACCACAGACAGGTGGGTGCGACAGATAGTTCAATCAGGTTATTGTCTTGAACTTACCTCTACCACCCCCCCCAAACATACCACCCAAACAGCGTCCAATGTCACAAGAACATCTATCACTGCTAAAGCAGGAGGTAATCTCCTACAAAAAAATGCAATAGAACTGGTTCCCCTGCGCCAACAAAACACAGGAGTTTACTCCCTGTATTTTCTCATACCAAAGAAGGACGGCTCTCTGAGACCTATTTTGACCTCAGACCCCTAAACCTATACATACACTCAGACCATTTCCACATGATCACACTTCAGCAGGTCCTGCCCCTTCTTTCACAAGGCGACTTCCTTGCTACCATAGATCTCAAGGGCGCCTACTTCCATATTCCTATTCACGCAGCTCACAGGAAGTATCTCAGGTTTGTAGTGGGTGGTCAGCACTATCAATTCATAATACTCCCATTCGGAGTCACAACAGCACCAAGGGTATTCACCAATTGCCTAGCGGTAGTAGTAGCCCACTTAAGAAGACAGCACATTCACGTCTTCCCATATCTCGACGACTGGCTCATAAAAGCCAGCTCGTACAACCAGTGTGTACATCACACTCACGCGACTATCCAACTACTCCACGACCTGGGGTTCACAGTAAACAACACCAAGTCTCATCTGCAACCGTCCCACACACAACACCTCAAGAGCGCTAGCCTATCCCACTCTAGCCAGGGTAGCAAGCATGCAGGCTCTCCTCCCCAAATTTCAACCTCAACACTCCCTTCCAGCTCGAGTGTTCATGCAACTCATAGGGATGATGGCTTCTTGCATTTTTATAGTGCCTCACGCAAGACTCCAGATGCGTCCGCTACAAGAGTGCCTAGCACGCCAATGGAACCAGGCTCAAGGTCAGCTAACAGATCTGGTGTTGGTAGATGGTCGCACTCATCGCTCTCTGCAGTGGTGGAACAGCAAAAACCTTTCCAAAGGGCAACCGTTCCTAGAGCCAGTTCTGCAAATTGTCATGACAGCAGACGCATCGCTCTCCGGCTGGGGAGCTCACCTATTACATCACACCATGCAGGGCAGATGGACACCTCAACAAAGGTTACTCCACATCAACCACCTGGAGTGACTAGCCATATTCTTAGCCTTAAAAGCATTCCAAAAGCAAATATCAGGCAAAGCTTAGTACGCACAGACAACATGACAGCCATATACTACATACAGAAACAAGACGGGACACACTCTCTGCAGCTCTCTCAGCTAGCACAGCGCATATGGAGGTGGGCTACACCTCAAAATATATTTCTTCTAGCCCAACATGTCCCGGGAGTTCAAAACACCATAGTCGATCTGTTAAGTCGTCAAACACAACAGATCCACGAGTGGGAACTTCATCCGCAAGTTCTTCAGCCATTCTTTCAAATGTGGGGGCAACCACAGATAGACCTCTTCACCACCCTCGAAAACGCCAAATGCCCAAGCTTCGCCCGCCTCTCCCACTCATTCCACTCGTGGTGCGCAAACTACAGCAACACTCGCTGACTCTCATTCTAGTTGCTCCAACTTGGGCCAGAAAACCGTGGTACACCACATTACTGGAACTGTCCGCAGCTCCACACCAAAAATTACACCTCTCACCACGCCTTTTAACCCAGAACTGTGGCGAGATCAGACACCCGGACCCAGCTCAGCTCAACCTTGCGATATGGCTCCTGGGGTCTTAGAGATTGGTTACCTTAATCTTCCCCCTGACTGTATGAACGTCATTAGAGAAGCTAGACGTCCCACCACTAGAGCCTGTTATGCATCCAAGTGGAAACGATTTGTGATATATTGTCATAACAACACCATCAATCCCCTAGATGTGTCTATCCAACACATCATAGGGTACCTGCTACACCTCCAAAGGTGCAACTTAGCCTATACGTCTATTAGACTGCACCTTGCTGCCATAGCAACATAGCTACAAAATAGACAATACTTATCACTTTTCAGAGTACCTGCCATCAAAGCCTTTATGGAAGGCATGAAAAGGATAATTCCTCCCAGAGTTCCACCCTCACCTGTGTGGAATTTAAACATCGTTCTCACAAGACAAATGGGCCCTCCTTTTGAACCTCTACATAAATGTGAGCTACAATTCTTAACATGGAAAGTTGCTTTCCGAGTGGCCATTACTTCTCTTAGGAGAGTTAGTGAGCTACAAGCACTAACTATCCAGGAACCATTCTTGCAAATCCATCATAATAAGGTTGTTCTACGAACTAATCCTAAATTCCTTCCAAAAGTAATTTCTCCCTTCCACCTCAATCAGTCTGTGGAGTTGCCCGTATTTTTCTCGCAACCACAGACAGTAGCAGAAAGAGCTCTTCATACTTTAGATGTTAGAAGAGCGTTGCTTTATTACATAGAGAGAACACAACCTTTTCGTAAGACCAAACAACTTTTTGTGTCTTTCTCACCACCACACAAAGGCAACCCCATATCAAAGTCGGGGATAGCTAGATGGACCGTTAAATGCATACAAATTTCCTACCACAAAGCAAAACGTACTTTATCTGTTCCCTCTAAAGCCCACTTTACACGAAAGTTAGGGTCTTCTATGGCATTTTTAGGGAACATCCCCTTAGATGACATCTGCAGAGCAGCTACATGGTCTACACCGCACACATTCACAAAACACTATTGTGTAGATGTGCAAACAAAACAACAAGCTAGTGTGGGCCAGGCTGTCCTCAAAACACTATTTCAAACTACTGCAGCAGATACTGGTGGTCGCCGCTAAGGATGGGTACTGCTATACAATCTATGCTAAGTGTGTGATCTGCAGCTCATATGCCTCGAACAGGAAATGCTACTTACCACTATCCAACTACTCCACGACCTGGGGTTCACAGTAAACAACACCAAGTCTCATCTGCAACCGTCCCACACACAACACCTCAAGAGCGCTAGCCTATCCCACTCTAGCCAGGGTAGCAAGCATGCAGGCTCTCCTCCCCAAATTTCAACCTCAACACTCCCTTCCAGCTCGAGTGTTCATGCAACTCATAGGGATGATGGCTTCTTGCATTTTTATAGTGCCTCCCGCAAGACTCCAGATGCGTCCGCTACAAGAGTGCCTAGCACGCCAATGGAACCAGGCTCAAGGTCAGCTAACAGATCTGGTGTTGGTAGATGGTCGCACTCATCGCTCTCTGCAGTGGTGGAACAGCAAAAACCTTTCCAAAGGGCAACCGTTCCTAGAGCCAGTTCTGCAAATTGTCATGACAGCAGACGCATCGCTCTCCGGCTGGGGAGCTCACCTATTACATCACACCATGCAGGGCAGATGGACACCTCAACAAAGGTTACTCCACATCAACCACCTGGAGTGACTAGCCATATTCTTAGCCTTAAAAGCATTCCAAAAGCAAATATCAAGCAAAGCTTAGTACGCACAGACAACATGACAGCCATATACTACATACAGAAACAAGACGGGACACACTCTCTGCAGCTCTCTCAGCTAGCACAGCGCATATGGAGGTGGGCTACACCTCAAAATATATTTCTTCTAGCCCAACATGTCCCGGGAGTTCAAAACACCATAGTCGATCTGTTAAGTCGTCAAACACAACAGATCCACGAGTGGGAACTTCATCCGCAAGTTCTTCAGCCATTCTTTCAAATGTGGGGGCAACCACAGATAGACCTCTTCACCACCCACGAAAACGCCAAATGCCCAAGCTTCGCCCGCCTCTCCCACTCATTCCACTCGTGGTGCGCAAACTACAGCAACACTCGCTGACTCTCATTCTAGTTGCTCCAACTTGGGCCAGAAAACCGTGGTACACCACATTACTGGAACTGTCCGCAGCTCCACACCAAAAATTACACCTCTCACCACGCCTTTTAACCCAGAACTGTGGCGAGATCAGACACCCGGACCCAGCTCAGCTCAACCTTGCGATATGGCTCCTGGGGTCTTAGAGATTGGTTACCTTAATCTTCCCCCTGACTGTATGAACGTCATTAGAGAAGCTAGACGTCCCACCACTAGAGCCTGTTATGCATCCAAGTGGAAACGATTTGTGATATATTGTCATAACAACACCATCAATCCCCTAGATGTGTCTATCCAACACATCATAGGGTACCTGCTACACCTCCAAAGGTGCAACTTAGCCTATACGTCTATTAGACTGCACCTTGCTGCCATAGCAACATAGCTACAAAATAGACAATACTTATCACTTTTCAGAGTACCTGCCATCAAAGCCTTTATGGAAGGCATGAAAAGGATAATTCCTCCCAGAGTTCCACCCTCACCTGTGTGGAATTTAAACATCGTTCTCACAAGACAAATGGGCCCTCCTTTTGAACCTCTACATAAATGTGAGCTACAATTCTTAACATGGAAAGTTGCTTTCCGAGTGGCCATTACTTCTCTTAGGAGAGTTAGTGAGCTACAAGCACTAACTATCCAGGAACCGTTCTTGCAAATCCATCATAATAAGGTTGTTCTACGAACTAATCCTAAATTCCTTCCAAAAGTAATTTCTCCCTTCCACCTCAATCAGTCTGTGGAGTTGCCCGTATTTTTCTCGCAACCACAGACAGTAGCAGAAAGAGCTCTTCATACTTTAGATGTTAGAAGAGCGTTGCTTTATTACATAGAGAGAACACAACCTTTTCGTAAGACCAAACAACTTTTTGTGTCTTTCTCACCACCACACAAAGGCAACCCCATATCAAAGTCGGGGATAGCTAGATGGACCGTTAAATGCATACAAATTTCCTACCACAAAGCAAAACGTACTTTATCTGTTCCCTCTAAAGCCCACTTTACACGAAAGTTAGGGTCTTCTATGGCATTTTTAGGGAACATCCCCTTAGATGACATCTGCAGAGCAGCTACATGGTCTACACCGCACACATTCACAAAACACTATTGTGTAGATGTGCAAACAAAACAACAAGCTAGTGTGGGCCAGGCTGTCCTCAAAACACTATTTCAAACTACTGCAGCAGATACTGGTGGTCGCCGCTAAGGATGGGTACTGCTATACAATCTATGCTAAGTGTGTGATCTGCAGCTCATATGCCTCGAACAGGAAATGCTACTTACCAGTATGCATCTGTTCTTGGCATGTAGAGCTGCAGATCCACACACGCCCACCCGCCTCCCTGGCTACCTTTATCAGTTCCAGTACTATCTTAATTAGATACAGCATACATGGGCATCTTTCCTGTTTCTTACAAAGCCCCATCATTTCCCTGCTGGCGAAAAACAATCTGAGGATGGAGCCGATGCCCATGCGCACTATGATCCAAAGGACGAGTCACCTATCTCGTGACTTCCAAAGACTTTCCAGGACAAAAACAAGTGCAAACATCCAGGCCCAACACCAGATGGCGATCTTTGCTAAGTGTGTGGATCTGCAGCTCTACATGCCAAGAACAGATGCATACTGGTAAGTAGCATTTCCCTTATCGTATATGGCATAGTGCTTCCACAACCAGTTTCTTTGATGGCTCTGCGTTTTGGCGCGTTAAATAATCACAGAGGAAACTGATGCCAGCACGTAGGGGATGGGCTTATATGGATTTCGGTGATGTCACCCACGTGGACGACATTGGTACGGAGTCACACGATGCCCTCTACCGACACGCAGGGGTACTGCTGAAAACATTTCGGGATTCAGTCTGGCGCCTGGAGAGAATTCTATGGTAAGGAATCTGCAGCTAGACTATGTCTCTAACAGATAAAGTATTACCGAAGGTAAGTAAACTTGTTGGTTCCTTGTGCTGACCAGGGTTAGGAATGGAGCAAGTTTGGAGTACTCTGTGCTGTCACAACATAACCAAAAGGTACCAGCACCAGAACAGCCTAATCTATTAACCTCTTTTAAGGACCATCATCTACTCTAGAGTGCTCTGATCATGCTCACTGCTTCCAGAATTGTTACCCCTTCTATCATGCTGTATTGTATTTGATTTGCATCTACAGAAACATAATGTTTGAGGCATGTGTAGCTGTAGATACACATGCTCCACGTATTCCTGTCATCTAGTGTTAGGCTCATGTGCACCTTGGTTTTGTTTGAAGAAGTATTTCAAGTCATAAGGTATAATGTTTCCTTCTATCCTGGTAAAACAACTGGGCAAAGTGGTGTTCGTCATCCGACTTCTACCGGCTTTTCTCTCCAATTGGCGAGGACAATCTTCATCTACCTTTGGTTTCTCCTCGTTGCAACCACCGTCAAGCTTGAGGACCGGGTTTCCACTATATGCCCCTCTTCGGGCCCTGCCCCTCAGGTGGCCTTGTATCTCAACTTCCATTTGTCCTCTCCAAGAAGACGACTCAGTGTTGGAAAAGACTACTTTTCAATATTGCTCTTAGTGTCATTCCAAGAGTTCTTAGACCGACCATCACCAGGTCTGCAACCACTACATGTCACCAGAGCACGACGAGGCGGCTTGTTTTGCCTGCCTCTCCCCCTGCTCAAGAAGACTTTAAGGTATCTGGGCAATTGGCGACTCCCTAGACACAAAATGGAGCACCGACAGCAAGGTGGCACTGCCTACATCTTTCGGGAATAAGACATTCAAGGAAAAGCTGCAGATCTGCCCTTTGAGAGTCCAGCCTCTCCAGTTCAGCCTGGAACCAAGCTCACACTCTGATTAGGAGGCAGAGGTGTAGCAAATCTTGGAAATACATCAAAGTAGCAAGTCTTAAAGCATGAGTACACCGTAACCCCCCACCAGTTTCACACCGACAATGTTCACAGGCCGAACCCTGCCCGAGCAGGGACAGGTGTTGGATCCTGAAGCACAACTTAAAGTTTCTGCTCTACCGATGCACGCGGGCTATGGTCAGCAGAGACAGAAGGTCTCAAAGCCGATACCGGGTCAAACCCAGGTGCTAAAACCGTCCAACAAGCCAGACAACTCCATCGATGCTGGCACTGAAGTCAGCTTCAAAGACCCCTTTGGCTCCGAAACTTTACATGGTGCTACAAGTTGCCTCAACTCTGACAAGCCAAAAGATTCCCTCAACATCCAGTCACATGGAGACCAGAGTACCACTGTCTGCGAGGTCCTTGGACCTAGAGCAGCCCATCCTTCAGCGTCTCCAGGAAGAGCTTGGCAAAAGAGACTCATCCATCATCTGATTGGGAACATCTCTACAGAGCTGCCTTCCAAAGTGCAAGACACCCTTCCCAGAAAGAGAAAATTCATTTTGAAGAGGAGCTTGCATTAGAGCCCGTTCTTCATCCTAAGCAGAAGAAACACTAGGACCGGGGCACTAGCCCATTATCATTCCATCCCCCTATTCCAGTTCCTCCCCTTCCTCCTCCTCCTCCTCCCTCATTACCTCCACCACCACCCCCACCACCACCTCATAGGCCACCTCTTATGTGGGGTAGTCCCTTGTACTCTATAGATTCCTACGAGGCCCCATACAATCCTGAACCTCGCGATGACTGTTGGGACGACTCAATGTTGATCCTGCAGCATACACTGATCTAGGTCTCTATCAAGTCAAGCTCTCCCCTCCTAATTATACCACTTCTTATCAATGGGCTGTAACATTCCATAAAGAAGACTTACAAATCTTCGGGAAGGCAAAAACTTTCTGATCAAGACAGTGTTCAACACTCAACGTACCCTCAGTTCCTGTTCATGCTCAAGGGCATGCTGAAGACTCCACCTGGCATCTTCTGGGAGCCTGTGAAGGGCAGAATGGTTACACCGAGGATAGATAAACAAATATGTATATATATAACCCACAACAACTCCCTGCACCCCCCACCCCCGGGCACATCCAGGGTCAACTTCCACTAGACACTTTGGTTGTCCAATACTGTACGCAAGATTGCAAATGCCTAAGGGACTGGCAATGTTCCTCTGACAGACAATTGATGTGACAGACAAGAGGATTGCTGTGCAGTCGGCCACCACTCTGCAGATTGACAATTCAATTGACTTATTTTCTCGTTATGACAGAGGTGATTGGGACAAAATGGAGGAACTTTACCAGCTCCGCCCAGAGCAATATAGACAATGTGGCCATGAGCTTGTCACGAATGTCATAATAATTTCCAAAACAGCCATCAGGTTGCCCTTGACGCAGCTGATACTGCAGCCTGGGGCATCAACTCCAGTATTCTCATTAGGCGTCACACTTGGCTGTGTGTCTCATGCTTCAAGTCAGAGGTCCAACAGCAACTGCTAAGCCTGCCGTTTTTAGAAGAACACCTCTTCAAACTGCAGGTGGATCAGATGCTGGAAAATATCAAGGAGGGCACTGATACGGCCAAGGCTATTCAGGCTTTTCAGGCGCCATCTCCCAGGAATGCCGTTTCGGAGAACCCAATTCAGAAGTTGTGCCAAAGCCACTTTCACTAGTGCTCTGTATCTTCATTGGGGCAGCACCTACAGACTTCACAAGGCCGACAACTCCAAGGGCTGAGAGGGTGCGGTTAAGGGAGCTGCCCCTTTGAAACAATGACTATTCCTCCTGATTACACTACACCTGTCAGAGGAAGACCATAGGGGTTTCTCCCACAGTGAAAAGAAATCACCTCCGATAAGTGGGCCCTCTTTAGCATAAGACACAGCAGCATCCCCACGCTTGCCCCTCTCCTACCCCAGTCTCCCACTTCAACAACACCCTTTCCCTGGAACAGGCTCTCAACCTCCAGGGGGCGATAGTGCCCTTGCCTCTCAAGCACTCAAGCCACCATAGGTCTCTTACAGAATCTAAGTTTCACCATCAATGCTGTCAAATCCCATCTCCACTCCTTCCGGTTCAGCCATTCCTGGGTGAAGTTCTAGCATTCCTGCAATTACTGCCTCTTTTTCAGTGAGATCACCATGTAATGGTCAGAACGGTCATGCGCCTCCTTGGCATGATGGCCTTATGTATCGCCATTGTCCCCCATGTAAGCTTAAACATACATTCACTACAAGAGTGCCTGACAGTACAATGTTCATAAGAATAGGGTCGCACGGAAGATCTAGTGTTGGTGTGGGCCAGCACCCATCGCTGTTTGCAGTGGGGGGACAGCTACAATCTGTTGCAGGGCCAGCCCTATGTAGACCCAGTTCCACAAGAGACCATCACAACAGCTGTTGGTGGGGGCGCATCTGCAGGAAATTACCATTCCGGGCAGGTGGACCCCTCTTAAACAGAGCTTCTGTATGAATTACTTAGTTGCTGGCCATTCAACTAGCCCTCAAGGCATTTTTTCTACCAGGGCCAATGCAAGGTAGTCCTCACCAGGACAGACAACATGACAGCCATTTTCTACCTCCTGAAACAAGGGGCATATATTCTGAGCAGCTGTCCTCACTAGCACAAAACATTTCACTGGGGCACTCCACCATAGCATACACCTGCTAGCGGAGGACCTTCTGATAGTGGACAACGAATGTGCACACCTTCAACAAGTCCACAAGTGGGAAGTCCACCCACAAGTCCTACTCCCATACTTCCGTTGTTGGGTTTTCGCAAATACTTGCGTCATTGGGTGTTCACTGACGTAGAACCTTTTTTGCAATTGCTGAAAACACCAAATTCCAAAACTTCACCTCCAGGTAACCACAGTCAATGGCATTACACTATGGATAAACTGGTTCGGGATATTTTCCTACACTTTTCCGCCTCAACAACTCCTTCCATATGTGGTCCTCAAGCTTTGGCAAACCTCCCTCACCCTCATATGCTGGCTTTCACTGGGCCATACAACCCTAGTTCACCACCCTCTGCAACATATCTGTAGTTACCCCTGAGAAACTGTCCAACTGGCTGGTACTGTTAACGAGAACCATGGCGTCGTCAGGCATACCAACCCCAGGCAGATCAGTCTTGCAGTTTCCCACAAACTACCTCCAGAATATATGTCCATCCTAAAAGGGGCCTATTATGCGACCAAGTGGAAAAGGTTTGTCTACTATTGCCTTTCTACATCGGTCCAAGACAAAGAGCCGAAATATAAATCCCTAAGGATATCTTGGGATTTATATTTCAGCGGACGGGATATCCGTCACCGTTGTGACGGAGTAACCCATTCGCCAAGATCTAAATCCGGCCCATTGTATGTTACCTACTTTATTTAAAATGTCAGGCCTTGTCTGTCTGTTTCCATTTGGCTGCAATGTCAGCTTACTTACAGAACAGGGAACACTTTTTGTTATTAAGAGTCCTGGTCATCAAAGCCTTTATGGAAGGACTCAAATGAGTTATTCCACCCAGGGTGCTCCTGGCCCCTGTGTGGAACCTCAACATAGTCCTCACTCAACTCATGGGCCTTCCTTTTGACCCCCTCCACTACTGCCCCCCTCTCATTGAAGGTTGCTTTCCTTGTTGTCATTTCATATTTAAGGCATTCCAGCGAGCTTCAAACTGTTACCTTAGAAGAACCTTTCTTCCAAGTACAGCACAACAAGTCATCCTTAGGACTTACCTAAAGTTCCTGCCTAAGGGTGTATCTCCCTTGCACCTTAATCAGACCATTGAGCTTTCGGTGTTCTTCCCACAGCCAGACTCGTTAGCAGAGAGGGCCCTCCGCACACTAGATGTCAAGCGGGCCTCGTACTACATTGACAGGACAAAGCCATTTCGCAAAGCTGGACAACTCTTTTTTGCATTCACTAAACCACACAAAGACTGTGCTCTCTCTAAATAGGGCATAGCCAAATGACTTATCAAAGGAATTCAAACTTGCTACACTAAAGCCAAACAGCAATTACCTGCACCTCCCATGCCCCATTCAACCCTCACAAAAGATGCCTCTATGGCATTCCTTTGCAACATCCCTATAGCTGACACATTTGCTTCTTGGTCCACTCCACATACATTCAGCATGAATGTCTAATGTATGCTTTTTCAATCTTCTGTAACATTCTCCGGCAAACCACCACTTAGGGGAGAATTGCTTTACGGTCTATGCAGAGCATGTGCATCTACAGCTATACATACCACAAATGCAATATGTTACTTAACCCAGTAAACATCTGTAGTGGCATGTAGTGCTGTAGATTTACAAGTGTCCACCTTCCTCCTAGGAAGCCGCTCGTTGTACCAGATTTTTTTCTCTTTCGCATGGTCATCTTATTTTTTATGCTCCAGTTTCATCCTCACCCGTTGTCCGGATATCATGATAATGAAGCAGATGCCCATATGCATTACCAGTCATAGGAGGAGTCCTTATACCTCTTGACTTAAAAGACTTATTCGAAGTAAAGCAAGTTACACACATCTGAGGTCAACACTAGATGGCAGGACTATGCAGAGCATGTGAATCTACAGCACTACATGAATACATTCCGTTTGCAACTCGAGTCTCTTCAGATTCTCAAATGTGCCTGTGCCTTTCTGCATCATGGGATGCCACATCTTTGAAAGTCGAATTTCTGACCAGTGTGGCTAGGCGTTGCCCACTGAATAAGAAGTGAAACACCTATTTGTATGTTCATGAAGTTTAGACCGCAAAAGATGAAACCTTGCCAAACGGGAAATGTTCTGGAGAAACAAGGCTGTGTGTCCTGACTTAAAACTGGACAGGATTGGTTGGTGATGCATGGATAGCATCATGGCGCACTCTCAAGGGGAGGCTTGTGCTGCAGGTTACTTCGAAAGATTTTTAAGTTGAGCTTTCGGCTCATACTTATGACACAAAGGCAGTTTTCAAAACGTTTGGGAAGGAAAGCACAGCGACCCTCCAGAATTTTTTTATTTTTTTATTTTTGCTGTATTGTGTGACTGGAGTAAGATGGTGGAGCATTAAAAATCTTTTAAAATCGATGAGCTAGTAAAGTTAGATTTTGTTTTGAAAAACACTCTCATGTCCATTCTTCCTTGAGTGGGGAAGATCTGGCGGTGTACTCTGATGTAGGACCTACGGTGCTAACCATCTACAAAAATGGTTGAAGCGCTATCAGTATTACCAGTGTGATTAACTAACTTTACTTCATAGATTGTATATAAAGCTCACTACACAACACAACATTTTCTGCTTCAGGTTTTACCCGTTCATCCAATTTAATGATGTATTATTTTTATAATAGCCTTAATTAACCGTGCAATAAATTCTGATTAGATTTGTCTCTCTTGTGCTTTTCCTGTGTGTATTCTGCCTTAAACAAATATATCTATCATCTTTACAGACGTGCAACCGGTGCTTTCAAATCTAGAGCTGGGAGACCTGTACCTGCCCCTGTTATAAATAGCAAATATGGTCTGCGAGAGACAGATAAACGCTTGAACAGGCTAAAACAGCTGGGGGATGGCAGCAAAAACTGTGACAGTCAGTCATTTGATTCCAATACTGATGCCGACACTACTCAGGAAAAAACTAACACAACCAGATGTGAGTAAAGTACCTGTGGGTTATTGCACTTTGTCTTCCTTCCCCATGTACAGCAGTTATTTAATACTGTCTACTGTGTTTATGAATAACCTATTTCACCAGAGGAAAACAGCTCTTATCAGAAGCATTACCCCAAAGCCGTAGATTTAAACTGCCAAACAGTTTGACCATTTCTTTACAACATTGCACCACCTAAGTATTTGTTCAGTTATGTGCTATACAACAAAAGACATCCATGCTCCTTAGTCTTTTTTTTTACTGCCAAATTTCTTGATATAAGTCTTCGATCCTTGCAAAGCCGTTGTTGTTTTAAATCCGTTTACTTTCTTTCAGCAAATTGTTTGACTGCTGGTCCTGCATTTGCGTCCTACCATACCCACTTTTCTCACCTGAGTAACTTTATTTGATCCTGTTTATTCATTTCATCTCTAACTCTTAAGTTTAAAATATCTAAAATGCATACTATGCCGTCAGACTCAGTAACAGATTCATCTCTGTTCCTGCATCCCTCACAAAATACTAACTTCCTGTGAATTTTTGTTTCCAACACCTCATCAATTAGCCATCTTTTCATTAATCGGAAGTGATGTTGTGGTGCACATAAAAGCGCCACCCCGGCGTGCTGACATCAGTTCCTTCCTTTCAGTGCCAACATTCCAAATCAGGAGAGCTAACTTTGCCATTTGTTAACCACCTTTTTCTACTTTTTGTCGACTTTTTTTATTTTAACTTTGATCTCACTGTGCTAGGAACATGTCTCCCAATTATGCTACAGGGTTCAAACCGTGTGGAGAATGGCACCGACAAATGTCTATCTCTGACTCACAGTTTGTTTGTCTATGGTGCCAGAAGTCTATGAATCCGAGGTGCTTCGTAAGTGGGCGTGAAGCTCCCGGCAGCACGACAGAAAAAGGCTCCATGCTGATTCTGGTCCCATCGGAGATCTCAAGGCTGTTCCCCCCCATATGATCATCTTCAGTGCCCAAGACTTTTTTCTCCAACTCAGGTAAGTTCAAGAAGAAGCCGTAAAAGTGTTGTTCGGCTTCCCACCCTGAAGCCGGAACGACACCCGCCCAACTTAGAGTTTTACGACACCAGGCAATCCATGTTTTGGCCTCCAATTCCCTCTGGCGTGACTTTGGGCCCCCTGGAGCCGAGAGGTGCCCCTGCTGGATTACCACTGGTGAGTTTGCCCTGGACGGCAGCTGAGCCCTCTGGATCCACCCCAGATCCGGAGCAGCAGCATCATAGGTGCCTCCTTCCACCTCTGCTCCCTCCATTTTGGCACCAACTCAGTTATGAGCCCATCGTTATCCAACTCCGAACCGGCGCCTTTTGCTGTCAATACCGGCACCATCCAGGGCCTACCTACCCCTGGGCTTCCCTCCCTTAGATCAACCCTTCCTTCCTGAAGGTGGAGATGAGGAGGAAGGGTTTTGTCCCCGATATAGGGCCCTAAGCCAGCAGAAGACTGTTGTGAGGAGCTGAGTGATGCCAGTGACCTTGACACCTCACCTGATTCTGGCATGCTGCACCCTCTGGGTCCTGTGTCGAAGGTTGGTGCATCCGTCGCCACCGTGATACGTAGGGTGCCAGAGGTACTTGACCTTCAGCTGTCAAGGTCAAGACTAACATCTTGATAGAGACGCTTCACCCAAAAGGCTGTTAGGCTCAACCGCTGCTCCCCTTTAACGAATATCTCCCTGACTTTCTCCTAGAGGCTTCGGCTAAACATTGCACAGGGGCTCCTGACCAGCGCATGATTGCAGACACCATCGCCCTGCCCTAAGACACCCAGCCTTCATCTCCCAGCACCTCTCCCTGAAGAGCATGGTTGTGCAGGCCTCAACTTCAAAAGCCAACCCAAAGGCATTCCCTGCCACCCACCGGACAGGAAATCTAAAAGGTTGAACTCCTTTGGGAAGTGTATTTTCTCTTCCATCAGCCTAACCTTGCGGTCGCAAACACTGCATGTCTCTGGGGCAGATATTCCTGTGTATTGTGGGACTCGATTGCACAGCTGCATCCAATACTTCCAGAGGAGTGTCGAGCTATCCTCAACCGAGCCTTAGTGGATGGTCAGAATGCAGCGAAGTTTGCCATCAGTTGTGGGCTGGATAGCACAGACTCTCTAGTTGGAGCCATAGCTTCTACGGTGGCGCTGCAACACCATGCCAAGTTGCGGTCCACTGGGGGTCATAGGGGAAGTCCAGGCATCCCTGATTGACATGACCTTTGATGGCTTCTGCCTATTTGGTGACAAAGCTGACTCGGCGCTCAAGCTCTTTTGGAAGAGCCAAATTACTGCCAGATCTCTTCAACTTTCCATACCTGCTCAGTCCCAACAGCAGTCCTTTCCTCCCTACTGTAGCACATATGGACATCCACAATGCCAACTGTACAGCCACCTGCTCAGTTCTTTTGTAGGCGGGGTCGCATATACCAAGGAGGATGCAGGAGCCAGACCCAATTAACCTCTTTAGTGCATCCTCCATTCAGCACAGCAATCCCGTTGGCGGAAGATCAGGCACGACCTTTCTCAATGTACTGTTATAACCTTCGACAAGTGGGTGCTTCAGATTGGTTGACAGGGCAAGGCCCTTCCATTCATGGAAACCCCTCCGCCTTTACCGCCAACCCAAAAACAGCTGACGGAGGACCAATCCTAGCTCTGTCAGGAAGTACAGGCTCTTCTGGCCAAAGAAGCCAATTAGAGGATGCCCGCACCGGAAGTAGGGTGTGGTTGTTATTCCCTCTACTTTCCCTGGGGTCCAAAAGGATGAATGCCCTGTCCTATATTAGATCTACGCCGTCTCAACAACTTATTGAAAAAAGAGAAATTAAAGATGCTCACATTGGTTCAGGTTCTTTCTGTGTTGGATCCTGGAGACAGGATGAGAGTGCTGAACTTTTAGGACGCTTATTTCCACATGCCTGTCCTGCTGGTCCACAGGTATTACCTTCAGTTCACCGTGAGCCACAAGCATTTCCAATTCACTGTACTCCCTTTTGGACTCACCAGTTCCCCTCAGGTGTTCACAATGGTGATGGTGGTGATTGCGGCTCATCTTTGGAGGTCAGGGGGTCCCAGTCTTTCCCTACTTCGACTGGGTGTGGAATGCGGGCTTGCCCTAGGCGGTCGTCCCCCACCTGCATAACACCGCACTTGCTGGGGTTCACTATCAACATGCCGAAGTCACACCTGACCCCCTCTCAGACACTCCCTTTCAACTGAGCCGTTCTGCACACCGTGTGGTTCCATGCTTATCGTTCTGGAGCGGCGAGTCCAGGATATTAAGGCTATGATTCTGACATTTCAGACTCTATCCTGGATTTGGGGGAGACAGACTGTCAGGCCCCTGTGTCTCATGGCTTTCTGTATCCTGCTGGTAAAGCATGCACGATGGCACATGCAGGCTCTGCAGTGGCAGCCACCTGGGAGAGGTATAGATCAGAAGTGTCCGGTCTTCCGGTGAGTCCCAGCTCCAAATCAGTCTTCTGGAGCGGAGGTAAATTCCTTTGGTATTAAAACCTTCCTTCCCTCCACCAAAGGAAGGCTGGTTCAGTTGTTCATGGACAGCACAACCTCCTTGTGATATTGCAATGAAGAGGGTAAGTTGGGGGTCATGGACCCAGTGCCAGGAGGTCGAGCTTCTCTGGACTTGGCTGGAGTGCCAGTACATCTCCCTGGTCGTGCAACACTTGGCCAGCCCACCTGGGCGACCAACTCAGCTGTCCGTGCTTTGCAGAACAGGAATGGCAACTACATATGGAGGTGGCACAAGGTCTCTTCCGCTTCTTGAGTGAACCTTGGCTCGATCTTTTCACCTCCGCCAAGAATGCGCAATGTCAGCACTTCTGAGTGTTGGAGTTTCCAAAGCAGTTGTTGCTTTGAGACGCATTTCATCTCGAGTGAAATTCAAGACTCCTGTACGCCTTTCCGTCGATACCACTCCTGCCCCAAGTTCTCAAGAAGATCAGGGCAGATCGAGACCAAATCAGTCTTGAGTCTTCGGATTGGGCATGGAGGGCTTGGTATCCTGACCTCATGAGCATCAGTCCTCCAGTCTGGCTACCCCTTTGGGAGGATCTTTTATCACAGCAACAAGGCAGGCTCTTGCACCCGAACCTGTGGACTCTCCACCTTCATGCATGGAGAATGAGCAGTGATAGTTAAGAGTTTTCGATCTTCCTCCCGAGATCTGTGATTTCATCCTGTCAGCCAGGTGTCCCTCTACTAAGACTGTATACCCCTTCCATGTGGATACGTTTGTAGCTTGGTGTTCCTCAAGCCAGTAAATCCCCCTTTCTGCACAATTGTCAGAGGTGTTGATGCTTTTGTCTCAAGCACTGAAAGGCCTTGCCCTGGGCACTGTTATGCGTTACTTGTCAGCAATTTTAGCTTTCCTGTGGCTGCCTGCAAGATCATCTCACAGTGTTCAAGTCACATGTTGTGACTCGTTTAAGGAAAGTTTGCAACACTGGTTGCCTCCTGCCTCTTTTCTGCTGTCCCAATGGGGTCTCTCCTCTGGTCCTCATGTTTCCCAAGTGTTCCCCCTTCGAGCCCCTACACAGCTGTTCTCTGTAGCTTTTAACTAACAAAACGGTCTTTCTAGTAGCCACTACATTGGCCAGAAGGGTCAGTGAGCTTCAAGCTCTAAGTACACCACCATTTTCCCTGACAAACTGGTTCTTCATACGTGTGCCTCTTTTCTGCTGGTTGTCACCTCATTTTGTGTTGGCCAGAGCATCACTTTGTTTACTTTATTTCGCTCCCCTCCATTAGGAGCTCTTTCGTTAAATGTTTATTACACTAAAGGCCCTTGGGTGGACAATCAACTGTTCATCAGGTTCAATGTAGCGAAAAAGAGCAAGGCTGTTCAGAAACGGACCATTTTTCGATGGATTGTACTCTTCATTAAGATCTGCTGTGCATTAGCTAAGAAGCTGTCTCCAGAAGGCTTGCAGGCCCATTGTGCCAGGGCTTAGGCTGCTACTGCTGCATTGGCATGCCGGTCCTGGAAATCTGCCAATCTGTTACATGAGTGTTCCACCACAAGTTCATGAAGCACTAATGCTTGCGCAGTTGGTTTGTGGAGATAGCCTTTTTTCCTGTTTAGTCCTCCAGGATTTGCTTGTTTGCAGACCCACAACACAGACTCCATCTCAGATTGTTTTTTGCTGCTATCAGGTTCGGATCCGTTTCTAGTGCTCTATTAAAGCCGTGCCTCGATATATTCCGACACCATCGGATGGGGAAACATGGACTTTCACTGTGCCATTGAGTACACCAACCTGCACTGACTGAAACAGGTTTGGTTTGAATATTGTGGAGCCAGGTCATATGAGAATGTAATTTGTAGTGAGGTTATGGAAAACACAATAGAAAGCTTCCATACCTGAGCCAATTTGGAGTCTATAATCTGTCTACAATGGGAACAAAAAGATGATTAGCAGTAGCAACTTTGGAAATTCCAGTTGATTATTTAAAAACTTGGACATATAAGCTGTAATATAGTGCCCCTTTTTGACTTGGTCACCCCCACTTTGTGCCTGGTATTTGATGCAATTTTGACTGAAGTGCACTGGGTTTCTGCTAACCAGGTCCCCAGTGCTTCTTCCCTAAAAAAAAGGTAACCATTCAATTGTACCCCAATTGGCAAGACCTTTAGCACCTCTGTAAGTCCCTACTAAATGGTACCCCTGGTACCTAGGGCATGGGAACTAAAGATGGTCCCTAAGGGCTGCACCATGTATTGTGCTACCCTAAGGAACCCACCACCAAACTCATGCCGACTGCTATTGAATGCTGCGTGATATGGTGCAAACAAATGTGAAAACACGCCATGACACACACCCTGTGTCCCATGACTGTAGGCACTGCATGCAATATATGTAAGTCACCCCTACAGCAGGCCTTATACCCCTACGTCAGGGTGCATTTATATTTCACGTGAATACATATCTGCATGAGCAGATATACCCCTGTGCTGTCTAGTTCAAATACTACAAGGAAGCCCTCTTAACTATATGTACTGAGCACTGGTCATTACGAGTTCCCCAGCTGCATGATAGCTTTACTGAAACCTATGGTGTTTAGTATCAAACACCATGTCTTAATAAATTCATACTGATGCCAGTAGTGGATTTATTTAGAAATGCACCCAGAGTGCACATTCGAGGTGCACCTGAACACCTACTAGCCTCTTAGTGTGCTGGCTGACTGGTATCATCCAGCGTGCCACCACAGACATGTTTCTGACCTCCTGCAGGTGAGAGCCCACACTCTGTGAGGCCAAAAACAATGCCTGCTCCGGAGGAAGTTGTTCACACATTCTCCAGCAGGATGGGTAGTCATTTAGCATATCGAGGCCAGGGACTTCAAAGCCCCTGCTGCCTTTGATATGCGAGCCTGGCTTCCCTCAGACCAGGGAGATGCCACCCCATGCCCTGAGGCCTATTTAGCACCAGAAAAAATGGGAAATCAGCTATGAGGTAGGCATGTTGCACCACCAGGCTAGTCACACCCCCATGGTGGACTGCCTGATGTGCTGCACGAAAAAAGATTCTACCTTCTTGATTTTGGTGGAAGTAGGAACTCTGCAACAGGAGTATGCTCACTCCCCACATGAAGTGGTCATATAGGAGGTATAGTAACCCCAAGGGTAAGTAGCCCATTGGCTACTACCCATCACTCTCCTTAACGCCCCTACATTCAGTATATAGTTGGCCCTTTGACACCGGGAACTCAGATTTGCCTCACTAAAGAAGGAGGACAAAGAAGAGCCGAAGAAGCGAGAACTGTGGACTACCTGTGGACTTTGATGCCAAACCATGACTGCCTGCTCATGTCCTGACATTTACGACAACCCAACTCTTCCTGCAGCTATGCACCCACCAACTAACCAGCATCTCCCCTGATGTGGAGGAGCCTCTTCTCTGCAATCTGCAGTCACTGACCACAATGTCCGGTTCACTGTTCTGCTGACCACCGGGTCTACCGACGCAGCATGCACCCAGGAGAAGGTCACCGTGCTCCAAAGGGTCAGATCCATCACTCCATCAAGATTGGAGATGCCAGGACAGCCAAGAGCCACCTTGCACCAATATGCAGGTTACTGGACCCCTGGCAGCAACCAAGGCTTGTTTATTGTCCACCTCGGACACCGCCAAGCCTGACCAACTGACATGGTATTTTCGCACCAGAGAGGCCATCACCGAGAGTGGCCCTGCTGTCCTGTTTTGTTCCCCTCTGCATCTGCAGGTCTGACCAAGAGCCGTGAGAGACTTTGATGCACGGGAACAGCTGACCAAAACCCTCTTTACCCGAGATTCCCGGCCTGGGTCCCCGAACACCGACTGTTCCCCGTCCCCCCTGCCCCCCCCCCTGCTCCCACAACCCTCACAAACTAACCCCCCCTTCACTAATAATGATTTTTCGGCAGATCTGGACAAAACTTGTATGCACATTTTAAAACCTATTTCCCTTGAAGAATCGCGCCAGGCAATTCTGTCTATGAAATTCGTGTCCCTTTTTGATCCTTGCCCCCCATTATTATTACACACTGTTATTGATATTGTGAACCCCGATATAAACAATATAATAAATTCCTCTCTTTCCACTGCTAAGATTCCTGCAGATTGGAAACTTGCAGCTGTAAAGCCTCTTCAAAAGAAACACATTTCGGATCCTACTATCCTGTCCAATCTGCGCCTCATCTCTCGCTTACCAAGTCTGTGTAAGCTGACAGAAATAATTTGTAAATAAGCAACTCACAACATATCTGGAGAAAAAAAAATTGCTTCACTCCAATCAATCTGGTTTTAGAGCCCAACACTCCACAGAATCTGTACTACTTTTGTATATGGCTGAAACCCTCAAAGCCGCTACGGATCAGGGAAAAAGAGCAGTGTTGGTTTTTTTAGACCTGTCGGCGGCATTCGACACGGTCTCACATGCCATCCTTTTAGAACGCCTCGCCTCCTTTGGCCTCTCGGGTATTGTCCTGGCATGGATAAAAAAACTTCCTGCAGGATCGCAAGCAAGTGATTACACTTGGCCAATATAAGTCACAAGAGAAGGCACTTCTCTCAGGGGTACCGCAGGGATCTTATCTCAGTCCACCTCTCCTTAATGCCTATATGGCTCCATTGATTAAGCTGATATCGTCCTTTAATATTGATACCATCTCATATGCGGATGGTAAGCAGCTTATCTTGGTACTGGAGAATAACACCACACAGGCAGAAGGAAATCTCTGTAAACGCCTTACTTCAACTTTCAGTTGGATGAATGTAAACCATCTTAAGTGAAATTCTGAAAAAACGGAAATCCTACCCCTAGCCCAAGAACACTTTTTTTCACCCAAATGTTGGTGGCCAGCAAATACCACCCCTCCTCCAAACACAGTAAATGTGGTCAGGAATATGGGAATTAAATTTGACACCACTTGTCATTCAAACAGCAATCACTGGAAGTTCTTGGAACCTGCTTCCATATTATAAAAACTCCAAAGAGATTCTTTGACCCGATTCCCCTTTCAGCAAGGCAAACAGTGGCCGTAGCCCTTATCACATCGAGGCTAGACTACTGTAATAGCCTCTTTGCAGGGACAAATAAGTCAGTCCTGCATAGGCTACAAATTGTCCAGCATGCGGCAGCACGATTAGTACTGAGGTGACCCAGGAAGTCATCTGCATCAGAGGCTCTAAACACACTGCATTGGCTGCCAATTCACGCGTTCTTTTTAAGGTCCTCCTCATCACTTTTAGGGCTTCCCACTCTTTGGGCCCTCAATATCTTCACACGCGCTTTAAGCGATACACTCCTTCCCGAAGTTTAAGATCATCAAAGGCTAATCTGATAAAAACACCTGCTTTCAGACTGGCAACGAAGGGAGGAAAATCACTCACAGTGTTGGGCTTAAAGGCTTGGAACAAACTTCCTCCACAGCTTCGCCAGATTACGTCCGAGTTCCATTTTAGGAAAGTCCTAAAAACCTGGATCTTCAGCGCATCTGACTCTCTTTGCAAAACTCTGATCTGAGGTCCCCCTCAGACTATTAGCAGTCAACCAGGTTTCTGATTTCCCCATCTCTAGTTTCTGTTTCAGCGCCATGATGCTCCTTGGAGTGACAGTTTGCGCTATACAAATGGATTATTACATTACAATACTTAAATGTTCATTTGATAACTTATATTAAAACTTAGTTATAGTCATGGTTGTTACATCATGGATAAAAAAGAAATTCTAACCTGCGCTTGACTATCGTATTTTTATTAGGGAGCAGGTGGACCCAGACTCGCTGGTTGTTGACACAGCGCGTAAAAGGACTTTCACAGTACTTAATTTGTAAAAGTATTTGAAAATGTATTTCTTTAAGTATTTCAGGGCTCTCGTCAGGAGGCCACTGCAGATTATTGCCCCTGCTATGCAGCCAATGACAGTGACAACGGAGCTACTAACCATCACACTCCTACAAGTGACAATTCAGATGATTTCAGGTCCCCAAAGCCAATGGCTTGGGCGGCAGGTAACAGTCATTTTTAATGTATATTGAATTAATAATTAACTGTTTTGTAGTAATCTCTAAATGAGCCAGACACCGTCACCTTGTGGCATACTGTAACATGCACCAGTGTTGACAATTAAGTGCCACTGCTGAGCACTGGAAACTACTGGCTCAAAATAAGCAATGATCATGCAGGGTACTGGACATACCATGCCCCTGATAAGGAAATCAGTAAGATTAACACTGCAGAAAAATGATCAATAGACTTCGGTCAGAAACAGTGGCAGTAATGTTGCAACATATGCTTGATCCTCATCTAAAGAAGGCACAGGGCATCGTGCTGGAAGTGAAAAATCATTTGTATCACTAGTATTACATGCATCTGAGATGCAGTAGACAAACCCTCTTGGCGGCTGAAATACTTGCAGCCCCCTATACTGCCATGCTTCGTTAGGATTTTCAAGTTTCCGGTCAGAGATTTAGCAGCATCTTGCCACTTCGCCCTTTGATGTTAGACATTAAAAAGATAAACACACAACACTAAGTCTATGGGTGTCCTTTGGCACAATGAACAAAAATCACACTTTCGACGGCCACCAGTGTTACCCGGCAGCAAAAGCTGGCCACCGGCAGTCCATGACGGCCACACCAACTTCAGAAATCTAGCAGTCTTTCCATTGAGAAAGCCAGGAGTAGTTCAAGTATAGTCAGTGCTACCGGGGATTCTTCCACAGAACTACATGCTCCAAATACAGAGGTGCTCAAGAAAGGGATGCATCTGCCACCAAACATTCCGTGAACCATGCAACACTTTTTGAGGGATACACTGGTGTAGGGTACAACCTCAGATCAGTGGGTTCTGTCCACCGTTGGTTGTAGCTATTATTTAAAATGACATACTAGCCGTCTCATTCACCCTCAATGCTCCAACAAGCTCTATCTACATCAGCCCATGGCCATTACCTAAGGTTTGTGGCATGTGCAACGCCTTAGTAATTCACAGTCCTGCCTTTTGGTGTCACTATGGTTCCAGAGGTGTTTACCATATACCCTGCTATGATGGTATCTATGTGCTACACAGCTAGATTCTTGTGTATCTGTATCATGACAACTTGCTGATGAAGTCTGTTTGAATGTCTCACCCTCACTCCGTAAAATGTCCTCCTCCTATCTGTATTTTGACGACTCGCTGATCAAGCCTGGCCGGGGTGCTGAATGAGCGTGCAGACAGTCTGTCGGCAGTACTCTTCTGATCACAAGTGGCGTCTCCATCCTGATGTGATCCATCACACTTTCAGGATTTGGGGGTTTTCCTCGGTTGGACCGGTTTGCCACTCATAAGAACACGTACTGCCCGTCGTTCTGCAGTCTCCAGTATCCGATGCGGGGAGCGTTGGGTGATGCGTTTCAGCTTCTTTATTTGTTTCCTCCCATACCCTTGATTCCTCAAGTTCTGAGGAAGATTTGCCAAGACCAGGCCCAAGTCATATTGATCGCTCTGGACTGGCCAAGAAGGGTGTGGTACACGGACCTCCTTTACCTCTCATCGCACCTTCCGCTCCGATTCCCTCTCAGGTCAGACCTCTACACCCCACCTCCAGAATCTGTACCTTCATGCCAGGAGATTGAACGGGGCAACCTGAGCTCATTCTCTCTCCCGCTGGATGTGGAGGATGTAATCTTATCGACCAGAAGACACTCCATCAAATCTGTTTACTCAGGTAGGTGGGCTAGGTTTGTAAAATGGTGTGGACAGAGATCGATTGATCCTTTATAAGCTCATTTGTCTGATCTTCTCAGTTTCTCACTTTCCCTGGCTCAACAGGGTTGTGCAGTAGCAACATTCAAAGGCTACTTGTCTGCCTTGTCGGCCTTTCTTTGTTTACCAGATCAACCCTCTTTGTTTAAATCCCCCATAGTCATGAGATGTATTAAGAGTCTCACGAACAGGTTTCCTCCAACTCCATTTATCATGCCTCAGTGGGATTTGAATTTAGCCCTTACTGTCTTGATGGGGTCCCCCTTTGAACCCCTTCATAGTTGTCCATTGAGATTTCTAGCATTTAAGACAGTTGTTCTGATTACAATTACTTCTGCCAGGAGGGTTAGTGAGCTGCAGGCCCTTAGCTCTAGTGCTGTCCTGCCTAAGGTGGTCACTCCCTTCCACCTAGGACAATCTATCACTTTACCCACTTTCTATCCTCACCCTTCCAAGGAGGACGAGAGACTTCACCGCCTGGACCCTTAGAGGGTGGTCAGCTTCTACCTGGACAGGACTAAGGTATTCAGGTTCAATGACCACCTCTTCATTGTATATGTGGGCAAGATGAAGGGCAAGGCTGTCCACAAGAGAGCACTGTCCAGGTGGGTCATCCTCTGCATCAAGTTCTGCTACGCCTTGGCCAAGAAGGAGCCTCCTGAAGGTATTCGAGCTCATTCCACCAGAGCGAAGTCGTCTTCTTGGGTTTAAGCTAGAGGAGTCCCTGTTGTAGACATCTGCAAGGTGACAACTTGGGCCTCCCTCTACACTTTTTCAAAGCATTACTGCTTAGACTCAGAGGTGAGGAGGGACGGCCACTTTGCACGTTCTGTGCTGCAAGATTTTTTGGTATAGATAGGCATGCACCCTCCTCTGAGAGCGGGACTGATTGGGTATTCAATTCAAAATAGGAGGATTCCACAGGCCAATGTATCCATCAGAAGAACAAGTTACTTGCCTTCGGTAACGCTTTCTCTGGTGGATGCAGTATCTGCCTGTGGATTCCTCACTGAGGCCCCCGCCTTCCCTTTGCCTGCCTGTATATACTGAAAAAATCATTGCCATGAAATTCATGTATTTTATTGTTATTCGAAATAATATGATGCTTGTCACTAGGAAATGTCTATATTTTAGAATTTCCTGTATCTTTAAATTGTGTACTGTGTATACTTGTGGAAATGTTGTCGGTTCACCCGTTCGCCTTGAAGGCACGAAAAAATGGGTGGAACTTACATCAGCACGCCGACGGGGTCGTCATATGGCTCCAATGACGTCTCACAGGGTCGCGAGTGGAGCCGTTCCATTGTGACGTCCTCGTCGATGTGGGAGAACTGTGGAGAAAAGATTCCATGGAATGCTGCACAAGGGTTAATTCAAAAGGTGAGTAATCCACAGGCAGATACTGTATCGCCAGAAAAAGCGTTACCGAAGGTAAGTAACTTGTTCATCTTGAAAGAAGCTAACACTACTCAGAGCAAGTTAACAAGCTCCCGTGATATACCAGCATGGGACACATCAACCAGAATATGAACTGCACTAGTCATATATCGTTTCACTGTCAGATTTTGTACCATAATATTCTCAGTGGATACTCTGTGATCTGTCAATTCAATTTGTTCCTTTTCTTGAAATGTCCTCCCCCCTTCGTTAATTTACCAGTTCCCAAAGTAAGTGTTGGGAAATTGGCATTTGCTCTACAGAGTATGTCCGGTTGTCCTGAAGTCTGCACGAAGTTCATTTTCCAAATGTGTGCAGCAGTGATGGTTCCGGCAGCATTCTATACCCATTCTTAGATGACTGGCTCCTCAACAGAAGCTTTCTGCAGAAGGTAGCTCTGGATTTTCAACAGCACTTTCTCTGCTCAAATTCCTCGGACTCCAGCTCAATTTCTTTAAGTATTTCCCTCCCTCAGCACAAATTTTAAATTATCTGGGAGCAGCACTACACACTTTCAAAAGGGATAGAGTTCCCTTTGGAGCAGATAGTACAGTCATTAGCATCTGCCTGCCTTCCAACCACCCTAATGATCTTGTCCCTTTTAGGTTCCATGGTGTTGGACAATCTCACAGTGCCTAGCCCCATACTGGACATAAGGCTACTCCAGCAATGGATGGAGGTGCATTACAAAAAATTGAAAGTGCAAAGGGAGGGCAGTCTGATTACTCAGTACATTTTTCAGTCCCTACTAGCGATAATAAGGCTAAGCAGTTCTTACAAGCAGTAATACTGCATGAATATAGGGAAGCTGGTGGTAAGGTTTTATGATTTATGACCTGCTCAGTTTTCCAAGATACATGTGAATTAAAAGCATGCAAGCATTCTGCTGAGCAACTATGCAATTATAAAAACTAAGCACAGGTTTCTCCTTAATTGGAAAGGCAGTAGAATGATTGAGCATTTTCAATATATTAAAGAGCGATTTAAAAATCAATTCAAACCAGGAAATCCCTGAAATGTTTGCCTATTGGAATTGTGCACATATTAGTGTCTTGTTCACTCAAATGAAATGGAAGATTATTTTGACATTGCATCACTATTAGAAACTTGGTTCAAGTAGTATACTGGACCACGTATTGACTTTGTCATTATCCTGGCCTGTGATACCAGTTGTTAAAGGCACTGAACCAGAGCTCTAACATGGGAGAGAGCCTTTACCAACCCTAGGCATAAGGGCTATAAGGCTATTACAACGAAGAATGTCTTAAATTAAAAAGGAAGAAACAGAAAAACAACCATTGGAATGCCAATAACCAAAAAAGAGCTAAATAAAATTACAAAAATAACCTAAACAATATAAAGATGAAAAGGGAATACTTTTTACAGAGAATATTGGAGGCTTATTCCCATAGAAAATTTCTGTTCTGCCAGAAGTGGAATCTCCTTAATGAAAGAGAACTGGCGCTTCTTCCAACTTTGAAGTATTTCACAAAATTCAGATTTCTGTTTAATAATGAGGTAATTGGACAGAAAATGTGTGATGTAAAAAAGCACTGTCAAGAATAAGACATTTGAGTTAGGTAGACTTGCTACAGCCAAAGCCCCATTCCTGGCCAGTATCACTTAAAAAAATGCAGAATTAGGTGCTCTTTTGAGTTCAGAGATAATAAACTAAAGCTTTTCATGAGAGCATAATTCCCACTCCTCTTAAGAAAGATTGTGCAAAATGCCATTTAGAGACCTTTAGTAAAATACCATGCATCGCGAATGTAGGAAGGCACTCCTTTTTGACATGTTTAACCCCACTTTCTGCCTGGTACATGTGATTTCGACTGGAAGTGCACTGGGTTCCTGCTAACCAGGCTCCCAGTGCCAAATCTCTTTCCCAAAAACTGTACAATTGTGTCTCCAATTGACAATACCTTTAGCACTCTCTGTAAGTACCTAGTAAAAGGTACCCCTGGTACCTAGGGCCTAAGGTACCAAAGACGGTCCTCAAGGACTACAGCACGAACTGTACCACCGAAAGTGACCCGTTACCAAATTCATGCAGGGCTGCCATTGCAGGCTGCTTGTTTTGGTGCAGACAAAGGTGAAACACGACATGACACGCATCCCTGTGTGCCATGTCCACTAACAATGCATGTAATATGTGTAAGTCACCCCTTCAGCAGGCCTTGCAGACCTCAGGCGGGGTGCCTTATATTACATGTGATGACGTATCTGAATGAGCAAGTATGCCTCTTTGCTGGTCAGTTCCATTGCTGTCAGTACAAGTGATTAGGTAAGCTATTTTAATCCATGTGCTGGACACTTTGTAAACAAGATCCCCAGCTACATGATGGCTTCACTGAAAATAGGGATGTTTGGTATCAAACATCTTGTGTTCAGACACACCCTGATTTCAGTGGTGTATTTGTGAATACATGCACACAGAGGGCACTTTTGAGGTGCCTCCTAAAAACCTCTGGTGTGTTGGCTGACTGGTCTCTGCTAGCCTGCCACCAGAGACAGATTTCTAACCTCCCAGGATGAGGGCCTCTGCTCCCAGGAAGTCAGAAACAAAGCCTGCACGGGAAGAGGGTGGACACACCCTCTCCCTCAGGATGACCTGCTGAATAGCAATCCAAAGCAGGTGAGCTTCGAAGAAGCCATTGCATTTGAAATGCAAATCTGGCTCCTCTAACAGGAGAGGAAGTCGACCCCCTTTGTCCAGAGACCTTTGGCTCCTAAACAGGTGGAAAATGAGTCAGTCTGGTAGGTGTGCCCACTGCCTAGGCTAGTACCACCCTTAGGGTAGGCTAACTGAAGTGGATGCGACTTTTCAGAGTTGGCCATCTTTGTGGTAGCAAACTTAGTATTTCTAGGACAGGTTATGCACACTTCCCACAGGAAGTGGTCATATACAAGGCGTAGTGACCCCAAAGTTAAGTAGCCCATTGGCTCCTACCCTATACTCCCCTAACGCCCCTAAATTCAGTATTTAGGGGAGCCCCTGGCACCAGAGAAACCGATCCTGCTGACCTGAATGAAGACAGACATGAAGAATCGCAAAGAGGAAGAACTGAAGCCCCAGCAACTGACTTGGTGCCAACCCTGCTGGCCTGCCTGCTGCCTTCGATGATTGCACCAAAAGACGACTTGTCCTGCAGCTGCTGAGTCCCCAAAGACCAGGAGACCTGCCAGCACTTCACCCAGGAACCAAGAAGTAGCTGACCTGCTTCCTGCAGGCAACCCAAGAGACCTGAGAGGACTTAAAGACCGCCAAAACCCGCAGCTAAAAGCCACCACTGCACCTGTCGCTCCAAGCCAAAGTTGAAGTGGGCCAATGGTGTCATCGTGGTCCCCCCATCCCTCCAGAGACCGAGTCCACCGTGGTTTCGTCCTCAGTACCCTCTCCGTTGTACCCTGCAACCTCTGGATGCAGTCCCCTTGTACCACGACTGCTTCTGGTAAGGACTCCTCTGCACCCGTCGCCCCTGGGGTGTGCAGAAAAGGACCAAAGGTGTCCCTACATCCCTGAGAATCCCCCCTCCCCCCACCCCTTGTTGGTTCAACCCAACTGGCCTCCCAGTCAAAGTCTGCAGACTCTACGCGAAGACCGATCCCCATAGAGTAACATTGGGCACCTGATGCTGTTTTGCAACCCTGCACCCAGTCGCCCTAGTGCCGCTGGTGGTGTTTTGCTGGTGCTGCCTTGGAGCTTAACTCCTGGAGTTTGGTCCTGTATGTTGCTGTACTGTACCTGAATACCGCACTTTTGTTTCCTCCAATAGGATAATATTGCAGTTTCTAGAAATTGCACAAAGTGTCAACTTTTTAAATACAAAAGTATTTGCTTTGAAAAACGTACTTACCTGAACTTATTGCTTCTGGTGCCTAAATATATCTAAAGATACGTGTTATTTTTATACATTTGGTGCTGATCTCCTTATTGAGTAGTGTATCTCACTTAATGACTATTTTGTGTATTTTTGAATGTCTAACACTCCCCTCTCATAAGCCTGTAGCTGCGTGACCACACTACCCCCTAGAAAAGCATCTTGGGTTTGCTAGAGCAAAGCCCCTGTCCACTTTAAAGGGAACCCCTAGAATCTTTGCACAATATATCTTATTCTGATATATCCTATAAAGAGCCAGCTTCCTGCAGTGAAGATCTTGGAAAAAGTATTGATGAGGCAACTGGCATCTCACTTAGAATGGAACTGCTGTTAAGCATTTGCCATTCAGGCTTTTGACCTAAATTAGAAGTTGGAGCTCTCTGGCGACAGATCTTCCAGAAATCAAAGATCTGTCAAAAAGAAAACCTACAAATGATATTTCTCTGGGATCGCCCCGAGAATATGGAACTCAATGCCCTCTGAAAACAGACTGAATCCCTCAACAGTTTCCTTCAAGAAAGAAGTTAAAGCATTACTCATAAACAAAGTTATTCACTCGATCCTATATCTCCTCTACCCGTATCTCTCCTGATTCGTAAATTACTCTCATGACTACTGCTTTCATTGTTTCGACGATTGTTTTTCTTATGGTTATTTTGTTTGTACTACTGTATGCATTTGTGTCTATACTTTGTGCCGATCTCTCCCATATCTTGAGAACCGTATTTGTTTCCATATATCGCTGCTATCTAAATATGTGTAAAGCGCTCTGATACCCGCATGGGTCATGTTCGTGCTATATAAAACTCTTTTTTTTTAAAAAGCACCGAAAGGGGCTTGGTGGGTGTTAGTTGTGTTTTTTGTAGGCTGCGAATTTAGACACATTTTGCTAGGGTTGATGTTGGACTTCTCTCCAGCGTCCAGTGTTATTAACTAAACTATTTTGATTAAAATCAAGAGGCAAGTTTACTGATAACCTGATACGACTGTTTGGTCTTAAGACAGTAAATAAAAACATGGCTTTCATTAAACACTTACAAGTGATTTCTAGTTTCAAGCCTGCCTTTAGGAAGTTAACATCACTATGATTTCTTTCATCGAAATAGTTGCAGAATTTCTAACCCCCCAAAAAAGATTACAAAAAAAACATTGGGAATGACCGGAGTTCCCCACTTCTTGATGTAGCACCACTTGAACAGCACCTGTAAAGGTTTCCATTACTACTCAGTGTTTTTGAGCAGACTATTCTGTCGGAGGAATGTAAAGCAATGATAGCTGGTACAATAATTAGGTTTAGGGACAATTATTGCGCCCAAGAAATAGGTACCCAGATTGCAAAACAATTCTGCTTGAACAGGGGTTGTACAATCCATTTCTTCCGATTTGATTAAATTTCACTGGCTTCCAGAGATAAAAAAATAAATGTAAAATGGGAATCTTGTTACGTTAATCCCTCTGGTTAGTCAGGTCTAAATATTTTTGACATGTTTTCTGTCTTACTCTTAATATACCTTTTGGGATTAGCAGATCTTAGTCTTTTTACTCAAACCCACATGAAGTAACCCTATTAGGGCAGAACTTTTGCAGTAAATTGATCTAAGATTTAGAATAATATGCCTTTGTAACTGAGAAAAATGAAAATTTTACTTTAAAGAATAGACTAAAAACGTATTCGGTAGAATGTTGCTTACTGGGCAATGTGACGGGTGTGCCCTGAATGAGTTACTACTCTGCGGCCAATTATCATCTTATTAGTATAATGTCCTCTACTTATCAACTAAATCAAAGTGCTCTCAATGTACTATATGTGTATGTATGTATCTACACGTGTGTGTGTGTGTGTGTGTTTCAGACCCAGCCTTTAAAAGTGTGGCATCAAATTCCTTTTGAAATAGCCAAGACGCAACAGATACATTGATGTCTTCACTGACTCCCATGAGGTTTCCAGGTGACTGGGAAGACCTGAAGATGCGGAGATAGACTAGGAGGAATCGTATGGCGTTAGACGACTGGCAGTGTGATGTAGGGGCATTTTGAATACTCTGGACCCATCAGCGCTGCCACCATCCAGACAGGACAACCTCTGCCTAAGAGTACAAAGAGACTGAAGAAGTTGGTCACAGCCTCTTCTGGCTTCGTGGGCAGGTGACGGCAGTAGGTCTTCGCCTGGGCTGTTAGGGCAAGTGCCAAAGCCAGATCTGTAGCCGATATGACACAGCTGCTGAGTGGAGGATGGCTGTCATAGACCGGTATACTTCCAACAAGAAAGGATACGTCTGTTCCCACTGTAAGGACGAATTAGAAAACCTGATGTGATGTAATGCAGTGCGCTTCAGTCTTTTCTCAGTCCTGGCTCCATGAAGTGGAGTAGAGTAACTGGGGAGCCTCAAGGGTTTTTAGGTTTCGAAACTGCGCACAACTGTGGCTCCATTTGTGATTGAGATTTCTATTTGTCTTAGACCTTGGTATTCCCCTGGAATCGGTGAATCACTTGAGAGAATCTGCTATGTTGATGTTGTGGATCTGAGAGACTCGTAAGTGCTGTACTTCCCCTTGTGTCTCACACCCTGCATGAGATGACCTATCCACTTGCGCCACCACTGAGAATTCTTATCTGCCTGGGTGGAGTATAGGCTGGCCATCAAAGGTACTATGTGAGATTTGAACAGTTTACACAGTGAATAGCTGTGTGGGTGGCAAAGTGACTTCAACCTGGGCAGAAGTAACTGTGGAATTGTGTTGACCTGTGCTGTGGCTCGTAGGTCAAAGCAGTTATTGTGATGAAAGGCAAGTGTTGTTCTGAACTTCACCACATCAGGACAGATTTACCAAGTCCTCTCCTCCCGCCTTATCAAAATGGATAGAAGTGTGCTCAAACAGCAATTTCTGCAGTTGTGCCTGATGGTGTTGCAACCCCCCAAGGAATTGATTTGCGGTGGGGCATGCTTACTGTTCCTTTATGTTAAAGCTTCATTCTTGGGCTCTGACATGACTGAAGACCACACAGCTCCTCAAAGTCCTGGGCTTAGACAGAGTGCTAACAGAAGCCGATCTGAATTGAAAAGTGTTTCAATGTTTTGCAAATCATCACAGGTCATGCTGTTCACGGAATAAACACATATTTCCATTCACTTTATTTAACATGGTAATGATGACTTTCCACATTGTTGCTCTTTCTGTGTTTTTTGTGATCTTGTCTAATGAGGTCATTGGAAATGGTGACAGTGGACCTTCTTTTACTTGTTGATTGAGCTTTATACACATGTTTTTTTATTCTTGGAATGTTGTGCTGTACAGGACTCTACATTTGCCTAATGTGGTCTGGTTGATTTACTCCTAAAACTTGGATAGAATTATTTAACTATTAAGTAGAAACATGTTTTTGACATTGTGTTATTAACTGCGATTATACTTGCCTGGTGAAGTTGTATCTCTATTTATGCCTTGACTATAGTGATTGGGTAGATCAACAAGTTATGACTGCCTTTTTGTCTTGAGGATGGTCTTGTGTACATGTGACAAACTGAGACTGAAAGCTTGATGCTAGTTTTTGCTGACATCAAGAAAATTATACCTATCCCAATCGAACATTGTCTAGCTGGAGTAGACCATCATTTTAGGTAGCAGACCTTTTAAAAAAACACCTTTTAAAAACACTGCATCTGTGTACATAATATGTATGATGTAGGCCTTGGTTTTGCCCTAATGAGTCATAATCAGGGGTGATGCAAGGATGAAATGATCTCCAGAGTTGAGCCTATATTTCTTTTCGCGAAGCAAGAATTTATTTTTACTGAGGAGGAGGCACTGCACCATCAAATTGAGGTCTCCTGGCTTGGTCTAAAGCTGATGGCACTGGATGCAGCCTCAGCATCTTGGATGCAATCTGGGAAGATTCCAAACTCCAGTAGGTGAAAGGTGGAGATCAGAGGCCCTAGTCGCCAGTGGATACTCACCTCCACATCAGTCAGCTGGAGCTCCGACCATCTGCTTGGTGTTAAAGGCTTTCCTCTCCATCAGGCAGAGCTGGTGCTGGTGCTCACGGGCAGCACTACCACCATGTGGTACTGCAGCTAGCAGGGTGGGGTCGTGGAGACACTGGCAGGAGGCATGGCGCCTCTAAATATGGCTGGAACGCCAGGAGACTTTTCTGGTGGTTTGCCACCTGGCAGAATGTCAATACTGGGGCGGACAAACTCAGCTGTTTACGCCTTGCGGATTACAAATGGCGGTTACATTCTAGAGGTTTTGTAAGGACTCTTCCATTTATGGGGAGAACCTGGCTTGATCTTTTTGCCACCACTGAGAATGCGCAATGTCAGCACTTTTGCTAGTTTCCAAGGTGTCTCCTACCGTGAAATACTTTTAACGTAGAATAGAGCTCGGGACTCCTACACACCTTTTTGCTGATACCTCTCCTGCCCCGAGTTCTGAAGATCAGGACTGACCGGGCCCAAGCCATCCTGGCCCCAGATTAGGCACTGAAAAGTATTGTACCCTGAGCTCCTGGGCATGAGCGTCTGTCGTCCGATTAGGCCGCCTCTTTGGGAAGATCTCCTGTCGCAGCAGAAGGGTATGGTTCTGCATCCAAACCTGTGCACATCCCACCTTCATGCTTAGAGATTGAGCAGTAGCAATTATGCTTTTTTGACCTTCCTCCTAAATTTGTTGACGTCATCTTAATGGCCAGTCCTCCCTCAATCAAGTTGGTATATGTATGCCTCTGGCACAAGCTTGTGGCTTGGTGTGCTACCCTGCAGATTGACCCACTTGTCATGCCAAACTGTCTGAAGTGTTGTTTTTCTTGTCCCTTGCCCAGCAAGGACTTGCATTGGGCACTTTTAAAGGGTATCTTTCGGTTATTTCAGACTTTTTACAGTTGCCAGACCAGCCCTCTTTCTTTGAATCACCCATAGTGATGTGTTTTCTTAGGGGTTTATAGTTTGTTTCCCCTTTCCCCTTTTTATGCCCCAATGGGATCTGAACTTTGGTTCTTACTTTACTCATGTGTGCACCTTTCAAAACTAATCACACCTGTCCCCTTCGGCTTCTCAACCCCCAAAACAGTCTTTGTCATCATAACATCGGCAGTGGATGAGGAAACTGAAAGCTGTCTCCATCAACCCACCCCATGCCAGTTTCTATCTAGATAAACTGGTCCTACGGACTGAAGCTACCTTCCTCCTGAAGGTAGTGACTTCAGTTCATGTGGAGCAAAATATCACTCTTCCAGCTTTCTTTACTCTACCTTACTCCTCTAAATAGGAGGAGAGACTCTATCGAATGGATCAGAAAAGGGAGCTTAGTTTCTTTACTGATCGTTCTAGAAAACATTGAGTGGACGATCAGCTCTTTATTGGATTCACTGAAGCAAAGACGAGCAAGGCAGTGCAGAAGAGAACCATCTCTTGCTGGATCGTGCTCTGCATTATGATCTGCTACATTTTGGCCAAATAGCAGCTCCCGGGGTGCTTAGGGGCTCACTCCATCAGAGCTGCTACCACTGTGTTGGCGTGCGGGGTGCCTGTCCTGGACATTTGCCAGGCAGCTACTTGAACGTCCCTCCATACATTTATGAAGCACTATTGTCTAAACAGTTAGGTTCATTGATGACACTTTCACCACTTGTTCCAGCAGGACTTTTTGGTTTGAGCCAGTTCTCAGACCCATCTCCATATAGTTATAATAATAATAATCATCTTTATTCGGTTATGTAAAAACAATTATAACCATAAAAGAACATACCAACATTCATATTCTTCATAACATAGAATTACATAAAGTAACACAGGACATTTCAGCCAAGATTTGTTCTATGGTTATAAACACATTTTAAAAACGTAGCCACAGTTTTTGTAATCAATGTGGTATTAAGAAATTGTAGGTGCAGCATAGCCGGGCGACATCTTTTAAAACCAAGAGATCTTAACAGGGGAATCAACCATAAAGTGCGGTGTTCGGCATAAAACTTACAAAACAAAACAGTATGCATAGTTGTTTGTTCTGAAATATCATCACATGGACATACCCCTGAGGCCTCTTTCCAAGAGTTACGTTTGGGAAAGGCCACAAGTTTATGGAAAATGTTCAATCTAAAGCGTGTCAACAAGAGACGCTCAAATCGGGAATCCACGTATGTCAGGTATGGCTCAATATACAGAGTGGTTGCAGCAATCAAGGAGTGTTGAACCGAAGGCTTTCTTATCTCTTTGGATATCCGCAGTTCTTCCAGATGCGAGAGAGCTCTAGTTTTTAATTCTTTTTTAGAGATCTCAGACATAGATTCAGGGTTATCATAATATTTCGGACAACCTAAATCAGTAAAGAATCTTTTTATGAATGTTAGCCACTCAATTTTACCCACATGCTCAAGAGACATTACATCTTCTACAATCGCCTTTGTGACTAGATTTCTTGATGACAGCCAGATACGGCGCCATAATAAGAGAGGTTGGATTTTTGCCAAATCCTCGATGTGAGCCATGCCTAATTCAGCATGGCAGGAAAAAGTGGACACACGTTTCGGGATCATCAAAAGAAATCGCATAAAGATATTCTCTGCGACTTGCAGAGCATGTGTGTTTTTATGGCCCCACAAACCAGCCCCATAGAGTGCGGTCGAATGGCACTTCGCTACATAAATGCGAAGTAGTTCTACGGGAGGTCTTTTCCCCAATTTTTGGGCGAATTTTATAAGGGCCATAATAGCTCGCAGGAGATGATGTTTTCTAGCGTCAATTGCAGCTTTCCAATTGAGCTTTTCATCAATCATAACTCCAAGATACGGGTATTGGGTGGTAAACTCCAACCTCTCTTTATCTAGGAAGATGGACTTTCCCCGTTTCCTATCTTTCCCTGCCACCATCACATAGGTTTTTTTGATGTTTATTTTGAGATCCAAGTTACCCATAAACTTGGCATACCTATCCAGCGATTTTTGCAACTCACGCGGGGTGCGCGCTATAATTACTGCGTCATCCGCGTAGAGAAGCGCTGGGATGAGGCGATCTTTTATACGAGGGAGGTCCCGAGCCCCTTGCAACATCTCCATCTCCAATCCGTTTGTGTAGAGAGAGAAAAGAAAGGGGGCCAGGACACATCCCTGCCTCACCCCACGTTCCACCCCAAAGGACTCGGATACCTCGCCCCGGGCTCCAAAGCGGACCCGGGACGAGGCATCCGAGTATAGTGTACGAAGGAGGTTCACCAGGGGTGACTCAATGCCCATGGCAGTAAGGACAGACCATAGCTTTAGATGGGAAACACAGTCAAATGCCGCCGAAAGGTCGACATATGCCATGTAAAGTTTACCTTCTTTTGCTGTTACATATTTTCCCACTAATAAACTTAAGTTCAGAGCCTGTTCTATAGTGCCGAAGCCCTCCCGAAAGCCAAACTGTAAGTCAGATAATATATTATGGTCTTCCGCCCACTCTTGCAGTCGCTGCAACACCACCCTCCCCAATACTTTGCCGAGAGAGTCCAACAGTGATATTGGCCGATAACATGACACATCGTTTCTGTTCCCCTTTTTGAAAACTGGAATCATGATCGATTGGGACCACGTTTCAAGTAAACCACATCGCATGGTGGCATCAAAGACCACCTTTAAAATTGGGGCCCAGAGATCAAGTTTAAATTTGAAAAAATCAATCGGTATTCCATCTGGGCCGGGGGCTTTCCCACTTTTACTTGCCTGCACGGCTTTTATGATTTCCTGTAGATCAAAGTTTAGGGCAATCGGAATTAACTTTTCTTGAGGGATATCATGTCCTACCTCTAATGCGTCGGGAATTTGCGTTTTCCTAAAAACTTTGGAAAAATGATTTACCCATGTTGGGCCATCTATTGCTACCTCGATGGTTGGTTGGTCACAGCTATCTGTCAGGAAGGGAGACTTCACTACCCGCCAAAACAGTGCTCCGTTTCTAGATAGTGAGCTTTCTTGTAGCTGGTCCCATAAGGATAGTTTTATTTTCTGCTTCCTTGTTTTGCAGGCTGAGCGGTATAATCTCCTTAGCCTGCGAATCTCGTCTTGATCTCTTTCAGGATTTGTCAAAGCACTTTTTAAAAGTTTATTGGCTGCCGTGCAATCATGATTGAACCATCCTTTTTTCTTGCTTGTTTTCCCTTTATTCTTGAGTGTTAATAGATTTTTTGCTACCTCTAGAATTATACCAAAATTATACAACACTTCCTCTTGACTAGTATCACCATCTAAACACTTCACAATGGCGGGATATGTTGCCTGAATCACCTTCGTCGTTATAACTTCCGGATCTATCTTCCCCCACCCTATAGTGAAACCATTCGTTTTAGCAAGATGGATGTTATTCTGGTCGAGGACAGTCATCAAGGAATAAGGTTTGAATTTTCCCTTGTCAATAAGCAGGTTAAAAGCCAAGGCTACATGGTCACTTAATGCGTTGGCGATTAATCTAAAGTTCTGGGCTCTACTTACCAAGTGTGTGGAAATCAGGAAATAATCGATCGTTGTTGCCCAACCCCTGCCCAGATAAGTGGCCTGGAGCTGATCGGATAAAGTATCAAGTTTATTTAAAATCACTAAACCCAATTCCGACAAAATTTCCTTCAGAAGGTCACCCATCTTAGTGTGACTAAAATGGATCACCTGATTGTCAGTTTCTTCAGCTACCCCACATATACTACTATTTTTCACACCACAAGGGTGGAGGTTGAAGTCCCCGCCCCAAACAATACTCGGAACATCCGTTCCTTGCACTTTACTTGTTAGGTTCGAAAGTTTATTTCGTAGGGCCCCAATCAATTCTAGGCTCTCACACTCCAGGAGGTTGTCATAAAAATTTACCAAATATATTACCCGCTTTCTCATAAATGAGAGTTTCAATAATTGGTAGTTTGTATGTAAGCTAAGACTAGCTACTTCTAGTCCAGGAATGGTGTTTTTTATGTACACCGTAAGACCCCCTTTTGCCCTTCCACGCGGACCTGCAGTTGCCCCTGAGAAATATGTTTTGTAGCCCATCAAGTGTAGTTCGTTGACGGACCAAGTCTCTTGCAAGCAGATTATTTGAAAATCTTGAGCAGAGTCTATTAGGGACCCGTCTGCTATTTTGGAGCCTAAACCCGCAATGTTCCATGACATTATCTGTATTATGTTGTCCGCGTTACTTGTATCTGGGCTATCATTCGTGTGGATTACTTTCGTGTCTAGGGAGATTTCTTGGACCTTGTTAGCTATACCCCCCTGTTGCTTAATTGATTTTCTAGGAGTGTTCCTCGTTGTAATAATGTCAGAGCTTCTCGACAATGGGGAGTTAATTGCTGAGGGAAGAGGACCTAATTCTATCTTATGGGACGCTACGTTTTTTACTTGATCAGTATCACTCATAGAAATATGGTCTGGTGCTGAAAAGTTTTGTGGTTGGACTACTGCTGTGCTGAGTCAATCTACGTCTTCCAGACCATACAGAACTTCGTAGGGATTAGAGGTATGGATATTAAATCTCTGGTTTAGATGGGAGTGATTATTCCAGTATGCCTGATTTGGAGGCTGAGGGGGCTGATGGTTATTAATCGGTATCCTGCTCAACGGGAACCTATTTAGCGGGTGAAAGCGTGAAGCAAGGTTACGAACAGCCGGGTGAAAGAGACGGTTATCTACTTCCCTCCAGTTTGTCTGAAAATCGTTTATACCAAAAGGTTTAGGGTGAGAGATCAGTTCTCTTGGATAGAAGTAGTTAACAAGATGCGTGGTAATCGTATCCTCCCCCCTGGATTCAAACCAGTCGCCTATACACCTAACCGCTCTGTAGTCTCTGAAATTTATAATTATGGCGTCCCCCTTCTTATCTTTTGGCCTCGTGCCTACCCAGCTAGTGCGTCTAACCATCAGGATTTCTCCGTTTATATGGGCTGGGAGCGGTCTATTCTGATTCAACCAATGAATGGTCTTATTTTTCAGTGCGTAGAAATCCTCCCTTACCCCCTCTGATAGTTCGGGAACCCCTGTCATGATGATCGTGTACGGAGCAGATTCTGGGGGTAGATCTACTCTGTTATTTACTGGAATATGTTGTGGCTGATGTAAACATTCTTCCTTCTCATGGTCCTCAGTGACCTTTCTTCTCATATGCTCTGAGCCCTGCGAATTTGTTGTGTTTTTACGTTTTTGTTTTTGTTCTTCTATGTTTACTATGGGGACAGATTTAGGATTATTGGCCACTGACTCCACACGCCTTGACCCTTGCTTGGTGCACGATGTCATAGGATTGTCACCAGTCAAGGGTCGCGACACCTCTGAGGGGGAAGATGGCGCTTGATCGTTACTACTACTTATCGCCTTAGTATTTTGAAGATCTAATATCGCCGAGTTATACTGTTCCATTTGAGAGCTTAGATCAACCAGGTGCAAGCTTATTAATCTGGTTCTTTCTAAGAGGGGCAATAATAGGGATTTAACCAAAGTCTCAATTTTTACTAATAAATCGGACATCATATCCTGGCTAGGAGATGAACCTAAAGCATTGGAGTATAAGGGAGGGGTAAGTGGTGCCAAGGAAGCTGTATGATTCGGTATTTGGGTTGAGGGTTGAAACTTCTTCTTTTTAACTGTGAGTGTCCTAGTGAGTGTCCCTCGTCTCTTTCTTGCTATACGTCTTCTTACCACCGGGGGGGAAGAAATAACTAGATTCGGGGATGCTGATAATCCCGACAAGGTTGGGCTACTAGTGATCTCAGGGATAGTAATCGAAAAAGGAGTGTTGACAGAGGTCGCTTCTTCACTCATTCCATGCGACTTGCAGGGGTCAGATCTTGTAGTACCCTTAGTCGGCACCTCTGGCGAAACAGCATTACCAATTTTGCCCAGTGAAGAGCATTTGCCTGCTAGCAGATCTAAGGATAAGCGCTTTTCTGTGTCCGCTATTTCCTTCTCCAGCACTGTAGATACGCGCTTGAAGAATTGGTCGATAGTACCAGACACCGATCCCTTAGAGGTGTTAACAGTTAAAAGTCGTGATTTATCAGCGTTTGTTGCCATGGTACTACGCTAACAGTGAAAAGTAAAAATATAGTTAGGGCGAAAAAACCTAATAAAGGCTAATATCAAGTCCACAGTATGGATAAATTTAAGACAACAACCATTAGAAATTATCTCACCAATAGG
Organism: Triturus cristatus; assembly: GCF_964204655.1. Lineage (NCBI taxonomy): Eukaryota > Metazoa > Chordata > Amphibia > Caudata > Salamandridae > Triturus > Triturus cristatus. Next base: position 714,228,619 of record NC_140583.1, read on the forward strand.
CGTAAGATGTTAGGGTAGGGGCCCGGCCCGTCCTCAATCGTCCTCGGACGGCCTTAGACGGCCCGCCCTTAGCCCGGGCTTCACCCCGGACTGCGCCCCGCACGCGTCCCGCTCACGCGAGGCCAGGTGATAGATATGTTGATTGTGAAGAGGGCGGGGTTGTGGCCGGGGGAGGAGCGGGAAGAGGAGCCAGGTGCAGGTCGTCAGCAGTCTCGAATGCACCCTGGACCTCGCAGTCCCGTAGAGAGAGGTGAAAATAAAAAGTTAAAAGCCCCGGTCTTGTTCTGTTGCCAATCGGCGTGTTGACCTCCACGATATCCTTTCTGACAGTGAAAGGCTGTGTCCATCCAGTTTGTTTGCGATTTTTCCTCTGCCTACGAGCGGCACCCCATATAGTTATCTATTCAAAAGGTTAGGAGTTTGTGGTTAGGAATCTCTATCAGACAAACAAGCTACTTACCTTTCGTAACGCTCTTTCTGGTAGAGACGCAGATGCTTATGTGTAGTACCATGCCTTAGAACACTGTAATTTATAGTATAGTATACCTTCTGGGTAGACCTAATAGTGAAGGCTATGGGCCCCAGTTGTTTAGGCTAATAGGCGGAGGTCCGTGTGGTTGTAACGGCTGGACGAAGGGTAGGTCAGGCACACACAGAGCTTAACTATTGTTCTCCAGTATGCCATTGCGCGACCGTCCTGGCCTGAACAACTAGGGTCATTAGCCCTCACTATTAGGTGTACTCAGAAGGTATTCTAAACTATATATTAGTGTTCTAGGGTATTGTACTACACATACACACAAATCTACCATCCCTACATGAGAAGATAAGGATCCCTTCGTCCTAATGAAATGCCGTGATCCTTTGCACTATAATAGGCATGAAACATGTTGACCCCTTTTTTCACAAACACTAACTAGGGCTTAAGAAGTCCATCATAACCTGCTCTTGCCTTGACTTTCTAGTTTTTTACCATAACATCGGAACCCTGCGAATAAAGAATTTATGGGATCTCTATAGTTATTTTTATCTCACACACCCTCCTCTTCTACTCAGACTTTATCACACGCCCCACCACTCCACTCACATCCGCAAAAAGAAAAGACCTCCGGCAAAGAGCCCCCCTGCGGGGCCCGTTGGGGATTTCCGTGCTGGCCCAACTAGGAGCTGCCAGATGATGAAGCATGACACCCCTTGGGGTGTGTGAGGGCCCTTGCTCATAAAGGACAAACCCCCCTTCTGTATACACCTAGATCCTCTTCGCCCCCTCCCCCCCCCCCCCCCCTTTTTCCCATAGCAACTGCATACCCTTTGTTTCATCAGTCCAAATCTGGCATATATGCTGGACCTTCTTCCAAACCCCAGTACCTCTCTTTTTTTGTCTTAACACATCTGTATGCACCTCACAACTTGCACTAGGTTAGCATGAGACCTGAACATGGAACCCTTTCTGCTGATTCTCCGAAAAGATTGAGGATTCACAATGAATATTTGTCCTGGACAAGGTGATCTTATTTAAGAAGTTCCTCAGACTGGTAGGGTATGCATATCTACTTGTCGAACATTCCATTGCACTATTTAATTAAATATGTGCTTGCGCCACTTCCTGTGTCTGAGCTGATGCAGTGTGTTACTTGGCTGCCTAGCTAGTTGTAGTGAACAGCCGTTTAAAAAAAAAAACTATGCTTGAGTCTATTCCTGCGTTTGGATTTTGACTTATTACTTGACTTCAATTACTGTGAGTACTTATGTTAGCACTGTATGACCGTTGTTACCTCCAGTCACATAAGCAGTGTAGATTGTTGGTGCAGGATCTCAGCACAGAATCTTGCTGCGGGTAGGAAGGTCTCATAGGCCGACCCAGAAAATTTGTATGTAGTGGTGGCTGACTAACACAGCTTGCACTTTGTGTGCTTGTACCCTCTAGGCCTCATAAAAAAAATTATGTTGGAAGATGTCTGGAAGTTAAACATATGAAGTCTTTTGGGGATCTAAGTGCAGACTTGGGGCTACATAAAGAACCTTCAGTTGTTCCAATCCCTCAAAAACGCACCACGCAGAGCTAATAACCCATTACCTAGTTTATCCCTTTACAAGCCAAATTAGTAGAGGGCAAATTGGTTGTGAACGGCATAACCCTTCTTTACATGACTCTAGCATGTAATGCCTTAGAATGGTTTATTTTGCTTCAACGACAGTGGGTAAAAGGCAACTTGACGAAGAGGAGTGGAGGAAAACATTTGACTCCCTGGTAGTTTGGGAGTTAATTTTTTTAAAATATCTTCATAAAGTACATTGTACCCAGGAACCTTTTGGAAAAGGATTAAGAGTCTGTCCATTCACTGCCTTTGGTGCCATACGCAAGTCGGGAACTATTTCCATGACGTCTAGGGTGTGAAGTGATACAGGACTTCTAGTTGAAGGCTACCCACCGCCAGCGCCCGGTTTTAGAAAGATGACTTGAACTGACCCCTACATTGGTTCTTCTGGACCTTGTGGAAGAATTAGGGTACACCAGAAGGGATCATTCTTTGGTAAAGATCTAGTTCTGGTAGGGATTGAGTTCCTCCTTACTAAAAAAACGTATACCTAGTAGCTGCACCCTTCATGGAGCAATGGTTACTTTTAATGTATATATGCTCACTATTAGGGAAAATATTTATAGGGCACTCAGCATGTTAAAATATGGGACCTTAATGGAGCCATTTCCACGGCTCCATGTGAGGCTTGACCTTCATTCAATTGTTGATTGATACAATGGCATTTGTGTTTCTGCTAGCTAATGTGGATGGTAATGTGTACCTGGATTGAATTGCACCTCCCTATTGTAGGTCACTCACCACTTTATTCTGATGAATTCTTCACTAAAAAATGCCAATAAAATTGTCCATTAAAAGACTTCTTTTCTAAATAAATGAAGTACTCGGATATCTAGATTTTTGCTCTGTTTTTATGCACTCTTTAAATCTGTAGACCTAGCACATATATACCATTCAGTTTTACTGCTCCACAATTGATAAATGGAAATAAATGTCAGGAAAGTCCTCCGGTTTATCTGGTATGATACAAGAGATTAGAAATTCTTAACAAAATTTCCTCAATTAAAGTCTTTTTAGATATGAATTGGCAAACAATCTGTTTCCAGGGCAACTGTATCTAGGACATTACTATGTTATCAGTATGCGACAAAGTCTTTGGCAAGCAAGCAAAAGCACATTTGTGAATTATCTCACTCTGATGTCTACTTCTAACCGCAGATTCCTCACCTTTTGAATTTGTCAGACTGGATCTGAAAACATTTCTTAGAACAGCTTCGCTATTCCAGTGGCTGTTGCCTTAGGACCCTGCAGTAGACGCTTCTGGAAGTGGCAATGCGGGCCCTCATTTAGGTGCTATCGATGCACGTTGACATCTGTCCTTTCTTCCCGGGCCTTTTGATTTGGAGTTAGAGCTCCACTCTGAACTTTTTGTCTGTCTTCACTAACTTGCGGTTTCTATAACAGTGTGCACTAGGGAAAATGTCCGTTAAGATGACTCCAGGTTTTAAACTGTGCCATACCTGCAGAAAGCAAATGTAAGTCACGGATCAGCATATGGTCGCTCTTTTGTTCCTAGGCTCCATACATGACTCAAAGTCTTGCAACACGGTGTCCTTGATCTACAACTCAGTCCTGTCCCGGTCACCGTCCTCTTATAAGTTTAATGTGAAGTCCAGCAAGTCCAGGTACAAGCATAAAAAATCTAAGAGGGAATCCTCTTCTCTCTGCTGCTCCAGGGAGAGATTGCGCAGTCTGTCAGCCTCTAACCCCTTTCTCAGTTGAAGTCAATGTGACCCAAATTTTCTGGGCCGTTTTTTATTCCACAGCAAGTTAAGGCCTTCGAGGAGGCAATGTAACAACTTTTTTGGATTATTCCACATGTCCCTGGAGCTCCTCAAAGCCTTCATGGATCCGTTCGGTGCCCCAGTTAGACTTCTTCAGCAGGTAGTCCCTAGCAAAGACTGACCCCTCAAGACCTGCAAGCAGCTCTTTACCGTTGCCAGATGTGCTTCAAAATGAATGCCAAAGACCACTTCTGTTTCAGCCGCACTGCAGGTAGTTAAGATCAATCTAGTGCCAGTTTTGGGTCCAAAGCTGAGTGTGGCTAGGTCTCAACTGATGTCATGCTATAAGAACACCAAAGCCCAGCCCTTAATATGAGAAGACTCCCCTTCATTACCCTTGCCTTAACACAAATATCACAGATGGCTATAGTCTATCTTTGGTGCTGATTAGAATTCTATACAGACTATTTACCATGTTCCCCAAAATGAAACAATCGGGAAGAAAGCGAACATTTTGCTCTCCCCTCACTACACTAAAGCTGGCTTCTTTTATACCTACTAAATGCTAGTGACCTTGACACCTACAGTGAGATGGAGTTGGGCTTGCCATTGGGTGCCCCTACTGAAGAGAAAGTGTGGTAGTAGTTTAGAGTCATAGGAGTGCTAGAGTTGTAATAGCCCTCTGTGTAGACTAAAACCAATTTGCTCACACATTTTGCAGCCTGTTTCTTCAACTTCTAAACCATTTCGGCCATGATGGAACCCTTGATGATGGCTTGGTCCAAGCTGTGTTCAGTCGCATATGTGAGTCTACCTATTACTAGTTGACATAGACCTGTACCAGTTGACCCAGCCTTTCTAATACAGCATAAACGCTGGAGAGTTTAGTGGTGCGAAAGTCTGCCAGTAAGGTAAACCCTAATGCTTTCCCTGCTGCTCTGTCAAATAGGGATGCTTATTTACCCACTTGGAAAGAGTCTTCTGTGTAAGTAAAGGCTCTGAGGTCAGCCAGTGCTGCTTATTTCTGTGGCAGGTCATGCATCCTGTCTGTGACATGGTGAGTGAGATCTTGCCTGCCTTATTCATAGTTTCAGAATTTGTTCACCTGGATGGTTTACGATGGACAGGATGCGGCCAAGTACATTTTATGGGATTGTTTGAACACCATGGTCTGTGTTAGCCGTGCTGTGGGTACCAGAGTTATAGTCTAGTACCATGCCTGGATAAGTGGCATAGGTTTTTCTGGAGCTTTGATAGGCATTACTAATGGATTTGCCATGTGATGACTTCAGGCTCTTTGGAGAGAAAGCAGACTCTGCCTTGGAACATTTAAAAGATAACTGTGTAATTACTCGCTCTCAAGGTTTCCTGCCCCGACCATTCAATGTTAGCAGCAGTAAAAGATGTTCAGAGACTTCTCTCTGGGCCTTGTCTATTTCCAGTGGCAATACGCTCAACCTCTTCTTCAGCCTGCTCACCCTTTTACGGCTCCAGAAGACAGAGTGGTTTGCTGAGGCTGTGGCAATCAGGAAGGACAGCCGTCTTCTTCGTTGCCTGCTGTTACAGCAGCCAAGAAGCTTTAATTCACCCTCCAGTGGTCATCTGTGGCTGAGGGGGTGCACAATCTACTTGTATCTGGTTGGCTGGTGCGCAATTGCCTTCGACTGGAGACAGAATGGTTACAGCTTCCCCTTTCGTTCCGTCCCTGTCCTTTTCCTTTATTTTATGCTCTGGTTTTGCTGTTTTGCTGGATCATACTGCTTTTATCACATCTAATGCAGGCACCGCTTCCCAGATGCAAAATAGAGAGATCTCCTGAGGTAGAGGAGATCATAGGATGCTACTGCAGGAGGTTCTGGTACCCAAGATGAATGGCGGAGTGCGACTGATCCTAGATCTCCAGTTTTTAAATACCTTCCTTTGAAAGGCAAAATTCAGATTGGTAACTCTGGCCCAGGTCGTTTCTGCTTCAGACCTGGGTGGTTGCATGATGTCCAGGGACATACATAACGCTTACTTTAATGTGCCATCCTGCAGTCACAAGAGTTTCCTCCTCTTAGTTGTGAGTTCCGAACACGTCCAGTATACTGTCCTGCAGTATGGCCTCACTCGGGCCCTCAGGTGTTCACAAAGGGGATGGCAATGGTCGTGGCTCAAGTTCGCAGGTCAGAAATTCACATATTCCTGTATCTAAACAACTGACTGTTAAAAACAGGCTTGTAACAGTTAATTGATGTTCACCTGCAGATGGCAGAGTTCTCTATCAACTGGCGAAGTGTCACTTTCATCTGATGTAGAGGATTGCCTATAAAGGGGCCATTCTAGACATGGTGGTTTTCAAAGTCTTTCTGCCCTGAGCGCTTCCAGGACATTCAAGATATGATCCCAATGTTATAGGCTTGTTCCTGGGTTCTGGCCCACGGCATTTGAGGTTTCTTGGTCTCCTGCATCCCACTGGTGCCTCATGCCTTCAGGCACATATGGGCTCAGAAGATGAACCTTCAGTAGGCTTTACTGGAGTGGGGGTTTGGGACTCTCAGACAACAGCCGTGCGTTGGACACAGATCCCCAAGATGGTTAATTGTTGATCTAGGATGACAGACTTGCAGCAGTCTATTCTCTCTACACCATCCAGAGCTCGTAGGGGTGATAGATGCATCATCTCAGGGCTGGGGAGTCCATCTGGATTAGGTTTGCCATCCGACTGTCCCTCAAGGCCTTCCTGGATTCCATGAGGGGCATTCAGGAGGAGCTGTGACTGTAGATTTGCTAGATCATCAGGCGAACGCCCTGACTTTCAACCATGTGGCATGCTTATTCAGTGCCCGGCCGATTGAGCTCAGCAGACATGAATACAAGCGGTATCTACACCTGGAAGTAGTTCAAGGCATCTTTACCCATGGACTGGGAGTGCCTTGGGTTTTTTCTCTACCAGAGAGAATGTTAATTGCTGCTCCTTGTCCGCCTAAGGGCTCTCTGGAAGACATGTCCCCATTTACATGCAATTCCAGTCTTCTTCACACTTTTGCACCTGTGCTGCTGCTTCCCAGAGTACTGAAGAAGGTCAAGAGGAGGCAGGTTCTGTTCCTGGCTTTGAGCATCTGGTACTGCGATCAGCTGAGTCTATACATCTGTCCTGTACTTCATATACCTCTTTTAGAGGACCTTCTGTTCCAGCAATAGGTCCCCCCCTCCGCCCCCAGCCTGATACAAGAACCATCGATTAAATCCACTTCAAACTTAGCTTTCTGTTGTGCTTCTATTTGTTTTGCCTTCGGTGTAGGCACTATTAAAGATCCTGCATTTGCCTTATCAGCTAGCCCATTATCTTCAAATCATCCGTTACAATGCATTTTTTATTGAAGGGCCCTTATTATGCTGCTGTTGGACCTTAACTTGTCCTTACATTTTTAATGTGCATACCTCTTGAAACCTTGCATATTTGTTCTTTGTTTTTATTCTGATTGCAGTGACCTTCACCCATCTAGTCAGTAAGGTACAAGTGTTGTCAGTATAACTTCCTCATACCATCTTCTTTCCTAACAACTTAGTACTTTGAACTCAAACATGCTTTCTTCTGAGCGTGAATCTTATCTGGATTCACATGCTGTGTATTATTCCGCCTGGATAGTTACGGAAGGAGCTCGTGAAGACTGAAGAGAAGAGTCGACGAAAATAACGAAAAGAATCTACATAACAGAAGAAGAAGTTCTTCGATGTACCGGTCTTCGAGTCTAGGGGTCGGGGCGTCGCGAAGAGGAAAATACAAAAATTCGACGTCATACGAAGAATGCGCATGCAGGGGGCTCGGAAAATGAAGACGAAGAAGAATACTTCTTCGAAGCCGAAGGGGATGAAGAGGACCAAACCTATGAGGGTCCGGCAACCTCGGAGCCTCAGGACCTACAGTGGCACGATCTCGATGCCAAATCACCAGAGGAAGTGGTGGATACATATCCATTAAGGTCTTCACCATCAGATGACATTGGGATGTACAACCAAGTCATAAAGAAAGCTGCTGATACTTATGGTGTGCATTTGGAGGAAGAAAAGCCCAAATCAAGTTTTCTACCCGAAACCTTGCTGCCTACACAGAGGAGTCAATTCCTTCCCATGCTGCCAAGTGTACTGGAGCAGGATAAGGAAGCCTTTGAAGAACCTGTCACATGCAAAGCAGTCACACCAAGAGGGGAGAAGAAGTACAAGCATTCCTCTAAGGATCCCATGTACATCAAGGGGTCGGTGCCAGCTGACTCAATCATTACTTCCACAGCTCTTAAGAGAGCTAGTGTCCCCACCAATGTTGGTCCACCACCAGACAAGGAGAGCAAAGGAATGGATCTCATGGGAAGAAATATGGAAAGAAGTGCAGCAATACAGTGGCGCATTGCAAATTCCAATGCATTGATCAACAGGCATGCATATCAACATTGGGAGGAGGTAGGAGAGCTACTAAAACACCTGTCTGACCAGTTCCAAAGAAGGACAAACCACTTAGTGGAAGAGGGAAAATACATGGCGAGCACATGTTTCAAATCAGCCCTAGATGCTGAAGAAACATCTAGCAGACAGATGGTGATCGGGGTCACTGAAAGAAGACAAGCCTGGCTACGAATCTCAGGTTTCAAGCCAGAGGTACAGAACAACATCCTAAACTCCCCGTTCAATGGTGAACAGCTTTTCGTACGTGTTGTGTACGAAAAGTTAAACCAATTGAAAAAAGACAACGAAACAGCAAAGTCTATGGGGGCACTACAATTCAGAGGAATGCGTAGAGGTACTCCCTCACGGAGACCAACAGGCAGGGGAAACCACCAACCTGCAACATCACACCAAACCTTTCAACAAGGTTATCAAGGAGTAAGCCAGGGACAGCAACAGGGTCAACAACAACAACATTGGCAATACCAGCATGGGAGGCAATCCTTTCGAGGGCACGCTCGAGGGAGAGGACAACTACAAGAGGGAAAACACAAACCACCTCTAAGTGACTTCACTCTAAAGGTTACGCACCCTCAGAGAATGCGCAGTGGGTGCTACAAGATACAAGCACAAAACAAAATCAGGGTCCTATAAACGAACAATTCCTCAAACATGTTGCACCAGCAGGAGACAGGTTAACATACTTCCCCCAAGAGTGGAAGGAAATCACATCAGACAAATGTATCTTAAACATAATACAGTACGGTTACTGCATAGAGCTTGCAAAACAGCCTCCAAACAGAGGACCAATCAACAAAGTGCATTCGGCAAAGGAACTATAACAATTGCTCGAAGAAGTACAAGAACTTCTAAACAAGGAGACTATAGATAAAGTACCACACAAGGGAAGGAACAAGGGCATTTACTCCACGTACTTCCTCATTCCAAAAGTAGACAGAACTTTACGCCCAATACTAGACCTAAGGTTCCTCAACAAATTCATAAAGACTCAAAAATTCAAGATGACAACTCTACAAGACGTAATACCTCAGATTCAAACAGGAGACTACATGGCAACTATAGACTTAAAGGATGCATACTTGCACATTCCCATGAACAGAATAATACAAAGGTCTATTAAGATTTGTGATCAACAGAACACACTACCAATTCAAGGTGCTAGCATTCGGACTGAAATCAGTGCCAAGAGTCTTCACAAAATGCCTAGCTGCTGTAGCTGCCCAACTAAGAAAGCAAGGAATTCATGTTTACCCATACCTGGACGACTGGCTAGTAAGAGCTAGCATCAACAATCTCTGCAAACAACATATACAGCAAGTCATACAGGTACTGGTACGACTCGGTTTCTCAAAACACTGGGGCAAATTGTCAACTGAACCAGAGCAAGTAAAGGTGTTCTTAGGGGCAGAAATCAACACAATACTAAGGAAGGTATTCCCAAGCAGGAAAACAACATTAGCACTACTGAAGGAGACACATCTATACCACAAGGGGCAAGCTCTGACAGTGAGAACTGTGGGGAACTACAAGGAATGATGGCTTCATGCATTCATCTAGTCCCAAACATTCGGCTACACATACAACCATTCCAGGAATGGCTTAAAGAACAGTGGTCACAAGCAATTGGTAGTTGAGAGGATCTAGTGGTTGTCACACAGGCAGTTCATCAAGAGACGGCATGGTGGAACAGGAAACACATAGCACAGGGGAAACTTTTCACACAACCAACTCCAAAAGTGACCATCACGACAGATGCTTCCCAGGTAGGATGGGGAGCACACATGAACAACCTCAAAGTAAGGGGTTTCTGGACACAACAGCCTGCGGTAAAACACATCAATTTCCTGGAGTTAAACATGTTGTTCCTAGCCTTAAAAGCCTTTCAGAAAGAACTTTAAGGGAAGAAGGTGATAATACTAACAGGAAACACGACCACCATGTTTTACATAAACAAACAAGGAGGGACACAGTCTTTAACACTCTCAACCCTAGCCCAAAAACTCTGGAGCTGGGCGATCCCAAGGAGAATAGACATACTAGCAATACATCTGCCAGGAAAGGACAATGTGGAAGCAGACAGGCTGAGCAGACAAACTTCAGCATCCCACTAGTGGGAATTGAATCAACCAGTGATACAAAAGATATTTAACAAATGGGAAGCCCCGCAAATTTACCTATTTGCAACTCCCCACAATGCGAAATGCCAACAGTTCGCATCCAGGCAGCCGTACAAACAGTCCCTAGGAAATGCGCTATGGATAGACTGGTCGCGGATATTTGCTTACGCTTTTCCCCCAATGCCACTACTGCACAGGGTGATCAACAAATGCAAGCTCAGCCACATGACATTAATACTCATTGCACCTCAGTGGGCCAGACAGACTTGGTACTCACAGTTAATGGAGATAATGCAAGGATCAAGACACAGGTTTCCAAAGAGAAAGGTCCTCTTAACAATGCAAAACGGAAAGGTACTACACCCAGAACCAGAGAGCCTAAGCCTGGCGGCATGGCTCCTGAGGACATAGAATTTGCACACCTCAAACTTCCAGAGAGCACAATGGCAGTGCTCCGAGAGGCAAGGAAACCTACAGCAAGAAAGTGTTACACAGCAAAATGGAAAAGATTCTCTCAATGGTGCCTTAAGGAAAAACTTTCAAAAAAGATCACTTGAGAATCAACTGTTCTAAAATACGTTTCGTATTTACTACAGAATAAACTAAGCTACACATCTATAAGAGTACACTTAGCAGCAATTGTAGCGTACACAAGAGGTGAAATGGGAAAAAGATTTTTCATATCCCATGTCGTAAAAAGATTTCTAGAAGGAGCAAAAAGAATAGTACCTCCAAAGAGAATGCCAGCACCTGCATGTAACCTCAATGTAGTGCTCTCAGATGATGAAAGCACCGTTTCGAACCACTCTACAAAGCAACGCTACAAATGCTCACATTAAAGACTGCATTTTTAGTTGCAATTACATCACCACGGAGAGTAAGTGAATTACAAGCGCTAACGCTGCAAGAGCCCTACTTCCAAATACATAATGACAGAATCGTCATGAGAACAGATCCACAATTTATTCCAAAGGTGGTATCAAGATTCCACATAAACCAAACAATACAAATACCAAGCTTCTTTCAAAAGCCAAAATCACAAGCAGAAAGAACATTGCACACTCTTGACGCCAGAAGGGCAGTCATGTATTACATGGAAAGAACCAAAGAATACAGAAAAATAAAACAATTCTTTGTATCATTTGCCAACAGTTTTTTCGGAAGACCAGTGACCAAAAATATAATTGCAAGATGGATTGCACAAGCCATGCAGTTGTGCCACAAACAGGCAGGACAAAATGCTAGGAGCCCCACAGGCACACTCAACAAGGAAAAAAGGAGCAATAGTCGCTTTTCTAGCAAATACTCCTATTCAAGACATTTGCCAAGCAGCAACATGGTCCTCAATTCACACGTTCACAAAGCATTACTGCGTGGACATTCAAATGAATAAAGAAGCATAAGTAGGACAAAAGGTCTTACAACATATATTCACTAACCAGCGCTCATCTTCAACCCAACCACCACAAGACTAGCAAACCGCTACAAAGTTTATGCACAGCATGTGAATCTTGAAAAGATTCACGCTGAAAAATGTATAGTTTCTTACCTGTCGGTGTAGTTTTGCAGCTTGAAGAGTTTTCTGGATTCACTAGCGAACCCACCCTCCTCCACCAGAAGTATGAGACAGGAGGAACTATATAAAGAAAAGGAACAATAAAAAAAAAAAAAGAATCCGAAGATGGCGACCAAAGATGGGAGCTTCCGGAGCAAGCACGCCGACATCACAGAGGTGGTATGTCGACGCCCACCACCAACAAAACAAAAAAAGAGAATAAATACTTCAATTCCGGACCCAACCACTAGATGGTGGAATAATGCACTGCATGTGAATCCAGAAAACTCTTCAAGCTGCAAAACTACACCGACAGGTAAGAAACTATACGTTCTCCTTACCATATCCTGCTAAAGAGGAAGAGTGGCTTCTCTTTGTGAACCGCAAGAGAGCCCTTAGCTTTTATTTCCACAGGACTGAGAATTTGCCTGTATGGCGAAAAGAAGAGCAGTTGAAGAACAGACCCTCTGTATCAAGACATGTTATTCCTTGGCCAACAAGAAACCTCCTAATTGCTTTCTGGCTCATCCCACCAGAGCCAAAGCTGCCATTACGCCTTTGGCTAAAGGTGTTCCATGCTGGACATCTTTGGGGCTGCTCTGTCTTTAAACATTCACCAATCACTATTGTATTCTTTTGTCCGTAAGAAGGGCCATTTTGCAGGGCTTTCTTGTGTAAAGTCCACTCCTCACACCCACAACCTTGACTGCGGACTGCATTGGTATCTAATCTGAAGGTGCAGAATCTGTAGTTAGAAGTATCCATCAGAAGAAAAAATGGCTTACCCTTGGCAGTGTTCTGTCTGGTGGATACTTTATCTAATAGCAGATTTCTCAATGATGGTGCCCTCATGCCTGTTCTGTGGAATGTGCTTCTAATAAGTCAAAAAGGTCCATTTTAGTTTAAGCATATTGGCCAGCTATCAATTTGTGAGTTGTTTACATTGGGTGTGTGGAAGTTGTAGTTGTAAAACTGATAACACACAAAAGGTAATGCAAGAATACTTGCAAATAGTCTTAACCACTGGCAGTCACTCTAGGTAGCATTCCAGCCCATCATTTATGACTACTGTGACACTCAGTTCAAAGGTCTGCCTCATGCAATCAGTACTGAACCTGCTACTCGTGAACATTTCAGTCCAACTGTTAGGCGAGGCCCCCTCCAGAAGGAAACAAAAGCAACCCCTGATAAGTTTCAGCCTTGTTCTTTTACTTGGTCAGTGAGGTATTGTTTGGATCCTGCACACATGGACCAAGGAGTTGATGTCAGGATATATCCTTTGTCACTTATGGCATTAGAGCAAACACACAAAAGGTGATGGGAGGAATGCTTGCAAATAGTCTGGCCCTCTGGCAGTCGATCTGTTTAGCATTCCAGCCCACCGTTTGCACCCACTGTGCCACACTTTACAAAGGCCTGGTTCATGGACATCAGTCCTGACACGACGACTCATGGGAACAGTGCATCCCAACCTGCAATGTGAGGCCTTTTAATGATTGTACACATGGGTGCCTCCTGTTTGCAGGCCCACGTTCTCATATGAAGAGACGAGACCGCTGCAGAGTCTGATGACACACCTACTGGCATGCAGGAGCTGATGCAGGAAAAGTTTCAGGGTTAATCTGTGCCATGGGGAAATTCAAAAGGTGAGAAATCTGTAGTTACATAGTGTTCACCAAAAAACGCATGACCAAAGTAAAGAATTTTTTCATCTGCTGTATTTACACAGTGACAATCTGGAGATCTGTTCATATATTTACTAGACATTACTTCTAAGATTCATGCTTAAAGACTGTTGCCCAAGTGGGACATGCCTTGGTGAGGAATCTTTTCTGAGGGATGTTTCTAACTGCAGATTCTGCACCTTTTGAATTTCCCCAGGCACCAAACTGGATCCAGAAACTTTTCAAGCAAATGTTCCCACATGCTAAGTAGCACAATTGCACTCCACAGCAGACTAGTCTCACCTCCGGTAGTGACTGTACAGAACTGTGCGTAGGCGCAACTGCACGCTGATGTCATTTTATTTTTTTATACTCTTCAACTGGATCCAGCACTCTGCTACCAAACTTTGTGCTTCTTCACCGAATTACAAAACTTTTTATTTCTTTTGGGTGATGGTGTGCTACGGATGTCTTCTTTGAAGATCGCGGGCTTCAAGCTGGGCCACTTGCAGAAACCAATTCTCTTAACTGGTGGGGACGAGTGAAGCAGCCCTTGAAATCATGCATGCCTACATTTTGTATGGGAAAGCATTCTTCTTCAGAATTCTTATTGCCTGCACTTGTATAATGCACATTAGTATGATACTGCGGCATCTTTCAGTATTCCGTGGTATGATGTTACAAACATTTTATTTGCAGATTTAGTTTTGTGGCAGTGCATGGTCAGTAGACCAAGTATGTAATTTTGGAGGGTTTTTTTGCAATGCGTTTTGAGGGTGGTTCCAATTTGCTTAAATATCTCTGTGGTTGGTGCTGGTGCTAATTGCCCAGAAAATGTATATGTGTTCCAGGTAGGTGATAGTACTATTGGATGCTGTAATAACCAGGTAATTGCACATTCAGGGTTTGATAAGTGTATTTTCAGAATTCTGTGTTAATGTGTGGTGTAGTAAGATGGTGTATGGTACATCTTGATGGGTATTGGTGTTATGAGCACGTTGAAACCCAACTATATCAATTCCTGTGCTATATGCTAAGTTCTGTCTAATGTATTTTCTTTGTTGTTATATTATTATTGGTTATTGGACGCACTGCTGTCATGTAATGCATATTATGGCTGTTTTGGATGTGTGTGCTATATTCGGTTTTAGGTGTACTGTTGTACTTGCCTGTGGAAATACACTGCCAGTCTTGACACTAAATGCATTCATTACATTAATATTTAGCTTTGTAAGTTAGTGAAAGTAAAGACATCCCTATTGGTAAAATCAATCTACTGTGCAAGAGATCCCCTAGACTCTTGATCTCTCTGGTGCTGTGATAAGAGGATGAGCACAAGGTCAAATTGAAGGAGGAAACAAAAGATAAACCAAAATCCAGAAAGGCACACAACACTTTCTACCTTCAAAAGATTTGGTTGTAAACACCATTGCTGCCTTGCATGGTTCCTGATAGAAGTATGCTTATACTCAATATCCATGCATACAACTTGGAGTGCTCTATTGAAGCCCCATACTACATCAAATATTTTCCACCTACTCCACCACACCCACACTCAAACATACATACATGCATATATTAGCCTACATTGACATGGACTACGTAAGAAAGAAATATATATATTGCAAGTCCTCACTAGTAGAAGTGTGCTATGAAATTGTCAATAAAAATCTCTGCTTCAAACAAAACAACAATTAAGTTATAGTAATGTTTATTTAATTTGGATTTTATGTGCGAGTGATTTCAAAGCTATGCTGTTTTTGATTTTGTAATTGTTTCATGTGCATCTTAGCGTATGGGGGCAGGGGGTATAAGATGCACGTGTATGGACCCAGGAAATGTACCAAAGCAGAATCGGTATTAAATTATCTTTTATATGAATGCAGGGGCTTTTGTCTCTGTACTCTTATAATCATATAAACTGAGGATAAATGTAAGGAAGGTCTGAAATGGTGCACAGCTGGTAATGCTGGTAAGGCTTTGGTTTCTTGCCTTTTATTCTGATATACTTGAATGTAGTTTGCAAATGGTTATGCTGTCAGAAAAAGGCTAATGGGTTGGGCTTTCATTAGCTTTGTACATTATTACGTGAGTAAACGTGGTGTGAAGTTGTAGCACAATAACACTAGATAACATAATTAACTTCCACTTCTACCACATTTGCCCTCAAAATGGATGAGGTGTAAAGATAGTTAGGCTGTAACCTTAGTGTGTTCCATTACACTTCCCCCTATATAACAACATAATCCTTTGTATCAGTGATGTTTTCCATGTGGAAAGCTCTGAAAACGTTCTTTGATTTATTAGTTGCTTTAATTGTGTTTGTTTGTACACTTTCACTGTGTTGTTTTGTAGGATGCAGAAGACTGCCTTATTTCAGAATCTTGTCAGCATTAGAAAAGAATGCAATGTTTCACAGAAAGTGTAATGTTTATATATAATCATGCGGTGATATTTGCCTAAAATTATTGTTTTTGTGTATGTTTCAGCATCAAACAGAAAAGCTTCAAATGCAATAAAGAGCAATAGCAGGAGTAGAACATTAAGAAGACAATCTCTTTCAAGTATTCCAGTTTCCTCTAACTCTACCTCATCTAAACTAACTCGTACACACAATTCCAGGTTACCAAAGAGACAGAAAAAGCCTGTAAAACCTTTACTCTCAAAAATAAAATTAAGAAATCAGTGTAAAAGGACAGACCAGCGGCTTTCCTCCAAAAAGCTTGAAATGAGAAATGTGGTTCTTAAGCAGCCTAAAGTAGTGTTGTACAAAAACTTAACAATTAAAAGAAACAAAAAGGAGGGACCAGTGAATAGGGCTGAATCAAGTGGGTGCCTAACGAGACATGCAGCAAAAGAATATAAACTGAGCTCTGAGCAAAGTGCTCATGAACTTGGTCAGACATCAGCATATGTGACTCGAAGATCCTTGAGAACTAGAATGAACTCAGAGACCTCTGACATTAAGCTTGAACAAAATGTGTCAGACAGTCCTAAAAATGGTTGTGTGAAGGGAATTCAGGCTAACAGCTTTGAGCAGCAGCCTCATTTTATGCTAAAAAGTGAACCCATTACTGAACCCTCGAAGACTGAGGAAGCCATTGATAAGAAAAATGATACATTAACTTGTAAAAAGAAGTCTAGACGAGGAAAAACTTCAAAGCCAGCAGAAAATTTACGAGGATTTGATCCTATTCTTGATTCATCTGTGAAAGAAGAAAGAGTGCCAGATTCAGTAAATTCCCATTTGGAACCTGGCGAGGTAAGTGAAATGACTGGTTTTACTGCAGATTTCCAAGGCTACAGTGCATCATCAGGGGGTTGCTCTGTCATTGCAACTGACATACCTAAATCAAAACGCCACTTCAGAACTGGAAAAAGTAAAAAGAAAAGGCGAATCACAAGATATGATGCACAACTTATTCTTGAAGACAGCACAGGTATTCCTAAACTGACTCTTCGAAGGCGCCATGATAGCAACAGCAGCAAGACAAATGACCAAGAAAATGATGGAATTAATTCCTCAAAGATCAGCATTAAATTAAGTAAAGACCATGAAAGTGATAATAACTTGTATGTTGCAAAACTAAATAATGGTTTTAACTCAGGATCTGGAACCAGTTCTACAAAATTAAAGATTCAACTCAAAAGAGAAGAGGAAAACTGTGGAAGTTTCTCTGATGAGATTCATGAAAATGGAGTGTGCTGTAGTGATACTCTTTCTCTGTTGGAATCAACTATGGAAGTAGATGACTATGAGCAATATGAAGACGATAGTACAGGTGAGTCATCTTCTGAAGAAGAAGACAATGAGGAGGAAGAAGATGATAGCTATGATGATGAGTTTGAAGATGATTTCATTCCTCTTCCTCCAGCTAAGCGTTTGAGACTTATTGTCGGCAAAGACTCTATTGACATTGATATCTCTTCTAGACGAAGAGAAGATCAGTCATTGAGGCTGAATGCATAAACCATCAGTCTTAATGTAATTACAGTACCCATTTTTACAACACAAAATTCCATTCAGTTATTCCTAAATTTAATACCTTGTGTAAATTGTATTGACAGCACTTCTGTATTGTTCATTAACAAGATGATATTGTAGAAAGTGTACAGCAAATTGACTCTTCGTAAGTCTGATTTGTGCAGATTTTTATTGTACTTTTTAAACCGCCTTCTTATGTGCAATTCTGAGTTTGACAAAAAGAGGTAATCAAGCCCATCTGTGTAAAATAAAACAAATGTACAGAGATATTAGATATTTCATGCAGGACAATGAAATTACAATTATGTGACCAGCTAATTGTTTTTAACACATAAACAGCATTAATGTGTTCTTTAATACCCAATGACATAATTCCAACACAAAAAATCATAGTAGCAGCATTTATCAATTTTTATAATATATGTTCGTATCACCAGCAATGAAGTTACAGCTTTTGAATTTATTTGCTAGATGTTAGCCCACTGCCCTCGCTCTCTCTTTGCTCTGCATTTGTTGGTTTTACACTGTATGCTGTCCCAGATGTACTGTTTGTGGCCTTTGTTTGTAGCTACTCGTTGGTTAAAAGTCAGATTTCTTATTTTCTTTTTTTCTTTTTATATAAACTGAAAAGGGGGTGAAAGATTGCCTACTTTTTAGTACATTATATGTACAAAGGTAGCATTATGCAGAATAAACGTTTGGATATGGTGTATTTATTGCTTGTTATATAAATTAAAAACACCTTGTATTTAAATACTTTTCAATACTTTTTAGAGAAATTGTTCTTTTCAAGAATGATTGGTGCTTATTTTTTCACTAAATGCTGTGAAACAAAATGTGACAACAGAGGCGAGTTTTGTCTACTGACTTGCAACTGTCCTAAATTTTGGTTCATCTGAATATTTCTTTTGCACTTGTAAAATGCTACAAAGGACCTTAAATGAATTCACTTATGATAGTTCTATTAAAAATGTGGAGTTCACAGCTTTTGTTCTGTGGTAACCTTAAAATATGTTTTACTTTGCAATCCCTTGTACAGGATGGAATACAATGTATATTTTGTAAATATTTGTGTGTTGTGCAGAAAATTCTTTTGTCATAAATATTGAGCTAACGTATCTGAAGGGTTTTTAAGTTAATAAAAAATACACTCAAGCCAATAAAATAGGATATTGTAAAACCTAGTTTTTAACAATAATCGTTGGCATTTATTTGCTTGTCTGGTTTGTGTTTCACAAATTAAATTCTTATTAAAAGATGTTTTAAACCCAATAACTTAAAAAGAGTTTATTAACAATTAAAGAGGAAATTGCAGCAGAAGATTAAGGTACATTATGATCCATTGATGGTTCTCTTTAAGAGCAGAGGACCTTGGGATTTATTAACATGTAGCATTGTAATACATAAATGATACTCAGAAAATGTTACAAGCTGAGTAAAACCGGCTGAAGCATTCACTCATTATGTACAATAATATATTACAGGCAAGAGTCACTTTCTGATTTTCTCCTAGTTATGAACTGTGTCACACCAGAATAATCCTTGCTTTTGCTCTAACTAGACAAAACCAAAATTGCAAAATGTCTTCTCTGTTTTCTTTCTGTGACTCTACTTTTAGAACAAGTGGTCATTATGTGGAGTTTTCACCTTTGACAACTTCATTTAGATTATAAAGGAAACTTAAGAATCATAGCTATTACGTGTGTTTTTGACTCGTATTGTAGAACCCTAATGATTTACTTTTTGATTTGAGTGGAGAGGTTGGAATATCTGAACATTTTTACATATCATTTATGCTGAATTTTCATTCTATGAGATTTAAACTCTTCATGCTATAGGAAAAAGACAAGTTAGTCCAGGTTAATTGTGCAGTATTCGTGCAGACCTGGGAATCTGCCTAAACACGAGGCAAAGGGTGGGCTTATCCCAGGCTGTGCTAACTCAAGCAATGGTCTCTGAATTGTCCCTAGAACCATTTAAATTCATGATAAATAAGCCCATGAATATTGCATTGAAGCAGTGTACTTCCCTGCCACTCTTCAGAGATGATGGCCTGTAGTCAGTCATCATCATAAAATACCTTATTCGATCCATTGTTGGCCATAAAAGCCACAAAAGGTACATGCATATATCACATTAAAATACATAAATATAAAAAATCAAGAATTAACTTGATCTTCATAAGAACACAACATCTGTCACAAGGAATATTCCACATAAAAAGTGCAATAGTGCTAAAGTGCATGGATTATAGTTTAACCAATGATAGCCCGATCCAGGCACTTTCTCAATTTAATTGAACGCTCAATATAACTTAACTTGTCACACAAATGTATACCATGAGCAATGACTGTATATAACACAGCTTGTTTACAGTGCCTAATATTCGCCTCCTTCATAATTGGCAACAAAACAACTTTACTAATACAGGAATAAAATGTACAAAAGAACATACGTGGTCTGTAAGAAGCTTTGATCATACAGACAGGTACTTAGGTGACCAGAGTGCGCGACGGGCTCAGGGAAGGCAACAAAAACATGTATTGTGTTCAGCCTTCTAAGAAGTTAACAAATATCTGTGATAACATTTTGTTACTCACATGTACGGCTCCATACCAAACACACTTTTGTTGTGTCTATGATATGAGACAGTGTATTTGGAGCCCCCAATATAATCCCTATAATTTCTTCATATCATTACAAAACAGGTTTTTAAAATCTGTCTAAAAGATGATGAAAAGGTCTCAGGTTTGCTAAATAATTCAGGTAGATTTAATCTGTTGCTGGTCTGTTTAATATAAGCGACCCATGGGATCTTCTTAACATTGTAGAGCTTTAAGCAATCTGTAAGTAACTTTCAACTAAAAGTGTCTCCCTTAACCTAAATTGGCAGTGAATGTAGAAATGGTCACAGTCCAATATAATCAGCGACATAGTCTAGTTCGCAGTGACATATATGTGGACGTGCCTCATGGGGCTGCCGAGAGCCGCCTCAGGAAGCTATTTTCTTTCTATGGAGGTGAAATTTCAAATTCTCCACACCCCTGCTCCATTCAGAGCAATTGGTAGACGTTTTGCCTCGTAGACCTTGAACATTTCTTTAAGATGCTTCGCACCAAATTTTGAGGCACATTATAAAAGCGCTTCAGTGCTACTCTCGAGCTTTCGTGTCACAACTTTCTCTAGCTGCTTACATTTGTGGTCAAATAAAACCCCTAAATATGGGAATGTTGTTAAGGGCTGAATTTTAGAATCATTTGCCCTATATGATCCATTCTCCTTTTTCTTTGGGCCATAGGCCATAACATGGGTCTTTCATTGGTTAACCTACAGTTTCAAATCATTCTAAACCGCGTGAAATGGTTTAACAATTTTTGCAGTCCATTAAGGGTTCTGGCGATAATGACCTTGAAGGTCATTGACACACAGCATAAACAAGAAAGATGCCAATATGCAACCCTTCTGAACACCCCTATGTATGTTAAACAAACTTATTGTCTCCCCATTTATTCCATAACTCACACTTGCCATTCCCTCTGCTTGGAGCTTCCTGAGAAAGCACACAATATTAGACTCCAAACCAAACACTATCATAATGTCCCACAATCTTGAGCGATCGAACATTTCAAGTTTGAGCTAATGTCAATTAATGCTAAATAAATACTCCTCTCCTTAGCTATTACATATTTATTGAGAACAAGGTATAAGTTTAGACATTGTTCTACAGTGCAGAGACCAGGCATCTTATGCCCACAATTCATAACGCTTGGGTAGAATTCTCCCCGTAATTTTTGCAGTTGAATTATTAAGAGACATAGGCTTGTAATGATTTGGGTCACCTTTACTTCCCTCTATGAAAATGGGGACAATCATAGCCTGAGACCATGATTTTGGTGGACTCATCTCACTGCAATCATTTAAAACATTGGTCAAAAGTGGTGCCCAGTGAGTTGTTTTTTCCTTAAATAAGTCTACAAGGACTCCATTAGGCCCCGAGGATTTATCCTTGGGCATTTGTTTAATGCAGTCGCAGCCTCTTGTAATTCAACCCTGAGCCCATGTCTTTATCACTGGCCAAGTCATCTGAATCAACGTGTATGGGCACACTATAAACCTTGGTGAAATGATCTAGCCACATATCTGACAGAATTACAGCATCCATGCTCAAGTCTGGAGCTCACTAAAATCCAAATATTCGCTGCCTTCCAGAATACTCAGAAATCTTTCATTGTGCTAGCGGCAAGTAGTGAATCATACACCTCATTTCTAATTTCATTTTTCCTGCTATCGATCGCTTTCATCTAGGCTGTCCGACAATCGCTGACTTGTTTCCTGTTTTTTGGTGCAATTTGTAGGGCCTTTATATGGTTTTTGTGACATTTGGAGCAGTTGGAGTCAAACCACCTATGCGCTGTAGTCTTACTACTTCGTATAGGGACAAGCTGCAGCTCCTTAGCAGATTCATATACTTCATCATATATCCTGATAATATCAGTAGCTGGGGCATCCTCATCTAGACAGGTGAGAAACTCAGCATTATTTTGCAAGATAATACTATGTAATAGTCTAGACATGTCCACGAGCTCCCATTGCTGCAGGACCCCCTTGTCTCTTATTGCAACTATCGGCTTAGCACCTTGTTTCTACTGTATGGTGGGAGTACCGGTGCCCTAAGAAATAGGAACCAAGTTTTGATTGCTAAATACATTTTCTATCACGTAATATTCATAAAAAAGTATGAAATCAGTTAAGACTATTATGATCCCTCCCCACATAAGTAAAGTCAAAACTGGTGTTACTGTAAATGGATGAAGGGCAAAATGTAAGCAATATTTTTGGACTAATTAAATGCCTCCCCATATGAAGTGGCACTTTGATTCATTATTCTACACATAATATTGCCTGAAATGCTACAGTTAGTCATACCATCTTAATTCGACAAAAATAGCTATAAAAGTGCATAAGCAAAAATACACAAATAAATAAAATAATGAAAAGAAGAAATTATTAAAAAATAAATGAATATAGTATTTAAAAACAGTAAAACACTCAGGACTCTCTTTCTGTTATATAACTACAATAAAAGCCTACATGCTCCTTACCTCTTCCCCATACTCAATGACCATCTTATGTAACTAATCACCACGTAACATACTCAGGTGCAAATTAACTGTTATAAAAAGGCAATAGCTTGTTTATATTGTCTAATATTTGCTTCACGTATAAGAAAGAGGAGCTAGAAAACTTATCCTGTGGGGTATGTACAAAATGCAAAACAGCATACATCAGACTGTGCTTTTGCTTCAAAACCTTATTACAAGGACACCTTGGGAAATTTAAAACCAAGGATCCCTGTGTTGGAAATGCCAACAAAAAGTGGACGGTGTTAAATGGTAATCTAGTGATGCGGAATCAGTGCAGAATGGTATTTCAATAAAGCTCAGGAGCAGAAAGCAAATTTGGTAGCCAACAAAGACTGCCAAGCTGAAGTCTCTTGTCTCCTCCATACTATTCTTGTGGCAAAAGTTAAGAAACAAGCTTCTAACTTGGGTCCAGATGTATCAAACAGTTTTACCCATTCTGTGTCTATGGGAAAATGTGTTCCTACATCTGGCTCTTGGTCTTTTGAGTTATTTACAATACACTCTGACTTGGAGTACATCTCTGGGACTCCAAGTGTATGTGAATGTTTGTTTGATGTACGCCAGCCACGCGGTGGCAGACACATTATCCAGAGCTAAACAGTCAAGGATTATTGATCTTGTAAGTTTTGCTTCAGGATTCCTCTACACCCTAAGCCATAAATGTAGGGAGCTTAATTTAATAAACTTGTCCATATAGCCCAGTCCAACCTCATAATGACACATAAAGATCGGCAATTGTGAAACGGCCAACAACCTACGTAATTAGTGGTTTTCCACCTTCTGTAGCTGTTTAACATTTGAATACCCCAAACCCTAGCACCATGGGTTCCTATTGCAACATATTTACTCTTACAGTAATGGACCAGCTCCCTCACTGGTTAATGGCCCAGTCTTGATGCGAATCAACAGGGTCAACGTATCTTTGAAATTTGAGTACCCTTAAATTGAGTAACCATTCCAGTTGATAGCTGCTTCAAAAGGGATACCCAGATGTAAAGCTTTACACTTTTGCCACCTCTATACCAGCAATGTGGGACTTCATGGATTTGGTATTTTTAGGCCTGAATTTCTCTAGCTCTGTTCTTGCAATTAAAACTGTCTCATCAACGTATAGGACTACTGGGACTGAGCAGTTGCCAGCTGAGGTATATCTTTCCCCGCTGAAAACAGGTAATTTTCTAGACCTTTTATGTAAATTGGAAATAAGAAGGAGATCATGACACAACCCTTACAAACCCCCTAGGGTGGAGTTAATTTGGGAGAGAGTTCGCCATTTGTATCAAAACATATCTTGGATGATGTATGCCAATGTAATTGTTGGTGCAGGTCTGTCAAAGATTTTTCGATGCCCGGTCCCTCCATTATGTCCCACAGTTTATAGTGATGCACAGTGTCACACGCACAGGAGAGGTCCATATAGGCCATGTGATCAGCCCCCTCCTGTCCTTGACATATTTCTCAGTTGTAAGATGTATATTAAAGCATTGCTCCACCGTACCCACCCCATGTGAAAGCTATACTGCACTTTATTCTCCTTGGC
Source organism: Triturus cristatus (assembly GCF_964204655.1). NCBI lineage: Eukaryota > Metazoa > Chordata > Amphibia > Caudata > Salamandridae > Triturus > Triturus cristatus. Next base: position 714,252,890 of record NC_140583.1, read on the forward strand.
CCATAAGTCAAGTCTTGTTAGCAAGATGGTCCAGAATAATATGTGTTTGAGGCATGTGTGTCTGTAGATACACAAGCTCTGCATATTCCTACCATCTAGTGTTGAGTCCAGAGTTGTTTTTCTTTGAAGAAGTCTTTCGATTCACGAGGTGGTGACTCCTCCTCTTGGTGATAATGAGAATGGGTATCGACTCCATTGTTAGATTGTTTTCTTTCCACTGTATGGTTTGGACTTGTGCTTCAGTTCGACACCGTCACTGTGCTCTTTTCAGTTCACACAGTACCTTCCCTACATCGGAATTGTACTACGAATATGTTCCTCTTCTTTCCTCTGCGGGTTGACGTTTAAATACTTTGATCGAGCCGGGTTCGTATCGACAACAGTCCTGCCTGGGCCTTGCCTATCGGGGCCTACTCTCATCTCTGTCACGTCTCTCCACCGTGCCTCCACGTGATGGAACGAACACCTTTTCACTATTGTACTCGCTGCCACAAAAAATACCCTTGGACCAATCTACATCAGGTCTGTAATTTGTGTCTGTCGTAACGAGACAGACTGCGATACCTACTGCTCCTTCTGCTTCAAGAAGACTCTTTTTGACCGTCGCCTCAAGATGTTGCGAAGGAGCATAGAAGATACACCAGACCTTTTCGGTCCCGGCATTGTCGAGGGGAAACAACATCTACAGTCATTGGCTGCAGATGAAGAGGTTTTCTCCCTTGAAGGTAGCTCCGACCTTGAGATTGAGGACCTTCTACCTACTAAGCAGTCTGTGAGTATGACACTGCTCCACAATATCCCGAGCAGCCTTATGCTAAGTAGCACAAAGCCCTTCTGAAAAATCTGAGACAGTCTTTAGGACCGCCACTACCTTCGGGCCTAGGTTGGCACCGAGCAACTGCTTCAGGTGCCCCACCAAGCACCAAAGAAGCAATCCAGGACGAGCACTTTGGCTCCGACTAACCCGGCATCCAGTCGACCCTCGGCATCAACTTCATTCGTCTCTGCACCAAGCGTACTATTGGACCTGAAACAAAAGACAACTTAGGAACCAAAGACTTCAGTGTCAACCTCTAAATCCAACACCAGTCGACCCCATCTCCATAAGCTTCAGAACAGCTCAATTTAAGGCAAATACAGCTGGTCATCCACCCTCACATGGACGGCATCCTTGCCCGCCCTTCAGGACCTGCTGCTCCATTCTCTAAGCAGCAGGCATCCTTCCAGGAAGCTTTGGATGATCCAGTTACTGCAAAAACTCCGCAAGAAGGCAGATAAGGCTACTAGCCCCTTACCTCTTGCACAACCCTCACTGTCATATAGTTTCTACCCTACGGTAGGAACTGCGCATTTGTGGGCAGCATAACCATTGGGATGGTGCCATACTGAATCCATGCACCTCCTCAGGATATATTGTCCTACAGGCCAGCTAGCTCTCAGTGCTACCATAAGTACCTCCCCAACCCAGACAGGTTGCAAATGGTTCTGGCAACCATTGAACATGACAATCCTGATCCCCCATGAATCGTGATAACATATCTAGAACCCTTTTGCTTAGTCACTCGTGCTCTCTTTCTCTCAGAGAAATATATAAGCAGTACACAGTGGGACGTTTTCAATATTTATGGAACAAACGTGATTCTTGTATAAAATATGTGATGCAATGATCAGTAGACAGAAGCAGATGAAAGTTATTAGAAGTATTAGCAAAGTGAACAGAATGAAAAGTTCCAACATTGTGCTAAGCAATGTATATATGCAAGCATATAAAACAATATGGAAATCTGGTGTACTCCTACTATGGGGCCGTTTCCGATCCGGGTCAGAAGAGCATCGAACGAGATCCGGCCGGAAAAACTATGAGCCGTACAAGTGTTGTCCGGCCGACTCGTACAGCTGTACGAGCGAGCCAGTACGATGCGAGCTACATGAAATTCACCGACCGAGTCGTTTCCGGGTCCGAACCGCTCCATACGTCTCGGTCGTAAGCTAACCGTGGCGTGCAATGGATGCGATTCACGACCAAGCCAGTACAATGCACGCGTCGGACAGCCTGTGCGAGCCGGAGTGTCCGGCTCGCAAAAGCTCCCGGAGTCAGACTTCGGGGGTCTGCGTCAGACCCCCCCAACACCTGCAGCCGTACGACTCGCACACAGGGGGAAACCTATGGGTCTCCCCAACACCGGCATGTATGGTGCGGATGGCACTGACGCGTACCCACTGTAGGGGGTGCACTTTTTTGAGACGTACCCATTCAGTCAATGGGAGCCCATGCACGCATCGTATGACCGGCTCCTATTGACTCCTATGGTAGTCTGACCGAACCGAGTCTGGCAGCATACGGCCGCATCGAACTCGCTCGGTCGAACTGCAGGCCTCCGGCTCGGTCGGAAAACACTCCGGATCCGACTCGGTCAGAGTGATTTCCGACCCGGATCGAAATCGGCTCCTATGTGTCCCCTAACCTAAGTGTCTAGGGCGTGTGTATGTGTTCTGCCAAGAATCCCCATACTGGATAATCCAACCCCTGTTACCTGAAGGAAAAGATTGTAGGTCCCGTCTGGACACCACTCTTAGAGAGATCAGCAGGCTGCTGGACCGAAGCATCAGTATGTAGAGAACTTGCTGATGACAGCAAAGCGCTCCTCTGATAACACCTGGAAGCAGATGTTTATAAAAAAAAAAAAGCATCCTTGCCTTGGACCGAGAGCTTGACCAGGCTGCCATTGTTTGTGTTATAGATAGCTAAGTCGCCATATGTACAACAACAAGTACATTTGCACAATCGTATTTAGAAACCTAGTACATGGTGTGAAGGTAGCATGATAGTGTTCTTGCAAAGTTGATTCTGTAAGCAAGTATATTTTCCAAGAAACTAAACCTGACTGTCACAAATACAAATGTGTGTCAGAAGCCATTGTGTGAAAGTGAAAGTAACTTTAGGAAAGATCCATGTAAATGTAAAGTGGCAGGGATTCCCTCCAGACCGAACTGGGACGGTTGTATGATGGAACAACGACCACTTGAACAACTGCAGTCTAAACAACTACTCCTTAACCATTACTTAGTCGAAACCACTACATTTTCAACAACAACAATTGTCTACAACTACTATACCTTAACCACGATTGCCTTTACCCTGTTAATGTATCTATTCTACAGGTAAGTATAAACCTATATATATATACACATATATATATATAATGGGTTTGTATGTACCTGTAAGATACTTAAATTTCGTGGTGAAGGCATGCATGCTAAAGACATATACATTTTTAAAATTAATATTGGTAAATATTAACTCTGCACAAAAGGAAACACCCACGTGGCTAGCACTCCCAGGCAGATAGGATAAAGTGCTAGCCACGTGGGTGTTTCCTTTTTTGCATAAATATGTGGCTTTAACCCGGCCACGGCGAGCACCGCTGCTGGACCTTTGCGGATCCGCCCCTGACCACATGGCAGGATTGCGGAACGGGTGACCTGTAGGTTACCCTGCAGACGGAGAACAGTGGGGAACTGTGGCGCCATTTTACCCCTTTTAACAACTTTGCAAGATAAGGTACTTTGCGGCAAACATCCCACTTGGGAGTTATCTTTCTAGACTACTGGTTCCATGATGCAATGGGGCTCACTTGAACCAATTTCCTGTTTAATTAAACTAAAAAATGGACTAACTTCCTGTTTAATTAAAATAAAGGGTGGACTAAAATGGAACCGTAGTTGTTTGCTGCATTTGTTTCCTGGGATCCACGATGAAGGGATGTCTTTCCCGAAACTCGTCGGATCAATGCTTTGAAGGGGGCGCGCATTGATCTCCACTGACCTGGCAGGGTCCTTTATCCTATCTGCCTGGGAGTGCTAGCCATGTGGGTGTTTCCTTTTTTGCATAAATATTAACTCTATATACATACATATAAATATAAATGCATATACTGTTAGTGTTATAAAATCCCTTTCCACCCAAAAACCTACACCCACCCAAACCTTAAAAAAATTCCCTTTCTACCCAAAAACCTATACCCACTCTAAACCCTATGAATTCCCTTTCCACCCAAAAACCCACACTCACCCTAAACCCTAAAAATACCCTTGCAATCCCCAAAACTCATACCTACCCTAAACCTTAAAATTACCCTTGCTTCCCAAAAACCCACACCCACCCTAAAATTACCCTTGCCATCCCAAAACCCATACCCACCCTTAAACCTAAAAATACACTTGCCACCCAAAAACCCATACCCACCCTAAAATTACCCTTGACACCCAAAAACCCAAGCCCACCCAAAACCCTAAAATTACCCTTGCCACCCAAAAAAAACATACCCACCATAACCCTAAAAATTCCCTTGCCACCCAAGAACCCATACCACCCTAAACCCTAAAATTACCTTTGCGACTCAAAAACCCATGCCCACCCAAAGCTTAAAAAGTACCCTTGCCAACCAAAATCCCATACTCACCCTAAATCCTAAAAATACCCTTGCCACCCCAAAACTCATACCCACCCTAAAATTACCCTTGCCACCCAAAAACCCATACACACATTAAACCCTTAAAAATACACTTGCCACCATATATATATATATTTATAATACACGTAATACTTATTTTCAATACTTACCAAAATACTTAAAATGTAATTTTTTATTTTTTTTTACTACAACTAATTTTCACACGATAAACACTATTTTAGACTCCAAGAGTGCCATCTACTGGCCTTATGAGGTAATTTTAAACTTACCAATATTATAGGTTGTTTTTAAGACTTGGTAGTTGTAAATGTATGTGGTTAAAAGACTTGTGATTCAGGTTCAGGTCGTTGTTAAGGAGTCGTGGTTCAGGTCCTTCATTGTCAAGGAGTTGTTGTAAAGGCCTTTTTCCAACTGGTACACATGACACCCACTCCTAGGACATATGTCTACTAAGAAGCTATACCAAATTGTAAAAACCATATCGCAAAAAATGCAGCAGCTTATGCGAAGGAAATTTTAAAAATCATAGTTTAAAATCAAACAAAAAAATGTTTAAAAGGCAATCATGAAATTTAGAAGCACAAAGAAAGAAATCAATTTATGATGTTAAAAACAGGCCGACTAAAAGTTCCCAGCAAACAGAATAGCCAGATGTTTGTGTTCCATGTGGTAGACGAAACATAGCTGTTCCCAGCATCCGCAGACTAGGTTGATCCAAGAGGCACATCTCAAAGCAAGTTTGCAGAGCAAATCTGTTCCCATCCAACCCCCACGACAGCCGCCGAGAGAGCAAAAACAGCCATTCGGGCTTCCGCCGAACCAAAGCCTCTTGGTAGAAGCATCCCAGGGAGGCTCGTAGAATGCAGCCAGGAGCAATGGAATACACAGTGGATGACTATACATATGGGCTTGTAAGGGGGCCATTAGTACATTTATGTCTGAAAGCGCAACCTCTTGCTAACTCAGACATAGATCCAAGTCACACTCAAAAGGCAGACAGAAACACAGGCTGCACGCAGTGAAGCCACACAGGCCGAAATCATAATCCATACTCATTCAGTTCTCAAAGCAAAGGTGCGCCAGAGTAATGCACCATGCGCTCACGGCACAGTAGCACATGAGGTAGTGGCAGCTCCATTTGATCGCGAAATGAGACGTTGTGGAGCAAAAATATTAATACAACTGTCCCGGAAATGAGAAATAGGACCAGCGAAGATTTCCAAAGATGCTCCAGAGGACACGTGAATAAAAGAAAAAGTGTGCTATTCTCTTTGTAATAGGCATGTTAAAAATACGATGCACCATCTCCAAAATGTCATGGGAAGTTAGTGCGGAGTAGCGCCTGTATCTCTGAAGAGGACCTTGCCACCTGAAGATCAAATGTCTCCTTAGCAGAAGTTAAGGCCACATCTTTTTGAAACAGTAAGGCTTTCAGTTTGCTCAGGCATCAAAATGCACGGTGGTAAGATTAATTTAAGGTCAAAGCATCGCCACCTTAACTGTACGTGCATGGGAAAACAGTACTTGTGTATAAGTAACAGCAAAGAAACAGTCACCAGATAGGGAACCCCCAGCTTCATTCCTCATCAACCTTGTCCGTTGAACATCAGGTAACTCCTATTAGAGAGTAATCTGAAAGTCAGACGTATCACAGCTGCCAGGGAACCTTTCAAGTAGCAGGATAGGCTTGCCAAAGAAGCATTACAAGCTCCGTGCATCGAAATGTCCTTGCAAACTAAGGATTCACTTAAAGTATTCTCGCTGTCTGAACTGCTGAGAAATACTTCAGTTCCCTTATTTCAAAACTAAAACTTAAAAGGTAGTTTCTCAAGACTCGTACAAACCCTTCACCTAACACTTCATATCTGCCCACGTGGTGATGTTGTAGACAGTACTGAAAATGAAATGTCGAGATTGGCAATGTAATATTCCCATGGATTATCCAATCCACAGATGTAATTTCAACAACGGTGAAAGGTAACTTTTCTACCTTCTCTATGTGTAACATATGTATTTGCCATCCTTGCATGCCACTGTTCTGTAAGATGGTATGGGGAAAACAGATTTGTGATGTTGACATGTCGCCATGGCAAGTGGCCAGAACATAGTGTTTGTAATGTCCAGCTCAATAGCATAATACACCTAAGTAGTGACTGTCCATTTTGTAATGCAGACATATCTTGTTTAACAGTGTCTATCTCTGAGGATACTATGTTTCCCAAAGACTATATTCTAGATACTGCAAGAGCTTGTTCTAAATTACCCCTATCAATTTCGCACAATCTTTCAGCAGCCTTCTGCTGAGAGATTTTCCATATTTTGTTGTACATTGCATACAAGAAGCACTTTTGATGTGGTTTTCGAGGATGTACCAAAATGTCCCTGAGTTCCAGGTCATCAGACAAAAGAGACAAGTCTTGTTTCACCTGACACAGTGTCGAGGTGTTCAGCCAGTCGGCACAACTTCCCAACACTGTAAGTTGTCACCACGCCCACGTTTTCAGACGGCACTTACCGCATCTCAGGCCTACTTGTTTTAAAAACCCTCAGTGTTCTCGAGGAAGCGTGCCTGATGTCTGTTAGTGTCTAGTGGCCAAACTAACCATCCCTTCCAATTGGGGTCAGATGAATTGTATGTGCCATTACGCAGCATGATATCTAATGTATCCTCACTGTATTGTGTAAATCGTTGCCAGTTTTCAAAACGTGAAAATGTGGGCATTCGTGGTGAGTTTAAATGTTTTATCTTCGCTAGTCAAGACTTGTTGTTTGTTGCACAGTTCTGTACAGGAAAATAATTTTTTGTGGTATCAGGCATGCTCTAAACAAAGTCTCAGTTCCCTGAACCTGCCTGTCTTTTGTCCCCCAAGTAGACTACATCCATAGTGTCTGCTATATAAAAGAAGCAGAATATATCAGCTTGGTGTCAATAAGCATATTTTTCTTTGCAGTTCATGGTGCAAGCGTATAAAAATAAGGGCAGGGTCAGATGTATCCTAACCAGAAAAATAAGCAAACTTCTGCGCAAATGTTTTGTACTACCCCTTGGTGGTGTAGGGCAATGTTCCCATTGGGTGTTAATAGTAACAGCACGTGGAATACTTGCTTTATGCAGAAAATGATGACAGTAATGTTGAAAATAAATTGTGTTGACATTATTAGATGTACCATCAAAAAATTCATCAGAAGAAAAGAAAGTTGAAGGCTCTATATTTTCTAGCAATTCATGCACTATCAATGTCCCAATCGTCAGAAACAGTACTAGGGGTAGTGACATCATTCAAAGAAATTTATAACAAATACGGAATTTGTAAATGCTCAGTGGGGCTATACACATAGTTCCCTATCCCAAACAATCCCATCAGGAAATGGAACAGCTGTAATGCTTATAGGACTCTTCGTTCTTGGTGCGATGACGAATGTGGTTTAAGAACCTAGAAAAAGACTGCCGCTTACCGGGACGCTAGGGGTTACGTGCTGGGGGCTCCTGCCTGGCCGCTGTGGTACCCTGTGTTTGGCGTAAGTAGCCCCCAGTTGCACCCCAGAGCGTCTCTCCTCTGCTCAACTTGCCAGGAGCAACACTCCACTCCTGTGGGCCCCTTCCTGTCCACAGCGGCACCCAGCGGATGGCAGGAGTGGCCCAAGGCTGGGTTTGCCTCCGCGTGTCGCTCTTGCCTCCTGCGGGGTTGCCTCCTGTGAGGTGGCTACAGCCTGATCTCCGCCTCCGCACACAGGTTGGAGACACCAGAGACATCCTTTTCTCTGGCGCCTCCCTCCAGGGATCCGTCCTGTAGGTACCCTGATTACTAATTACAATCTTGCTGACACAGTGAAACGTTTATCACATAATCCTATGACTGGGTACATGAATGAACATGCCCTCTACCTCCTATTATCATGCACGTCTTGTGCTCATGAACTATGCGATATGCGTATTCTTTTTTAATACAGTATCTCTATCGTATGCCAACTTTGTCACCCCTATGACTCCATCCTATAGTCATCACTAACCCCCCCCCCCCCTTCCAGAGGTAGTGTCTGAGTACCTGTTTTAGATTACTATGCTGGCACTTTTCGTAGCTGGTGTTTGACCCTGTCATTAGGATGATGGTCATGATTCTAGGCACCACCCGACCAGAGTCACATTACTAGGGGTATCTTACATGACGATAACCAGATACACTGATTTAGTAACCACACAGACTCATTGGGCTTTACATCTAAGATCTGAGATGACTATGAGTGTATACTTTGTTCCCTTGCCATTACAGCCTTCACTACAGCCTCTACTAGGGGCTCTACCTCTCCTTAGGTTACTCGCATCTGCCATTTCTGTGGATGGCCATGTATATCCTGGCTGAAGTCTCAGTCTACACTTCCATAGGTGAGTTTCTCACAGTCCCCTTCTACCCCCTCCCTAGCTAGCTTTGGCCATGGGCACCCCTGGTGGGGCGGGAGGGCTCTACCGCCCTCAACAGGCAGCACCCGTAGGTGTACCACTGCCAGTTTTCTGAGTTCTCCCTTACAGACACAACAGGTATGTAACCAGCATGTTTTCTACTTGTTTCTCACTCTTTGAATTATAAAACACTGGGCCTTATTCACGAAGTAGGTCCTCAGTATGACCACTTCAAGTCACATGTACACATGGCTAAGGGAGATGTTGATTTTTAGAGTTCTATGAGTTTGTAATGATTGTTTGATGACTGTGTTCTTCTTGTTTCTTCACCCCTTTTTTCCACCCTCCAGGTTTGCTAGAAGAACGAACTACCCAGCATTGTATGCTTGCCCCCTTTCTGGATTGACTTGAATCTATTCAACAGGGACAGTACAACTTAGGATACCCCAACGACAGTCACCTACACTCCAGAGTAGATTCTGATTTTTTCTCCCCCAGTCCTGAAGACATGCCCCACATCCACGATTCTTAGGCGTGAAACATGTCGAACTTTTAACCACCCACATACGTCACTACACACACTGAGCTGCAGCAGGTTGAATTCCCCCTGCCAGCCTAGACTTTTGTAGTCTCATCTTTTAACCATAGCATAGTGTCCAGTTAATAAAGGTTCCCTGGAGCACTCAGCTATTTGTATTACAAGTACTGCACCCACTCTACTCACCCCTCCACCTCCAGATATAGGACCTCCTGGCTTACTATTCTAAAGACCTCCTGCAAAGAGCCCCCCTGAGGGGCCTGTTGGGCATTGCAGCGCTGGCTCAAGGAGGAGCTGCCCTATGATGAAGCATGGCACCTCTTGGGTGTGTGAGGGCTCTTGCTCCTTATTGGAGCTCTCCCCTCTCTGATCCTTCTCCCACCTGGTTTCCTTCCTTTCCCTTTCCTTCCCTTTACCTCAGCCTCCCGCCTCCCCCTCTGTCCCTCTTCCCCCCTCTTTTCCCATCCCCCTTAGGAGCTGCATACCACTCGTTGATCCACACATCCCTGTGTGCCATGCCTACAATCCAGTGCCCTGGCATAGGTAAGCCGTCCCTCTAGCTGGGTGCGCTATACCAGTGGTGAGGGTACAGATGCATGAGCCCTGTACCCCTACAGCGTCTAAGTCAATTCTTAGGCATTGTAAGTGCAGCAATGCCATAAAGAGTATATGGTGCTGGGAGTTTGTCATTACGAACTCCACAGCACCATTATGGCCTTATTGACAACTGAGAAGTTTGGTATCAAACTTCTCAGCACATTAAGCCCACACTGATGCCAGTGTGGGATTTAATGTAAAATGCACTCTGATGCCCCCTGAAAAACGACCTAAGTCTAGTGTCCTGGCTCAGTGGCTGCTTGCCAGCTGCCGCCACCAGACATGTTTCTGGACCCCTGGGCCGAGAGCCTGCCGCTCTTGGGGTCCTGAAACAATGCACTTCCTGGGACGAGGTGCCAAGCCTCCTACCCCAGGATGGGCAAGATCCACGAAGGGGAACCTTCAAAGGATTGCCGCCTTTGTGAGCTACCCAGCCATTTGCTACTCCCAGCAACTGGCCCCCCGCCGGTTCGGATCCCGACTTGGGGCAGCAGAATCGGCGGGAAAACCAAGTTGGGAGGAGAGGTGTGCCCACCTTTGCCAACCCCACCCCTCAGGTGGGGAAGGCGAGGTGAAGAACAACTCTCAGTCCCTGCCATCTTGCAGATGGGGGGACCCAGCCAACCAGAGTGAGGATTATGCCCCCCTCCCTCGGGAGGGTGTCATAGTAGGGGGGTGTCCCTAACCCAAGGAAGGGACCCAGAAGTCCCACCCTGTACCTACCTGTAACGCCCCTAAATCTAGTATTTAGGGGCAACTCCGAACGTTGCCCTCCTCAGACAAGAAGAGAGAAGAAGAAGGACTGAAGATGCCGTGCTGAACTAAGAAGAGGAGGACGCCCACTGACTTAGCCCAAACCCTACTGGCGTGTCTCCACCTCGAACCTGCTCCAACGAAATCCCGCCGTGTTCTGCAGCCAGCAGCCCTCAAGAACCCGGAGGACCTGCCCTGCCTTCCCAAACCAAGACATTGTCTCCTGTAAGCTCCGGATTTGCTCACCCTCTGGCTCCGGCCAAATCCGCGATTCTGCACCCGACACCCACGGCCCGAGTTCGAGTGGCCCTGCACCACGAGGAGGTCTCCCCGCCGAACCTGACCTGAGATCTGGTGATCTCTGACCTACCTTGAATCTCCAATCGATGCCTTCCTGGAAGATCCCCCCCGACTGCAACCGGAGCCGGTAAGAAAAACCCAACGCCTAAAGACAGCCCTGCACCCAACGTCACACAGCCTGAGAGGGCATCCCAACTTACCTCTCCAACCTGTAGTCTCCTCCTGAAGATCTTCGTCCCAGAGCCTGCAGTGTTTGTTGCAACCAGAGAATCCCCATTGAAATAAACAGGGCACCCGTTCCCAAACCAGCACCCTGCACCCAGCCGCCCCTCTGTCGCTGTGGGCACACCTTGTGTGCTAAATCGGATCCCCCTTTGCCCTGAGCCTAACACCAGGAGCTTTGCTCCCACAACCTTGTTGCCTGCTCGTGAGCAGCCACTAACCGGGGGCACCCTTTCCCCCATTGGATAACATTGCATCTCAGACCCTGGGGGAACCCTGGTTCTAACCCCAGAAACCCAATTCCCACAACCAAGTACTTCACCTTTAAACTGATAACTCCATTTCCTCCCATAGGATTACATTGACTGCTTTTCTTTGAACATTGTTTTAAGTGTGGAGTTGGTTTGTATGGAACTCTAAGAAACTGCAAATATACAAAAACTGATTTACTTACCTGTCCCAGTCTTATATCTAGGCATATCACACTGAGTAGAAGTAACTTAAAAATTAATCTGCAAAGTAATCAAAAGTAATCCAACAGTAATTTTAACTACATTCAAAGTATTTACAAACCTCTAACAAAGTAATTTTCATTCAGCTTGCTTGTATTGTTTAACCTGCTTTGAAAAATACCATTTACACTTACCTGTGCCAGGCTTGCTTGGTTCTAGAAAGTAAATATAACTAAATAATATTTTTATATACAAACAAATTGGTCTGAATTCAGTCTTCAAGTGTGTGACATCATTTCTTGCCTGTGTGTACAATTAATGCTTAACACTACCCTCTGATAAAGCCTTACGACTCGCCCACACTATCACAAATAGAGAGTAAGGTATTATCTACTTTTACCTCTGCCTACCTTTGGGGTTCCACTGGATTCTGTGCACACTATACCTTACTTTGGTATAGTATATACAGAGCCAGCTTCCTACATTGGTGGATCAGCAGTGGGATATACAACTCTGCATTTGTTGGACTGACTTGGTCAACACCTGATCACACGACAGAACTCCCAAAATTGTCTTTAGAAATTCAGATTTTTTGAATTTGACAAATCTTTCCAAATTTCTAAAAGTTTTGTTAGGGCCTTGCTTAAGTCCCTTTATAATTTTAGAAAAATAAAAGCTCACTGCAGTTGGGGATAAGAAGGATTAAAACTTTTCTGTAGAATGTCTCTTAACAAGAACCCAGCTTTTAGTGAAAATATAACTGATGACATAGAGAATATAGTTGAGGAGCTCGACCTTACCCCTTATCTCCACTTAGAATTCAGGCAGTTAAGGTCTCTATGTAAACATAAGCACATTAACATTGGGTTCCATCCCTCCAAACAAAAGCTCCAGGAGCTGCTGGCAGGGTATGCTAAAGACCACCCCTCTGAGCAAGGTGAAGACCTCTCAGAGGGGGAAGAAGATGGAGGGGATGAGGATATCTTCCAACCCACCCTCCCCCTTACTTGTTAGGAAGGGAAGGGCCCCAGTGGGCCTGACTTCAAGAATACAGCTCTCAGTACCTAGATCCCACACAGGTGCTTCTGAGTCCATTGAGGACACCCTCAATGAGGAGACCAACCTCTTAGTGAGGTTGACTAAAAGATTAGACCTAGAGACCAGACTCCTGGCTCTACAAAAAGAAAGAGCAGAGATGGGCTTAGCACCCATCAATGGTGGCAGCAACTTAATAAACGAGGACAGAAAGCTATCTAATGATCCTAAAATCCCCAACGGGACTGTCCCCAAATTTGAGGAAGGTGATGACATCACCAAGTGGTTCATAGCCTGTGAGAGGGCTTGTGAAATTAGGAAAGTAAAGAAGTCACACTGGGGGCCAACCCTTTGGGAACTGTTCACTGGTAATTGCAGGGATAGACTCCTGACCCTTACAGGGGCAGATGCTGGGTCTTATCACCTCATGAAGAATACTCTGATTGAGGCCTGCTTTGGACTTACAACTGAGGAATATAGAATTAGATTCAGGGGGCTCACAAAACCCAAAATCAATCCTGGATTGACTTCGTTGACTACTCAGTTAAGACAGTAGATGGATGGTTAACTGGGAATAATGTGCAAGATTTCAATGGAATTTACAATCTTTTTATGAAAGAACATATTTTGAGTAATGGCACTAATGAAAGGTTACATCAACATTTGGTAGACCTAGGTCTACTTTTTTCCCCAAGAATTGGGAAAGAAGGCAGACCACTGCACCAAGACTAGGGTAACCAAAACAGCCACTGGGGGTGACCAAAAGGAAGGGGTTACCAAACCTCCCCAGGGGAAAGGGGGTGAGAACCCCAAAGACAAAATTCCAGTCTTCAAAATGACCCCTAAAACCTGCTCAGGGGGGTGGGTCCCAACACTCTTACCAGTCATATGATAGGTACAAAGGGAAGAACTTTGATCCCCTGAAGGCCTGGTATTTCAACTGGAAGAATTTGGGACACTTAGTTGGATATGCTACTTGTCCTAGCAAGAAGCCCCCTAGTCCTTCTCCAGTTACTACTGGTGTAGCCAATCTCCAGGTGGGATCAACACTGTGCCCAGAGCAAATCAAGGTTCACACTGAAGCAGTTCTAGTCAATGAGGGTGAAGTTGATTAGTCACTTTAGCTGTGTGGCCTCCAAACTTGAAGTATTTGCAACACCCCTGGATAAATGGGACTATGATAGAAGCACTGGGGGATACAGGTGCCAGTGTCATAATGGTGAGAGACACACTGGTTTCCCCAGAGCAATACCTGATTGGGATATCTTACCCAGTCACCAACGCTGACAGTGTTACTACTAACCATGCCAGGGCTATGGTGGCCTTACACTTGGGGGGGGGGGAGGGGTGGGAGGGGGGTTACTGGCCTGAAACAGGTAGTAGTCTCTCTAAAGCTTCCAGCTGCCAGTCTGCTTTGAAATGGCCTGGAGACCTCAGCCTGGGCTGAGGTTGAACTAAAAACCCATGCAGCAGTGCTGGATATCCCTGAATTGATGTATATAAAAACAAAAGCACAGAGCAAAAGGCAGGGTAAAAAAGAAGTGTTGGAGCCTGAACGTATGGCCCAACCTTCCAAGAGGAAAGCTAAGACGACTGGAAAACCAGCTATGGAACAGCCAAAGACTCCGGACCCCTCTCTTCATAGAGAGGACTTGGGAGCCCCAGAGGGAACTGAGCCCATGGAACTTGACCCTTACCAGGTTTATCTCTTAGGCCCAGGGGGACCCAACAGAGAAGAGCAGTGCTTTGGACAGCAAACCTGTACAATTTTTGAAAGCCTGAGGCAGCAAGCTGCTGCACAGGAAAAGGAAAATGTCAGTGGTACCCACAAAGCCTGTTTGGAGGAGGGACTACTGTACACTGAGGCCAGAGACCCCAACCCTGGTACCACTAGGAGAGTGGTAATGCCTCAAATGTACAGGGAGGTCTTACTCACTTTGACTTATGAAATCCCCCTAGCTGGGCATCCTGGCCAGACTAAGACTTGGAAAAGGCTAGTCAGCCACATTTACTGGCCCAGATGTCCCAGAAGGTTAAGGAGTTTGTCAGCAAGTGTGTCACCTGTCATGCCAGTGGCAAAACAGGTGGACACCCAAAGTCCCCCTTAATTCCACTAACAGTGGTTGGGATTCCCTTTGAAAGGGTAGGTGTGGACATAGTGGGTCCACTTGAACCTCCCACAGGATCAGGAAAGAAATTCATATTTGTGGTAGTGGATCATGCCACCAGGTATCCTGAGGCAATTCCCCTTAGGACTACTACAGCTCCTGCGGTAGTTAAGGCCCTCATTGGTGTCTTCACCAGGGTAGGGTTTCCTAAGTAGGTGGTTTCAGACAGAGGTTCAAACTTCATGTCGGCACTCCTCAAACATGTGTGGAAATAGTTTAGAGTGCAGTACAAGTTTACTACATCCTATCATCCACAAACCAATGGTTTTGTTAAAAGATTCAACATGACATTGAATGGCATGATCATGGGGCTCCCTGAAAAACTCAAAAGGAGGTGGGATGTCCTCTTGCCATGCTTGCTTTTCACCTACAGAGAGGTGCCTCAGAAGGGTTTAGGGTTTTCCCCCTTTGAACTTCTGTTTGGCCATTCTGTTAGGGGACCACTCTGTCTTGTTAGAGAGGGTTGGGAGAAGCCTCTCCAAGAACCAAAACAAGACATTGTGGACTTTGTAGTAGGCCTAAGGTCCAGATTGGCTGAGTACATGAAAAAGCTTCCAAAAATCTTAGGGCCAGCCAGGAGCTCCAGAAGCACTGGTATGACCAACAAGCTGCACTGGTGGAATTCCAACAAGGGCAAAAGGTGTGGGGTTTGGAACATGTGGCACCAAAGGCTCTCCGGGACAAATGAAGTGTCCCTTACCCCATCTTAAAGTAGAAAAGTGAGGTCACCTACTTGGTAGACCTGGGCACAAGCAGGACCCCCAAAGGGTGATCCATGTGAACTGCCTTAAGCTTTTCCATGACAGGGCTGACATCACCATGCTGATGGTGACTGATGAGGATCAGGAAACAGAGAGTGGACCTCTCCCTGACCACCTTTTTTACAGCCCCAAAGATGGGTCAGTGGATGGGGTTGTCTATTCAGACACCGGCACTGCCCAGCAGCGGGCTGACTGCAAGCAAGTCTTGCAGCAGTATGCTAAGCTCCTTTCCCTAACCCCTGGTCAGACAAACTGGTGTACCAATGATGTGGACACTGGGGAAAGTGTACCTGTCAAGAACAAAATCTATCGACAGTCTGATCAAGTTAAGGAAAGTATCAGAGCTGAAGTCAGCAAGATGCTGGAGTTAGGGGTTATTGAACCCTCTGAGAGCCCCTGGGCAGCCCAATGGTTCTAGTCCCCAAACCTAATCCACAGGGTGGAAAGCGAGAAATTAGGTTTGTAAGGACTATAGAGGGCTCAAATCTGTCACCAAGACAGATGCTCACCCTGTCCCAAGAGCTGATGAGTGGATAGACAAATTGGGTGCAGCCAAATTTCTAAGTACCTTTGACTTAACTGCAAGGTACTGGCAGATTGGCATGGTACCAGGAGCCAAAGCGAAAACACCCCTCTCCACACCTGATGGGCATTATCAGTTTACTGTTATGCCCTTTGGTTTAAAGAATCCACCCTGCCACCTTCCAAAGGTTGGTGAACCAAGTCCTTGCTGGATTGGAGGACTTTGGTGCAGCATAGCTTTATGATATGGCTGTCTTTAGCTCCACCTGTCAGGATCACCTAATCCACCTTGGGGAAGGTTTTAAAAGCCCTGCAAACTGCAGGCCTAACTATCCAGGCATCCAAAAGCCAGATAGGGCAGGGAACAGTTGTATACTTGGGCCACCTTGTTGGTGGAGGCCAAGTGCAACCTTTACAAGCCATGACCCAGGCCATCCTGGACTGGGAAGTTCCAACCCAAACCCAAGTCAGGACATTCCTTGGCTTGACTGGGTACTACTGGAGGTTTGTAAAAGGGTATTGGTCCATTGTGACACCCCTCACAGAACTTACCTCCAAGAAGATGCCCAAAAAGGTAAACTGGACAGTTAGCTGTCAAAAGGCTTTTGACACCATGAAAGAGGCAATGTGCTCAGCACCAATTTTCAAAGCTCCAGACTATACCAAGCAGTTCATTGTGCAGACTGATGCCTCTGAGCTGGGGATAGGAGTGGTCCTATCCCAGGCAATGATGAAGACCAAGACCAACCTGTTGCTTTTATAAGCAGGAGGTTACTCCCCAGGGAGCAGCGTTGGAGTGTCATTGAGAGGGAGGCCTTTGCTGTGGTTTGGTCCCTGAAGAAGCTGAGACCATACTTGTTTGGTTCTCACTTCACAGTTCAAACTGAACACAGGCCTCTCAAATGGCTAATGCAAATGAAAGGTGAAAATCCTAAACTTTTGATATGGTCCATCTCCCTACAGGGAATCGACTTTACAGTGGAACATAGACCTGGGACTGCCCATGCCAATGCAGATGGACTTACCTACTCTCTAGAGAATGGATAGTCTCATCCTCCTTTGTTTGGGGAAGGGGTTTGCATAGAAAAGTGCCCCTTTTTGCATGGTTGCCCCCACTTATGCCAAACTGTTGTACTTTGACTGATGTGCCCTGGGTTCCTGCCAACCAGGTACCCAGGGCCTATGTTCTTTCCATAAACTGTACTGTTGCAAGACCCATTTGGCAACTCTCTGGCCAAACATAAGTCCCTTGTAAAAGGTACTATAGATACCAAGGGTACTGTGACCAAGGAAGGCCTCTAAGGGCTCCAGCACTTATTGTGCCACCCTTAGAGACCCTGTACCTATACACACACACTCACTGCCCTTGCAGGCTGTGTGTTTTGGTGCAGAACAAAGTAAAGAGTGGACATGGCACCCTAGCTGGGTGCATTATACCAGTGGTGAGGGTACAGGTATATGAGTCCTGTACCCCCAGAGTGTCTAAATCAATTCTTAGACATTGTAAGTGCAGTTATGCCATTAAGAGTATAAGGTGCTGGGAGTTTGTCATTATGAACTCCACAGCACCATAACCGCCCTACTGAAAACTAGGAAGTTTGGTATCAAACTTCTCAGCACATTAAACCCACACGACACGCATGATGAACACCATCCACTCCGGATCTCCGACCGACCCGTGCCCCCACCATGTCTTCAACAAGGCCGCCTCTACCATCACACCCCACCTCCGAGACATCATCAACACCTCCTTCGACACAGCCACCTTCCCGGAGAGCTGGAAGCACGCCGAGCTCAGCGCACTACTGAAGAAACCTACAGCTGACCCGACCGACCTCAAGAACTTCCGCCCCATCTCGCTCCTTCCCTTCCCTGCCAAGGTCATCGAGAAGATCGTCAACAAGCAACTGGCCGCCTTCCTCGAGACGAACGGATCCCTCGACCCTTCGCAGTCCAGATTCAGAGCCAACCACAGCACCGAGACCGCCCTCATCGCAGCCACCGACGACATCCGAGCCCTGCTCGACAACGGCGAAACAGCGGCACTCATCCTCCTAGACCTCTCCGCAGCATTTGACACTGTCTGCCACCGCACCCTAGTCCAACGCCTCAACAACACAGGCATCCAAGGGAAGGCCCTGGAATGGATCATCTCCTACCTCTTCGGCAGAACACAGAGAGTACGCCTCCCTCCGTTCCGCTCTGAGGCCACCGAAGTCATCTGCGGCGTCCCGCAAGGATCATCGCTCAGCCCCACTCTCTTCAACATCTACATGAAACCCCTCGCTGCCATCGCACGCCAACACAACCTCAACATCATTTCCTATGCCGATGACACCCAGCTGATCCTCTCCCTCACCAGAGACCCCGACACCGCCAAAGCCAGCCTACACGAAGGGATGAAAGACGTCGCCGAATGGATGAACATCAGCCGCCTGAAGTTGAACACGGACAAGACAGAAGTCCTCATCCTGGGACCGTCGCCCTCCGCATGGGATGACTCCTGGTGGTCCCCGGCACTAGGCACCGCACCCAAACCAACGGACCACGCACGCAACTTGGGCGTCATCCTGGACTCCTCCCTATCGATGACCAGACAAGTCAACGCCGTCTCCTCAGCTTGCTTCCACAACCTTCGCATGCTCTGCAAGATCTTCCGATGTATCCCGACCGACACCAGGAAGACAGTCACCCAGGCCCTCGTCACCAGCAGACTTGACTATGGAAACACCCTCTACGCCGGTACAACAGCCAAGCTTCAGAAAAGACTTCAACGTATCCAGAACGCCTCCGCCCGACTCATCCTGGATGTCCCCCGACGCAGCCACATCTCGAGCCACCTAAGAGACCTGCACTGGCTCCCTGTCAACAAGAGGATCACGTTCAGACTCCTCACCCACGCACACAAATCCCTCCGCGACCTGGGCCCAAGATACATCAACGACCGACTGACCTTCTACACGCCCACCCGCCAGCTACGATCCGCGAACCTCGCCCTCGCCGTCGTCCCCCGCATCCAGAGGACCACCGCCGGAGGAAGATCCTTCTCCTACCTGGCGGCTAAGTCATGGAACTCCCTGCCCGTCCACCTGCGACTGACCCAGGACCACCTCGCCTTCAGGAGACAGCTCAAGACCTGGCTGTTCGAGCAGTAGCAGCCCCCCTCCCCCAAGCGCCTTGAGACCCTTCCGGGTGAGTAGTGCGCGATATAAATTTCATGATTGATTGATTGATTGATTGTGGGATTTAATAAAAAATGCACTATAGAGTGCATCTTAGAGATGCTACCTGAAAAACGACCTAAGTCTAGTGTGCTGGCTGAGTGGCTGCTTACCGGCTGCCACCACCAGACATGTTTCTGGACCCCTGGGTCGAGAGCCTGCCGCTCTCTGGGTCCTGAAACAATGCACATCCTGGTACGAGGTGCCAAGCTGCCTCCCCCAGGATGGGCAGGGTCCATGAAGGGGAAGCTTCAAAGGCCTGCCACCTTTGTAAGCTACCCCAGCCATTTGCTGCTCCTAGCAACTGCCCTCCCACACCGGTTCGGACCCCGATCGGCAGGAAAACCAAGTTAGGAGGAGAGATGTGCCCACCTTTGCCAACCCCACCCCTCAGGTGGGGAAGGCGAGGTGAATCACAACTCTCAGTCCCCGCCATCTTGCAGATGGGGGACCCAGCCAACCAGAGTGAAGCTTATGCCCCCTTCCCACTGAAGGGTGGCATAATAGGGGGTGTACCCACCCCAAGGAAGAGACCCATTGGTCCCGATCTGTGCCTACCTGTAACACCCCTAAATCTAGTATTTAGGGGCAACCTTGAACCTTCCCTCCACAGACAAGAAGAGAGGAGTAGAAGGACTGAAGAAGCTGTGCTAAACTAAGAAGAGGAGGACACCCACTGACTTGGCCCCAGCCCTACTGACCTGTCCCTACCTCGAACCTGCTCCAGCAAAATCGTTCTCCAGCCAGCAGCCCGCTAGAACCCAGAGGACCTGCCCTGCCTTCCTAAACCAAGACTATGTGTCCTGTGAGCACCGGATTGGCTCACCCACAGACTCTGGCTCCTGCCAAATCCACAAGCCTGCACCAGATGCCCATGGCCCGAGTTCGAGTGGCCCAACACCACGACGAGGTGTTCCCGGCAAACCTGACCTGAGATCTGGTGATCTCTGACCTACTTCGAATCTCCAATCGACAACTGCAGACCCTTCCTGAAGGATCCCGCTACTGTGACCAGAGCTGGTAAGAAAAACCTAACGCCTAAAGACCCCCCTGCACCAGACGTCCCACGGCCTTGGGTGGCCCAACCAGATGTGTCCCAGCATCCGCAGGCATCCCAACTTCCCCCTCCTACCGGTGGTCGCCTCCAGAAGATCTTTGATCCCGAGCTTGCACTGTTTGTTGGAACTGGAGAACCCCCACTGAAATCTACAGGTCACCCAATACTAAACCAGCACCCTTCACCCAGCCACCCCTGTGCTGCTGTGGGTGCACCCTGCGTGCTAAATCAGATCCCCCTTTGCCCTGAGCCTAACACCAGGAGCATTGCTCCCACAACCTTGTGGCCTGCTCGTGAACAGCCACCAACTGGATAACTTTGGGCCTCAGCACTCTGCACCTGGCTGCCCTAGTGCCACTGAGAGTGCTTTGAGAGTGCATCCTTGACCCTTGGGTAACCCTGGTTCTAACCCCAGAAACGCAACTCTCACAACTAAGTACTTATCTGTAAACCAATAATTCCATTTCCTCCCATAGGATTGCCTTGACTTATTTTCTTTGAAAATTGTTCTAAGTGTGGAGTTGGTTTGTATGGAACTCTAAGAAACTGGAAATGTACAAAAACTGATTTACTTACCTTTTTTCTAGGAAGTGTCCCAGTGTGATATCTAGGAATATCACACTGAGTAGAATAAGTAACTTAAAAATTAACCTGCAAAGTAATCAAAAGTAATCCAACAGTAATTTCAACTATATTCAAAGTATTTACAAACCTGTAACAAAGTAATTTTCATTCAGAGGCTTGTATTGTTTAACCTGCCTTGAAAAATACCATTTACACTTACCTGTGCCAGGCTTGCTTGGTTCTAGAAAATAAATATAACTAAATAATATTTGTATATACAAACAAATTGGTCTGAGTTTAGTCTTTAAGTGTGTGACAGCATTTCTTGCCTGAGTGTGTACAATAAATGCTTAACATTACCCTTTGCTAAAGCCTTACTGCTCGCCCACACTAACAGAAATAGAGAGTAAGGTATTATCTACTTTTACCTCTGCCTACCTTTGGGGTTTCACTGGACTCTGTGCACACTATAACTTACTTTGGTATAGTATATACAGAGCCAGCTTCCTACAGTACTGTGTCACCTTCTGCTAATGTGACGTATATATTTCCTGATGTCCCTGCGATGACGCGTATCACTGGGTTCGTTGTGTTCACACGTGTATGTAAATGTTTGGAAGGTATCATGTCTGCTTGTGCGGAGCATAAAATATTTTTACGTCCCTGTGTCCAATGTGTACTTGAGAAGTCTGGGCGAATCAAGTCCCAGAATCGGTTAACTCGTTCTGCAAAATCTGGAATGTATGTTCTGCCAAAATGTAGGAATCTCAATATGGATTGTAATCTTTTCAATGTCCTATCTCAGAAAAAGAACATTGAGGTGGGGAATTATTTTTTTTAAATTGAATTTGTTGCCCATGTGAGCAAATCCTAAACTGATATGATCCACTCTTGTCAAGTGTTCCATGAGGTCATCAGATATATGTCATTGACATGGGACAATGCCTGTTTTTCAAAACTTTGTAGTAGCTCTGTTACTCTGGTTGAAAGCAGCCTAGGGCTATTCTCATATCCCTGGGGCAATCAACAGAAATGTCTCTGAGAGCCTAGTGCTAAAAAGGCTGTCAGATGTCTGCTTCCAGGTGCTATATTCTGGCAGAAAAATCCATTAGATATATCAAGTGTTGTTTTGTATTTCTTCCACACAATGTTTTTCATTAGTGCGGCAGTGTGTGCATTCTGTACTGAAATGTGCGAGTAGCTGTATTTAAGTGTCTGTAATCTAATACTGGATGATATGAATGGTCTGGTTTCATTACGGCAAACAATAGATAATTCATAGAGGAGTTGCAACTTTCTATGACCCCTTGGTATTCAAGTTGTTCTAGGATTTCCCTAAATTGTTTTTTAGATTCATATTTAATTGGGTATTGTTGTTGAGGTTGTGGTGTCGTTCTCAATGGGATCTCATGATAAAGGGAGCAGTCATCCCACCCCACATGGTTGCGGTATGATACAGGAACTAGTGCTGAAGCCCACTCTTTGGCATTCTGACTGTTTTACTGTTTCTTGAACATGGTCGGAAAAAGGAGGTAAAATTACCTTTTCCCCATTTGGACACTCCATTTCGAAACCAGGTTGCCAATCCTTTTCAGCCAAAAGAATGTTATAACCATAAGTTAAGTTCTCCCTAAAGAGAACAGTGATATTTGTGGGTATGTTCCCCTCCAATTGGAGTTGTATTTCATATAAATGATATGGGACACTTACCGTGATATCAGGTGTTTCCACTGTGATATATTCAATCAGCACTACTCCCACCAGACAATTAATAAGGTTCTGGCACACTATTGTGACTTCTGCCGCGTTCTCCAGCATTGTCACTACCCATTCCCTGCTCAGAAGCAGAGTCCTCAATATCTGGGACATGCCTGACCTTAAATCCGGCTACCTTCTTTTCAAATTGAGACTTGGAAGGCTTTGGTTTATCTTTCTGTTTGATTTCAGATGAACATTTTGAGTCCTTCTTTGGTTTCCCGTGCACCTCTGATCTGCTTTCTGACTGTCAAACTCTCTCCAAATCTTTATTGGATGACCCCATGCAAGGAACGAGATGAGAGTGTATCAGTATCCTGGTACTTGTCAGGCAGCCTATTATTATCACGATTTTGAAGATTATATTGTTTTTCACTGGCTTTCCGTTGAGGAGACCCATCCTGTGATTTCGTCTTGTCTTTATTTTATTTGGTTTTGTCCCGCTTATTTGTTGAAGATTCAGGTGCTTGCTTAGAGTTATCCTTTTTCATAATTACTCTTCAATTGTGGTTTATCAGGTCTGGCTCCCAAATTATCTCTACCTAGCGTAGCATAGGCTTCTTCCATAATTTTAGTTAATATGCGCTCTTCTCTTTGCAGGAGTAAAATCCTGTACACACTGGCATATCGCCAATGCTGCTGCTTCCCCTTCATGTTGCTTAACATAATGGCAGATACTGTGACAAAATTGCCATCAGTTTTATCCCCAAGTCCAGGGCAGTTGCTGCCCTATAATCATTCTGGAGCTATTTCAGCACTTCGGGTAAAAAAAAACAGACAGACAGACAGACTCCTGCACTGGAAAGTGAAGACGATGAGGTGTATCTGTTTACACGGCCCTAACTGCCCCCAAAACAACTGAAACGGCTGAAAACGGCTGTCGAATCTGAACCGGTGCGCGGCCTGGAAGTACAGATGCGCGAAGCCCGCGACCCCGGTGTTGCACTCCTGGACGGCGCAGGGACTGGACGGCTAAGGGAGCCCTTCCCTTTCCCTGAGGGTACTGAGCGGCAGACAAACTTCGCTCCCCGACCTGTTCTGCAATGTGCCCTTGAACTGCACGTTACCCGGAGGGGGTAAGGAAGAGCGGCAGAAATCGACTGGTGTTCAATCCCGGATCGCTGCTTACGATCTCCCTGTGACATATTTGCGGGAGTGAGGGACGGGGAACATCCGCGGTCCGTGGCTCCTGCAACAGCGCACTACCCATGAAGTAATCCACGGCCTGCCAGCGGGCGACACGAGGAGGCTTGAGCTTGCTGCTTCCTCTCTGGATGCTTTTAAATATATAGTTGGCTATGCACAACCGGGGATCCCCCTAGAAGAGGCAAATATTCTCATGTTCACAGTGCAACACATAGCAGGACAAGATGTATGCTGTGCGTCTCTGCCGGTGACTGTCACATGGGGTTTGCGGTGTGAGAACTGAAGGCGCGGTGCACTAGAGCGACTGGAGCTGAGGCAGGAGTTGCGCAGCTAAAATTCAGCACCTTTCCTCTTTGCTCTGTGCCTACTCGTGCGTCGGCAGGCCTCACATTGAATGCACTGATTGAGACACCTGTAGCTGAAAAGACTGCTTGTACACGCTTCTGGACCATGAGGTGCGCTCGTGCTGCGTGATGCAACATGGCGACCTTGTTGGCGGTAACAATGGCGTACTGAGATATGGAGCAGGGCCTACTATCACCATAAGATGGAGTAACCTGTCCGACACACGATAGCTGGCCAGCCCATCGCTGTCCTTCACCATTTTTATAAGTGTGCAAAGCTGAGTTCCCCCAGTCACTGCTGCAGGGTGTCATTGTCCATGCCGTACCAAGAGGTGAGGAATCCTGGTTCATGAGAAGTTGCGCTCTGACGAGACAATTGATTGCCCACGGTGCTGAAACAATGGGGAAGCCTGACAGAAATCACCCTACACTCCATTTTGACCACTCGAAAAAGGTGGCAGATAGCAGTGGGGCAGAACAGACGCCCACGACTAATGCCAGCTCCGCTACCGCTGTGGACTTTCTATACATGTTCACAACGATCCAAGCAACACTGACCATGGGAAAATTGACTCTTTAACCTATAGAGTCGATCGTATGTCTAAAAGACTGGATAGGCACACAGAGCGGATCGATGTGGCAGAAAGGCGAATCTCAGATGCGGAAGATACGCCGCGTCAAACCAAAACTAAACAGGAGAAGACCGACAAGGCGCTTGCAACTCTAATGGCGAGATCTGAAGATTTAGAAGCGAGATCCCGCCGTAATAACCTGCACAGTATGGGAATTACGGAATTGACAAACACGGGCAATATGGAGCGCTACATCGAGACCCTGCTGGTGACACTGTTTGGAAAGGAAACTTTCTCAGAGGTTTTCATCATCGAGCGTGCACACAGGTCACTTGCTCCACCACCACCTCCTGGACGAAGGCCGCACCCGATCATAGCTAAGCTATTGAATTACAGAGATCGTGACGCGGCCCTCAGGAAAGACAGAGAGCTGGGCAACCTCATACACGATGGGATGAACATTTTCATCTACCCGGATTTCACGCAACAGGTACAGGAAGCACGGAAAACAATTGTGGCAGTTAAAAAGAAATTACGAGACCAACAAATTCCATATGCAATGATTTACCCGGGCCGTCTCCGAGTCACGGATGGGGGGAAAACTGATATTTGTCGACCCCAAAGATGTGCTCAAATTCTAACAATACAAAAGCTCTCAGGCACCACGCAGGAGAACACCCAGAAGAGAACAAGAAGAGCAGGGGAACACCTCAGACGTTGAATAATGAACGCAGCTACCGACATCTGTAAACCTATGACACACTTTTTTGTGTTTTGATGCCTGGAGCATGTACAATTTTAGGAAATCTAGATATACCATCCTATATATTTCAGGGGATAAAAAACGTATTTGTTGTATCTGTTGTTTTTTAGGTTTTAAATAAAAACAGAAATCTGAAAGAGAAGCACCGTCCTTTAGTCTATCAATTACGAAACCAATATTTTACTAAAGTAGGTCTATTAATTGACAACAGTTCAAATTAGAGAAATATTAAATTTGAATATGTAATAATGGTGCCTTTTGATATATTGCAGAGTGAAAAGTTCTCCTACACCTTGGGTTTACAGATACATAATTAAAAAAACGACAAGACATCTTACAGTTTTTTCTGACAAGGAAGCTATAGATTGAATCTTAGATAGTCATAAATATATAGACATATTTGTCTCTCCCCCCTTTTTCTTTAAAAAAACATAGAAGAGATATAATTTGGAATTGGTTTCTATTTGATTATCTTCACTCCTTTTTTGCCTGTTTCTTTATTTTTCTATCTTTTTTCTTTGATTCATGAATTCAATGTTATTTGTGATTAAAATAAGTTGTTTATTAATAGATATATCATTTAATAGCAGATAGTAACACAGTTGTTTTGTCTATACATATAAAAACAAATAATTGTTCAAAATTACGAGAATTAGTTCTAAATGCATTTTTAATCATTTTTAGGTTTATTTTGTGGCTATTCCTGACGAAGGCGTCTACAGCGCCCAAACGCGCGTCGAAGATCATACATTTGCCACTCACTGTTTTGTTATTTCTTTTAATAGGATAAATGAAATATAATAAGGATCAATTAATGTATGAATTTGACCTTTCTATTTTAGATTATTGGTGTTTTTTATTAAAATTATTAATATTTTGACATTTATAAACTGGGTCGGAACTCATTTTTGTATGTTACTAGGTTTATTGTGTTCTTACTCTTTGTCCTAGGAATTATATTTTCCATTGCTGAACCTATGACACACTCTCCATGGGATAGCCTCGTCTACGGCAGGCATGGACACCACTGATTATTTACCACAAACTTCTGGTTTGTTTTCCTGGTTCTGCATACATTTGTGGGCGAGATATATACCTATAGGGGGCAAAACTGTTAATATTACGGACACTTGTTCTGTAGTCATGACAGTGATTCGTCGCTATACTTAGCAGACTGTGTTGCATATATTACGTCTTTGAAGCGACCCCTCAGGTGACGACATCACCGTGGTGTCTGTCTGGCAGCTCCCGCCACCCTGTGTGAACCACAACTCATTATCGATTTATTGTGGGTTTGTTTGGGGGGTGGGACGGGGGACTGTTAGAAGAACTTTGGGATGGCTTTGGCAGTTGGGGTCTGCTGAAGTGGGTGGAGGAGTTCTGAGTTGAGAAATGTTAATGTGAATGCACTGACAAGCCAACCAAAACTCATGTTGACTATAATCTCTGACTGTTCTGACCAAATACTGAAATTTGCAGATCTATTATGTCTATCTGAAGATAGGTGAGAAATATATCTGCTTGACGTGGAACGTCAGAGGGCTAAACACCCCCAAAACAATTAGACAGGTATTTGCCTACTTAGACCGTCACAATATTCATGTTGCTTTCCTCCAGGAGACGCATTTGACTACAACATCTGAGGCCAAGATTGCTCTAAGATGGACTGGATACAAATTAGCCTCATCGTATTCCTCATATGCCAGAGGGGTCCTCATACTAATTAAAAAGGGCGTTTCCTTTACACCTATCAACACACACAAGGTCAAAGAAGGGCGCTGCGCCATGGTACATGGTAAACTGGATACGTCCCTGGTCACTCTGATTAACGTATATGGGCCCATAGCAGATGAACCGGAAACTTTTACACGGATCTACACAGTTATGCGTGAGTGGCCTGAGGCGGCTATTCTTTGGGGGGGAGGGGGGGGGGGGTGATCTCAATACTTACCTAGACCCACACTTAGATAAATCGAGCCTGCATGGTCTGCGTACACCCAAAATAGACCAAAGTATCAATGATGCTATGCTTGAGTTGGTCTCACCGATGTCTGGAGGCTGCGTAATAGCTTGGCCAGAGAGGGTACACACGCTACACCTATGCATGGCAGTTGGTCCCAACTGGATTATTGGCTTCTTAGAGAGAGGGCGAATGACTGGATCCTGGATGTCACTATACTCCCGCCCACACTGTCAGATCATAATCCGGTGATGCTTGCACTTCGAGTCGAGGGCAACGTCCATTGCCCCTATTCTTGGCGCATTCAGGCCCAGGCTCTCCTAGATCCCTTCTACAACGACACTATCAGACAAGCCATAGAACAATATTTTACTATTAACACTGGTACTGTGGAGAGTGCAGCTACACTGTGGGAGGCTTTTAAGGTTAATAATACATACAAGGAGAGAGGGGGTCTTAGGGAACTTTTTGAGACCTAGCATGGAAATATTCCCCAAAATTACTAGTATAAACAACACCAATATCCACGGGTCTAAAAATCAGCAAAGTTTTCTAGGACAACACAACACAATTACGGGATGACCAGAGAGTTATCTGGGCATACCTACTGGTAGGACGGATTCCCATCACTCACTGAAGTGACATGCTTCATCATCTGGGTCTCCTCCTGGTGCCACACTAGTGACGCCAAGGGCTACAACCTCTCAACTATGAGGGGGAGCTCACGGATATTTTATAAAGAATAAACTGATCCACTAGATGTGAAGGAATATTAATAATGGGGAGTGATCGACGCAGTGCGTGAACAGTGTGAAAGTGAAATATAAAATGATCTTAGAGGGAGAAATTTATTTAGTGTCCCATTAGGATCAGGTTAAAAATAGTGCAGTGACAGTTTTGACATAATAACTGTCTGTGTCAAATGGTCGACATGTTTCTGCCTACGGACTACTTCTGTCCACGGCTTTCTTCAGGACCAAACACTGTATAGATAATTACTGTGCAAAATAATGTGCCAAAATTAAGTGGAAGAAAATGTATAGTATAGTGAATAACAATCAAAAACACAGTTGGAACAAGCACAACCTTGTTACCTGGATTTATAGGTATTCAAATCCTCAGCTATACCACGGATACTGTGGGTATCTGTGAAAAAATAAAACAAACACAGAGAGGAAAATCACCTATTGTGTGTCTAGAAAACCTTACATACATCGTTAGTTTAATAAAGTACTGGTGACATAACAATTATCATCTAGTTGCTAGAATAGCAAACAAAAACTTACCCATGTACTGTGAGGAAGGCACCTCACCTGGCAACGGTTCAGGATATT
Source organism: Triturus cristatus (assembly GCF_964204655.1). Classification (NCBI taxonomy): domain Eukaryota; kingdom Metazoa; phylum Chordata; class Amphibia; order Caudata; family Salamandridae; genus Triturus; species Triturus cristatus. The sequence continues at coordinate 714,281,828 of NC_140583.1, forward strand.
GAGGACCCGCTCTGTAGGGGATACAAAGAGCAAGAAAGTGCTCAAAGTATAATTCAATCAAAAAAACTATTCTGGTCAACGAATGTCAGGCACGATAAAAAGGCCCAGCACCAGCCGGTACAAGTACTAGTATCAGCACTCATACATCTGGAGCGCATGCTCACAACTATGGAGGGATCAAAATACAATATCTTTTATAGATAGGCCCAGCACCAGCCGGTACTTGGACTAATCTCAGCACCCATACATCTGGAGCGCATGCTCACAACTATGGAGAGATCAAAATACAATGTCTTTTATAGATAGGGCAAAAGGGATTTACTCAATATCAATTAATATGCAATCCAATCCCATTAATTCAACTTATACTTATTCAACAATATTGCTTAGTAGAAAAATATCAAAAAGTCATATTCAGAGAACGACCTCTGTGGTACTCAATCCATTCGCAAAACTTATTTAACACCGGTAACTCAAATATTCAATGAGAAATCTCGTCTTGTGTAAAGCAAATCATTCTTGCCCGTTATTCAACTCAAGTGTTTTCACCCCAATATAGGAATGGGTGTTCCATCAGCTGATGTATAGTCAGAACTGCAAGACTATGAGTAGTATGCGAGGGGCAGTTTACCGAACATATAAATGATCACTAGGGAATGGTAACGTACATTTGAAGTACCATAATGGAACATCACCTATCCCCATGTTGTATAAAGGTGAGTTCTCGTTCGGGATGTAAACAGCAGCATGCTTGTAATAAAGCAGAGTCACACTCGATAAAAACTACGCAAAAGTATTTCTCAAATCACCACAGATCTCGCTTACCTATCCGTCGGTACCCCGGGTATATGTAAGAGCCAAAGGGAAGGTGCCGGCCCCACGCTCAAATCGGTCTTAAAAAAGAGACTTCCGCATCGCGCATTCATCACGTGAACAAGTCACGTGTTAATAATCAAAGTTATTAGGCTGACAAAATGTTATTAAGCTGACAAACAAATGCGTGATAGATCGCAATACTAATTATTTATGTGGTCTTCGAAGCATGATGTTAAAAATAATAAAAATACACACCAAACAATGTTATCATTTAAAGACTGCCGGGAAATGTAGTTCGGCAAACCCACACGGGTCGTTTTAAAAAAGGGGGGCGTTCTGAGAAAAAGGTTTAAAACTTTGTAGTCATCAAAAACGAAAAAAAGCAAATTGCCTGAATCGTTACCATTCCTAAGTATACATTCTCTAGGAAAAAGGTATCAAGAGAAACCAAAAACACAATTCGTTTCCGATACCTGGGAATTCTGGGAGAAGTAGTTCAACAGACATCACAGGACCAATAGAGCCAACTTATCTTATGTTAACACCCGATCTATGGATGAATACTTTTACGATCTGTAATGATATTAAAACAGCCGATCAGGAGCATATATCCATTGAGTGTCTGCTCCAAACTGGGTAAGTTCATTAAGTGCTCAAACTTCAAAAAATGGAGAACTATAAACACAACGTATTCATGTTACCAGAAACCAGAAACAAGTGTAAAGTTTCTGATGCTTAGTTGAGCAATAATTTAATACTATAACTGACATGTCCTAAAGGGAAACCCAGGGTATATCATCAGTTGAATCGTCATATCGATGATTTACTTCTAGAAAGTGTCTCGTGAGTTTGGTAGTCTGTTTTTTGCACCTAATGGTGCTTTTATGTTCAGAAATCCTAACCTTAATTTTGCGAGTAGTCATGCCGACATACTGATAATTACACGAACATTTAATGAGATATATCAGTTTGTCACTGTGACAGTTCGTAAATCTGTTTTGAATCCACGGTCTGGCAGTGCCTATGTCAATTATCAGTATGTCGGCATGACTACTCGCAAAATTAAGGTTAGGATTTCTAAACATAAAAGCACCATTAGGTGCAAAAAACAGACTACCAAACTCACGAGACACTTTCTAGAAGTAAATCATCGATATGACGACTTCAACTGGACAGTCAATAAACAACAAAAATAACCTACAGAGGAATTGGTTCTTTGGTGGCACTAAACTCGATCCAGCTCACGAGTACAAGTACCTAGGAGTCATTTTTGACAAGGAAGGGTCGTTTAGGCGCTGGAAAGAGGAAATAAGAAGGAAAGTTCTGTTGTTCGCCCTAACGATGAAAAACCTTGCAAATGAATTGATGGGGCCAACTTTGACACCGCTCCTGAAGGTATTCCAGGCTAAACTTCTCCCCTTGATTGCTTATGGCAGTGAGGCAATGCGGGGAAGAGACGCTAAGGATCTGGACAACACTCAGGTCAAAGCTTACAGAACTATGTTCTGCCTTCTGCCCTACACATCACCTGCTCAAATAAGGTTGGAGTTTGGTCTTCTACAACAAGTCTTAGCCAGGTATGGCACTTACATGATCTGCTGGGATAAGATTAGAAGTGTCACTATCAATACACTAGACTACTTGCTGTGGCACGACATACAGCACAGGGAGTTCTCTCAAGCTAGAAACTACCTTCAGTTAGCCCTGGAATCTACCAAACTCACTAGACTTTGGGACGCGGAATTCGGCTATCTCAACTTTAAAAAACTAGTCTGGAAAACCATTAAACAAATTCTTTGGTGGAGGACAAGGCAAGCTTCTCAAACAGATCTCATGCCTGGATGACCCTTAACTCCTACAAATCACTTGCCCCACAAACATTCTTTAATCAGGGTTATCCTAAGGCCATAAAAATGAACTTCTTTTAGGCATAGACTGGGGATCTTTCCATGTGCTCTTTACCTTCCACCATGGCTGAGGACAACAGCACAAGACACTTGCAGGCTGTGTAACATGAAGAATGACAACATTTTACACCTAATTTGCTTATGCAACGAACTGCACCAAGTACAGTAACAACTTCTAAAAGAACCTCTCAAACAGAAAGGCATCCGCACCAGGAGGCAAGCAGTGCTGTCTGCTTAAACCCTGAAAATATCCAACTGAACTGCAGATTGGTAAAATTCCTTATGTTGGCTGAAAAAAAAATGCCCAAAATACTAAAAAATGCACTACAAAGCTTTGTCGCCGCAGGCTGTCCAGCAGACGGGAAGAGGCCTTAGCCGGACCACACTAAAGATAGACTCCCAGTAGCATAGGGATAATCCTTGCAATAAGTCGAGGCAATTTGTACAACATACTCAATACGATTTGACAAATGAGCAAGCATGGCTGGAACAAAAAACCTGAGACTGCACCTTACAGTATCCAGCGAGCTAATGATATTCATTAATAACTACAATTGATTCTAATTTTAAACTGTAAAGAATTTTCTACCTATGGCTTTTAACAGGTTTTATCCGAAGATGTTTTCTTTTCTATCATAATTACAACAACCAAAAAGGCAGCAAAGGTGGATGGAATCATACTGAATGTCTGTTTAAAATGTTATTCTTTTAAGTGTTATTATTGCAATGGTTTTAGTTAACTATGCAAAAATAAAGAAACTTGAAACGATCAAGCTGACACAACATTTTTTCAAGGGGGTACGATCCTCACTCATCCACTTAATTTGGGGGGAAAAACAGGCCAGAGTGAGTTGGACCACACTGACACTAGACTATGCAAAGGGGGGTTTCAATGCTCCAGATCTTTTCATGTATTACTTGTGTGCCCGAGCACAATATGCATACTATTCATTCCGGCCATATGTGTACACTCCGCATGTTGCGGTATAAGATGGAGATGCCCACCCTACTCCCCTTTCAGGTGTGCTCACACACATGCACAGAGGCACACCAAAAACGGGAATCAACTGCATAGACACAACTATTGCAGCATGGCAAACTATAGGTAAAATTTTTCACAAACTCCAACTATATGCCCCAGCAATGCCTATCGCGCATCACGCTGCACTCTCTGTGGTACAGGAGGAGGGCTCACTTAGGGCATTGAGAGAAGTGGGCATGGTAACCATGCACGATATATTCCTAGATGGACACTTTCTCACAGCGGACGACTTAGCTCACATTTCCAACTCCTCACTATTGTTCAACTTTACTATACATAGGTTACGACAAGCAATTAAGGCCCACTATGGCACATACCCGACTGAACCCCCTACGCTGCGAGCCTTACAGATGCTACTGGTTACGCCTTCATGCCATAAATTGGTAACAAATTTGTATAAAGAGATACGTGGGTGAAGAATCCCCGACCCGGATAAAAGTTTGGCCCGTTGGAATGATAGCTTAAACCCACCACTGTCGGAATTGGACTGGGAGTACATTTGCAAGTTAACCGGAGCCCTTACGCCCAACGGCAACCTGCGCATTGTTCATTTTAAATATATCCATCAGACTTATCACACTCCCGTTAAATTGCATGAATGAGTCCTCAGGGAGACCAGTGCCTGTAAGCATTGCGGTCACCCCGACGTGGACTTTTTACATCTTGCTTGGGAATGTGGTAGGGTGATGCTATTCTGGGAGGCTGTGCTGAGACACATACACAAAATGACTGAGACTACGTTACAATGTACATCGCCGATTTGTTTACTATGCCATGAACCTCATTTAAAAGGAGCAATTGGTAAATTTGTGCTCATTGCACTGTTAATAGCCAAGCGACGAGTCGCTTTACACTGGGACAGTAACCTGGCTCCAAAACCCGAATATTGGCTGAAAGACATGGTCTACTGTAATGAGAACCTTGCACTATATGCAGAAGAATTACCAGTAACGTCTAGACCCAGGGACATATGGGAACCTCTATGTCAATATATGCTAAGAGTGACTGTCAATGACTGAATAATAATGTTGTAGTTATAATCCTGAATATTTGTTGTCGCAACTGTCAATACTGATATAGATGAGAGGGCGGATGTTCCGATATTTGGTACGAGATCAATCACAATGCAATTATACGTTCTGTTGCAATTATACTGCCTTGCACAGCAGGGGAACTGTATACTTTACTTGAAATATCGATAAACAGACTTTAAAAAAAAAGTTCAACATTAGTATCAGGCCATTTCACACTTCAACCCTAGAAATAAATGCTACTCTGAGCGACCTCCTACTAAGTGGTCTAAATCATACACAAAATAAGAATGTTATCAAGCAAATCCAAAAACAAGTCACCCAAATTGTGTCCTCCATGGGGTCTTGATAATGCTGAGACTGTCAGTTCCGCTAAAATAAACAGTGTATATAACATTACTAATGTGCCAACTAAAGCCAACTATGTTAGTGCTAGTGCATCAGGCTCATCTTTCGGTAAAAGAATTAGTGAAAATACTATGCAAAAGAACAAGGTTAACTGTATGTGACCCTTATAAACAAAACGGTTAATGTGCTTGTTAAATAGAAGTGCCACTATGTTCAGTTCAAAAGCTGGGTATTCCATGTGTGTGTAACATGTATCGGTTAGGCGTGTATTAAATGATAAAAAGTTGAATGCAAACATGAAGCATGGTAAAATGTTGTGCAAGTTCGTATTCGCTATGCCAGACCTGAAGACCAGTAAAAATACACCCAGTGTTCTACTAAAGTAATCCCGCTTGTGCCGATTTGAGCTTATGAAGCTCTCTCGTTGGTGGAGGCGCATTTTCTGTTTTCTTCCGTCAATTGTCGACTGAACAATTACCCAAAAGCCTTTAAGTTTACAAGGTCAGCTAAACCTAAAAGTGAGACACTTGTAAATCATGGTGGCCATCTTAACGCGGACTGGTGTTAGTAACAGGTGTAGTATAATGCATGCTAAACAAAGTTGGCTATTAAGATTTGAATTAGAAAGAAAATACACCCCAATTCAGGCACAAAATAAGTGAAATAATTATTGTAATGTACACTGAATTCAATTCAAAACCAGTAAAAGATGTTCAACTAATTGAAACAAGCAGGGGCTATTTTGAAGTGTCCATTCCCATGTAGTGGATCCACATGACTGTTAATCAGCCCCCAAGAGAATTCATGAACTCTGGTGATACATTGAGAACATTTCAAGAGAGTTCCATCCTGTTGTTTAAACCAATGGGCATGAGAGTATCCAATCTTTTAATCCAGTAGTTCTCTCTATGGAGAAGGTATTTGTGGTTGACTCTACCCTCTTTTAAATCCACAGTTTCCAAAATCATAAATTTGAGTTGGCAGATGTTATGACCAAATCCCCAAAAATGGGCCGCTATTACAGATTTCAATTCGTTTGTCCATATGTAACTTTTGTGTTAATTAAATCTTGTTTTAATTGTTCTTTCTGTATTTCCAATGTAGGCCAATCCGCATGGACACTTAAGAAGGTACACCACATTCATGGAGTCACAGTTACCTGTGGTTTTTAGTGCAATTTTTTTTCCTTTCCAAGGATGGCAAATCCACGCGCCTCTGATGATGCTGTTGCAATTGTAACAAGGGATAGTGCCTATTTATGTCTGATTTGAACAACTCACATGAAAACCTGTACAGACCTCAAATCAGACATACAAAGGTGAAATGGGGGGAATTGGATACAGACCTTTGGCAGCACACTATGGGGGCGTCTAGAGCGGGTAAAACTATTTTCACGGCCTGCAGGCTCCAGATAGTGTACCAGCCATTTCAGGGGAAGCCCACCCAGGGAGGGGTGGGAGGAACTGGTAGAGGACAGACAGGGTTGGGTGGGTCGTGCTGGGACTTTAACAAAGGGGTATGCACTCAGGAATTCTGTAAATTTAGACACGAGTGCTCGAAGTGCGGAGGCAGGCATGGTTGGTCAATTGCTTCGGGCGGGGCGGGTCACCAGCAGGGAAGTCAGCAGTGGCAGCAGGGGGGGAGGAAAAACAGAATGGCAGCAGCAACAGCATTTTACAGAAGCGCGGGGGCAAAGGGGGCTGGGCCAAAGGGCCCATACACCGGTTAGGGCAGGCAAGTTGGAAGCAGCCTTACAGGGTTACGACAACCAGAAGGCTGCAGAAGTGTTGAGAGAAGGGTTCAGATGGGGTTTTAGACTAGTGTATGGGGGGACCAAGATGCAGAAGACGGGCTGAAAATTTGCAGTCTGCGAAAGAACATACTAAAATACTTCAGGAGAAAATGGATGAAGACGTGCGTGAGGGGAGGATGGCGGGCCCCTTTATAGACTGGCGTTTAGAGAATTAGATTGTTTCACCCATTGAGGTGGTACCAAAGAAGGAACAAGGGCATCTTATTCAACATTTGTCATGGCCAGAAGGGAGCACAGTGAATGATTTTATTGATGAAAGAGAGGCTACGGTTTCATATTCGTCAGTTGATTGGGATCTTCTGGGTATCCATTTCAATTAGAGATGGTACGTGGACAAAGCATTACCGATGGGCTGCTCTATGTCATGCACATTATTTGAGTGTTTGAGCACGTTTCTGCAGTGGCTGTTTTCTAAGCGCACGGGCCACCTGTTGGTGACCCATTATCTGGATGATTTCTTTTTTGTGGGCACCTCAGGCTCCACGAAGTGCCCAGTGGCTCTGGAAAACTTCAAAGAGCTGATGACGGAACTAGGAGTGCCTTTGGCACCCGAGAAGACAATGGGGCCCAGCACGGCTCTTTTCTTTTTGGGTATAGAAATCGATACCAGGAGGATGCTGGGGCTGCTTAATGAAATGATAGCTCTGGACAAGGTCATGGTCAAAGAGATTCAAGTGCTGCTAGGACAGCTCAATTTTGCTTGCAGACTATTGAGAGTAGGGAGGATCTTTTGCAGAAGGTTAGGTAGGGCACTTAAGGGACAGAGACCACCACACCACCTTGTGAGACTTTTTAGCGGGTGTGAAAGAGGACCTGAGAATGTGGAGGGTCTTTTTGCAGCATTTTAACGGCATTCCGCTGGCGAGGGACATTGCATGGGATGTACAGATCTTTTCAGACGCAGCAGGCAGTTAGGGTTTTGGACTTTTCTGGTAAGGGAAATGGTGTGCTGATCAGTGGCCAGCAGAATGTGAGATGGTGGGGGTAGGAGTATTGAACGTTTGGAATTCTTCCCTCTGATTGTGGTGGTGACATTGTGGGGAGAGCAGCTGGAGCACAAGAAAGTGACCTTCAGAATTGACAATATGGCAGTAGTTGAGATGGTGAACCGCCTGTCAACCAGGGATGAACAGGTTTTGAAGCTGTTGAGAGTGTTTGTTTTGGGCTGTTTGCGCCATGGCATAGCATTCAGAGTTTTGCACGTGCCGGGAGTGGACAATGACATAGCGGATGCTTTGTCTCGTTCACAGTGAGGGAGATTCCATGGGCTAGCCAAGGACACCGACAGGAGCCAGACACCAATGCTGCAGCAGTTGTGGTACATAAGCAATACAGGATGCTACAACTCGTGGTAGGGTCACTGGCAAAATCCACAAGGATATCTTACAGTTTAGCGTGGGAAGAGTTTTTGCTCTCTGGAGCCCAGCAGAGTTCAAGATGGAGCATAGAAGGGAAGATGTTGTTCAATTCATCCTAGATATGATCGAAAAAGGTCTATCTCGATTTACAACCCCGGAGAAGGTAGCTGGAAACGCCTTTGTGGGCAAGCTATTATGGGGCTATGCACCATCTGCTGGGGAACTAGGTATTCGGATGCTGGAAGGTTGGGCCAGAGAACAAGGTCAGTCGAAGCGGGCTAGGAAGCCTTTGTCTTGGCACTTGTTTGGTAGAGTAATTCAGTCATTGCCCCATATTTGTACAGACGAATTTCAGAAGCGTTTATTTTCCACAGTGATGGTGTGGATGTTTTTGGGTGCGTATTGGGTATCTGAATTGCTAGAGGACAGAAGGAGTGGAAGGATCATATGGGAGGATGTGGTTCCGTGTAACAACGGGGTTTGCATCTGGATGCGGAAGTCAAAAACGGACGAGAGGGGTGTGGGTAAATGGGTGTCCCTACAGGCTTCTTTTCCTATGAAGACTTGTTCTTGCAGGTCAGAGAAAAAATAGAGGGCATCTTCCAAGGGGAGCAAGGGTGTGGTATTTTTGCACGCAAATGGGAGCAGGCTCACTGCGTTTCAGCTGTTGGCGGTTCTACGGAAGGCGCCGAAAGAACTGGGTATTGATGGCGCGGGTTTTGGGAGACATTCATTCAGAATTGGAGCAGCATCTGAGGCGAATAACAGGGGGTGGGGATGGGGGAACATCATGCGGCTTTGGAGATGGTCATTTGAGTTTTACAAGAGTTACCCCCGCAGCACGCTGGGGGAGCTAGCACGGTTGGTTCTATTGCTTAAGTTCACACTGTTTTTCTCATTACAGGTTCAGTGGCTGGCCCCCTCTCCAGGGAGATGACAATTTGGATAGTGGGGCATTCCTCCGTGAAGTGGGCCCAAATTTAAGCTTGCAAGAGTTGTTTTGGAGAGAACTAAGGATTTAATAAAAAAGCATTTCAATGTGTCTTGACAGGGAAAAGGGGACATGCAATGGAAGGAACTTATTCATTGCTCGAATGGTTTGTTGGGGGCAAGTAGGTGTACAGATATTTTGGTCCTTCATTTAGATGAAAATTATTTGGTTAAAGAGAAGGGGATATTCTTAATGAGGAGTATGAAAAGGGACCTGGGCAAGAAGCAGTGGTTTGGGTGTTTAGTTATTTGGACAGAGTTTGTTCCCCGCAGGGTTTGGCGGGTGTGAGAAAGTGGCTCTGTATATACAGTTTCCAAATAGGTACAGGGTGTACAGAGTCCACAGTCCCCAGAGGCTTGGCAGAGGCTAAAGTTAGATATAACCTTACTCTCTAAAGTGGTAGCTTGGTCGAGCAGTAAGGCAGTATCAGAGGACAGTGTAAAGCCTTTGTTGTACACACTCAGTCAGCAAATGGTCTCACACACTCAATAACTGAACTCTAGGCCAATGGTTTATATATAAAAAATATATGCTTGTTTTATTATAGAACCAACAATTGGAATTAAAATATACTTTCTCAGAATGAGATGCTTTATATAAATACTTTTGCAATATGCAATTGACTTTTGTAAACAGTTACAAGTGGTTGCAATAGGAACACTATTTTAAACACAATAATGCATTGAGTTCAATGGAAGTTTCATGTTATTTGCCACACATTACTTTTAGGATTACTTTTGGAATTCCAGGACTGGATCCTAGATTCAGTCCTGGGTCAGTACTTGGAATCAAGTGATAAGAGTCGACTTAATTACTGTGATGATTTTTAGACAATATTTTGCTATTTTAAAAGTTGACACTTAGAAAATATTTCATAGAAACAGTCAATGAGTCCCTTTTTTTAAAATTTATTTTATTTTTGATTTGCAGTTTGTACATATTTACACACAATTGGATCAAAACGTCAGCGTAAGAATTTAAAATTCAAATAATGCCATAACCATACATCCTTTGTCTTCTCACAGCCAACTATAGTGGGAAGAGGAACCATAGATCCAATTTGTATACAACATTTTAAAATTCTAAATTCTCTCCTTCTCTCTAGTTCTGTCCTCCCTCCAATTCGAAATCGGAGCCCAAATACTTTCCCCAAAATCCCCTAATTTCTTCCCTTTCTGTGCATAAAGAGAGATCTCTATATTATGCATACCCAGTAGTCTGGAAAGCCACATTTGGAATGAGGGAGCAACGGCATCCTTCCACCCTGCGGAGATTAAGATCCGAAGTACTGCAACGGAGATGAAAACCAGAGCTTCCTCAGCTTTCCCCAATTTCAACCTATCGCCAATGCCTAATATCATAAGGGTAGGGGACAAATAGATTTTTTGACCTAGCAGCCCCTCCCAGAATTTTTCTACCTCCCTCTGAATTCCTACCAAAGACCCGCAATTGAAAAACATATGGAGCAAATCTGCATGACCAACCTTACATCTGGGGCAGCTATCATCGCCCCTTACCCCCCAAGCATATAGCTTAGTGGGCGTATGATATAGGTTAAACAAGGTTTTGTAATGCTGCTCCCTCAAATTGGTGGAGCGGAATATTTTCTTATTAAGAAGGAGGGCCAGATCCAAATCAACATCGGGATTTCCCAATTTTATAGCCAGAGCAGATTCAGTTTTTTCTAAATCATCCTGGATTTCTCCGTTAAGTAAAGTACAAATATCTTTTATCTTCTTGCACCCTTTAACCAACAGGTCTACAATGGGGAATTCAGCTAGCGATGATATCCTTGGTCTTAATGCCTTCAGCCAACATACTAATTTAACATACAACAACCAATGTTTTGAAGGAATACCGACACTAGACTGCAGCACCTCAAACCCCAAAATCTTGTCTCCCCTCATTATATCCTCTAATGTCTTAATTCCTAAATCTTCCCATACCTGCAGATTCCTATCAGCTGCCATCTGTGGGAATAAACTGGAGTTATATAAATGAAGATATTGGTTTACCTTGGGAATTCTGCAAAACTTTGAGATAGCCCTCCAAACCCCCCATGCACCTCCCAATACCTTAAAACGAGCCTTCCTATAGTACCTACGGTCAACTTCGCGCATTAAAAGGCCAACTGCTTTTCTCCCTACTAATAACTCATAAATTGAAGGGGGCATCTGAATATCATAATTTCCTACACTGGATTGTGGCTCTGACTGGAAGAAAATGGACATATGCATCAATAGACACGACCAATGATACAACCTCAAGTTCAGTAAGGCCAGACCGCCCCTATCCCTAGGAAGAGACATAAGATTAGTAGAGCGCCTAACCCTCCCGTACTGCCAAATGAACTTTATGAAAATGGACTCCAGACTTTTGATTACTTTTTCTTCGATTAAAAGGGGTATGGCCCGGAACAAATATAGAATTTTGGGGAACATCGACATTTTTAATACGTCAACCCTCCCTATCAACGAGAGATGTAATACATCGATTCTTTTTAAATCCGCTTCTATAGATTTGCTCAGAGGGCCAAAATTCTCGGCTACTATTTTGTCTATTGAAGCATTGATTCTAACCCCCAGATAGCTCGCTGAATCCACAAAGCTAGTGTCCATTTTCGTGATATTTTTAGTACATATTATTTGTGTTTTAGATTCATTTAATAGATATCCTGATAGTTTACCAAAATCCTTTGCCATTTGTACCAAAACCAGAAGTGCCTGGTGGGGATCCATAGTGATCACTGCGTACGCCAAAATCTTGGTTTCGTGCCCCTTACATACCACGGGACTAATCGTTGGGCAGTCTAATATCTTTCGGATAAACGGGTCGATATATAGAGAGAAAAGGATTGGGGAGCAAGGACAGCCCTGACACGTGCCTCGATTTATAGTTATTTTGTCAGAGCTCTCACCCATGACCACCACTCGGGCGACTGGGTTGACATACATCGCCCTGAGTGCTCTTATAAATTTCTCTCCAAATCCCCTCCCCGCTAGAATCTCCCAAAGAAAATTCCAAACCACTCGGTCAAAGGCCTTCTCTGCATCGAGCAGGATCATGGCCATCCCGTCCCCCACAGTGGACTGGGCGTCAAACAGAGCTATTGCCCTCCTAGTGTGGTCCGTTGTACCATGCCCAGGTACAAACCCATGTTGCCACGGGGAGACAAGGCCCCCAATGATCCTGCCCAACCTTTTAGTCCAAATTTTAGAATAAAGTTTAGTATGCGCGTTAATTAGCGAAATGGGGCGGTACGATACCGGTTTCTCCCTGGGTTTCCCCTTCTTATGGAAGACCACTATATTTGTTTCCCTCCATGAATCTGGAACCACCCCTGTACAGACTATGCCATTAAATAGATCTGTAAGAAGCGGAGTAATCTCGGACTCAATGCATTTATAAACCTCCAAAGGGATCCCATCAGGGCCCGCGGCCTTACCTGTGGATAGTTCCTGCAAGGCTGCTATAATCTCGCTCTCGCCAATATCCATCTCCAACTCTTCCCTAGCTATATTGTCGAGTCGGGCCGTTGTCTACATACTCTTCAACCTGATGACCGCCTAGATCTTCCTCGGTATACAGGTCTTGATAGAAATTCCTAAAAACCTGTAGGATCTCTTTAGCTTCTGTGTACTCTTTCCCATTATCTTCTATCCTGGTAATAATATTTTTAATTCTTTCCTGCTTAATTTGTAATGCCAACATCCGGCCGGCTTGTTCGCCAGTTTCATATCGTTGGACCCTTGAGGTTTGATATTCACATCTCGCCCTCTGCATTACCAACTTCTGTAGATCCGCTTTAGCTACCAACAATTTCCTTTGGCTCTCAATACTATCCCCGCCATGTGCAATATCTAAGGTATGTTGTTCCTCTGCCACTAATAGTTCCCTCATTAATCTCTCCACCTCGCTCCTATCCTCTCTTCTCAATCTGGCCGCACAACTTATTGATTCGCCTCTTAAGGCTGCCTTAAACGTCTCCCAGACCCCATTTCGTGAAGTACTATATCTATTAGCGGCAAAAAATTCCCCCACCCATTTCCTGATATGTTCTACAAACCTTTTATCCACCAATAATCTCCTTTCGAAAGTCCATCTAGTTCTTGCCCTTTCTGACCCATCCAATTCATATGTTAAAACCAACGGATTATGATCCGATAATAATTTCGGGAATTTAGATATTACTACCCTATCTATTTCTGAGGATGACACAAAAAAATAGTCCAACTTAGTGTATCTCTGAAAAGGGTTTGAAAAATATGTGTAGCCTGGGTTTTTAGGCTCCTTAATCCCCCATACGTCTAGCAACCCATGCGAGCTGATAAGATATTTAACAGCCCTAAAAACTCTTGGCTTCCGTCCTGAACACACTGCATTGGGACCCCAATCCGTTGAGATATTCAGGTCACCACAGAAAATTATGGGGGTTAACCAAGTGGCTAACTCTATTTCGAGAAAATCATAAATCTCAGGATCGTCGTTGTTGGATCCATAAACTACACACAACAAAAAACCCTTTTCCAACTCAACTAAAACCCATCTCCCATTGCTATCCACTTTGGTCCGTCTGACCCCTCCCAAAAATATTCTAACTAAGACTGTAACTCCCCTGTTTATCGGAGATTGCGTTGTACAAGCCACTAACTCATAACCACTCACAGACATGAGGTTCCTTTTAGCCCAAGGGAGGTGAGTTTCTTGCAGACATAAGACGTCCGATCTATTGTACTTCAGGAAATGGGCCAGTTTTTGTCGTTTCCTCCAATCATTCAGCCCACCAATATTGATTGAGCACACCCTAATGTTCGCCATCCTGTGGGTCTACTTGAACATCTAAATGTACCTGAAACCTTGGCTGATTGTCAATTACTAAATCCTTACCCTGCCTATTAAAACATCCATGATAATCCAAACTGCATCTTTTCCCCCCATTTCTTAGTTTAACCCCCCCCTTCCGCCCTCTGACCCAACCCCACCCACTCAACCCTCACCCCCCCCTACACCACCCCAACGTGTCCCCCTCTGTGAAGCGCTCAGACCTAGTCTGTGCATGTGATGGTCTACCAGTGCTTTGCGGTGAGGGCAGACATTTTGAAACTATAAGAAAAGACCAGTACCACTATGAGGACCCTTAGTCCAATATCAAACAGGTGTAACATAGACCGGAAAATAACACTATATGACATTCGACTACACCATCTACATCATCTCCTGGAGAGGAAAAAAAAAAAAGAGATTAATCCCTCCCGGTAAAATAGCTTAAAGTCTATTTGCCTAAAGAGACCAAATACTCCTTTGCTTTTATTTCTGAAGCAAAAAATAAAGTCCTGCCGTCGTTGATTATTTTTAGCTGAGCTGGATTTATCAGGAAGGCTTGAATCTTCTTGTCCTGAAAAGGCCTAATCATCTCCCTCAGTCTCCACCTTCGCTCTACAGTCGAATGGCAATAGTCTGGACGAACAAAGAACAAAATCCCTTCACTGATTCTCCTAGCATCTGGTCTCGCTTTTTCTGCGATGGACTGTCTCAAGATAAAGTTTCCAAAAAACACCAATACAGCTCTTGGTTTATCGCCTTCCCTTGCATTCCTACGGAGTTTGAAGGGGGTACGATGAACCCGCTGAATCTCAGTAACCCAGTTCCAGCTCGAAGAGCTTGATAGTGTAAGCCTTTATATCGGAGCCCTCAGCCCCCTCCGGGATTCCCAGTACCCTCAGGTTGTTCCGGCGAGCCTATTTTCCATCTCCTCCATTTTCCACTGAAGATCGACCACCTGAGCGCAGTGGGCATTAACCTTAAGAGAAGCTTTGGCTGTCTCGGCCTCAGTTGTTACAAGTCTCTCTTCCAGATTCGAAACTCTGTCTCCAGTTTTAGCGCAGACCTTGGAGAGTTTCCTAACCACGCCCTGCATCTTCCTCATCGCGGCCTGAGCTTTACGATTGTCCTGGCGGGTCTCTTCTCTATGTGCAATTATCTCTTGGTGTATTGTCTCCAGGAGCGACAAATGGGTATTATCAACACCCGGACTTCCCTGGGGAGGCAAAACGGAAGATTGATCGCGGCTTAAGTCCCAATGCATATGGCTCTGAACCTGACTCCTTGCCGCCACAGGGGGCCTTGCGGCTGTTGCCGGGACATCTAGTTCTGGGTTACTCCCTGAATCTCCCTATGATTCTAAGTTGGAACTACGTTCATCATCCTCAGACCAGCCGGCCCCTTCGGACGTTGAAAAGAAACACTCACTGGGATCCTTCTCCTTTTCACTGCATGGACCTCCCAAGTCTAGATCCGACTCGGCTCTCGGGAGTCCCGTATCAGGTAGCACTCCTGATTGTATCTGTAACTGTGCCCCTACGTTAGTCATATTAGCACCTAACCCAGATTCGCCTGCATCCTCCGTTATTATATTCTGGGGTGACAGCACATTTCCAACCCGGAGTGACTCATTTATCGCCTCCTTCACCCCTGCTTGAGATTGAGGCACGGGATCGATAGCCGCCATTGTATCTTTAACCTGGCATATTACGGGGGGAAATGCCTGGTCAGGGAGTTCATTGCCACCACATAAAGAATACCCCTCGATATTTTTCCCAGGTTTCAAATCCCCTATTCGACTTCTTGCCACTGGAGAGATACTGCCCTCCACCTCTTTTATTACCTCCTTCTTCTTCCCCTTCTCCTTACCGGCTTTGGAGAAGATGTCCGCAATTGAGGTGGGCACCTGGCGAGTCCTTCCCGTACTCTGCTGGCTCTTTTTTGATTTCTCAATGAGCATTGATCCTGCCAATAGATCCTCATTTCCCTCTGTCTCGGTCCCGGCGTCCTCCCGTAGTGCTTTCTTCCTTTGGGATGTCGATTTTAGTCCAGCCGCTATTTTCGGAGCCATCTCACCTTTTCGTCTCTCACCGGGCCGTTTAACGATACCCAAGCCGCTGCAACCTCTGCTGTCTCCCCTCCACGTTAGGTGAAAGTCCGCTCTGCTCGTCCTAGGCTCAGCTCCACTCCATTTTCCCCGAATCCGCACCGCTCCGCCTAGACTCCGCCCTCCTGTATTCCCACAGGGTATGTATCCAAACGAAGGAGCTGAGAACGCGAACATAACTGCCCGGGCAAGCCGACGATCAACGCTTTGTGAGGTAGGTGCTATCAGCAGCAGCATCCTATCGGATCCGTCTGTGATCCACATCCAAATCCGTGCACATTAAACTTCCATCGGTCTCGTCTCCTCTGCCCTCACTGCTTCACTGCACCGACCGCTACGCAGCCGCCATCTTGCTTGTCAATGATTCCCTATGGCAGAAAATTCAAGTTACAGGTATAGTATGTTCTCGTTACTTTTGTAATCCAGTACTGGGTACCTAGACTCAGTACTGGGACCTTTATACAAAACAGGTAAGTAATTACGTCTTCAGATATTATACGATTTTTAAAGAATATTTAAAGATTGCAGAAATTGACAGAAGAAATTTCACAGAAAAATAGTCAATGATTTCCTATGGGAGAAAATTGGGTTACTGGTAAGTACAGTTGTAAGTATTTTTCAGAGTTAGTGCTGGGCACCAAGATCCAGCACTGGGAGCTCACCTAAGAGTAGGTGAGAATTTTCGTTTTCGTTACTCGGCTGATTTTTGGTGAATATTTTAAGATTTGAAAAGTCCACACTTAGAAGAAATTTCAGGAAAAAGCCAGTCAATGTTACCCTATGAAGAAAAGAGTTATCGGCTTAAAGGTAAGTACTCGACTGGCAGAGTTGAGGTTCTGGCCATAGACTCAGGGGTCCCCCAGGGTCAGGTAGGTATGGTTGGTTCACCCTCAGCGACTCTAGGGTGGCCGGGTGCAGAGAGAGTTAGGCCCAATGTTATCCTATGAGGGATAGGGGGGCCTTGGTTGGTGGCTGCTGACTAGCAAGCCACGCGGCTGTGGGAGCTGGGCTCCTGGTCACTTACTCAGGGCAAGTGGGGAAGTAGGTAGGTGTAGAGGTTGCACTGCCAGGGCCACTCGGGCGGCTGGGTGCAGGGTGCTTTTGAGCCTTCGGGCGCTCAGTTGATTTCAATGGGAAATCTCCGGTTTAGAAAAAGACTGCAAGCTCGGGGCCGAGGATTCTTCAGGTGCCACCACCACTTCGAGAGGTAAGCTGGGTAGTTGGAGGATGGGTAGGTACCCCTGGATTGGGCACAGGGGGCAGCGGGGCGCCGCGTGCAGGGGTGCCTTTTGATGTCGGGAAATCTTACCCTCTGATGATCGCGGTGGGGGGGCACCTTGTTCTGAGGCTGCAGGCTTCTTCAGGAGTGTCGAGGGAGGTCCTTGGGTGCCGGACTCAAGGTCACAGTCGCCGTGGGGTCGTCCTCGTGGACTTTGTTCACTCCGGCACTGGCCAGGCTTGGCTGGTGCAGAGTGTGCTAGGTTCGCGGTTCCGGGCTACTGCCAGGGATTAGAAGTAGGTTTCGAGTAGAGCCTCTACTCATGGGAGTCCCAGGGGCTTAGAGCCAAAAGGTAACCAGGTCCTCCGGGGTCTGTGAGGTTGCTGGCCACAAGAGATGCCGGGTTGGAGCAGGAGCAGGTTTGAGGGTCGACAGGCCGGTAGGGCTGGGGCCAAAGCAGTTGGTGTCTTCCTCTTCCTAGCAGCTGCAGGGCAGGTCTTCTTTCTTCTTGCTCTTCTTTTTATTCTTGGAATCTGGAATCTGGGGAAGGAAGGTTCAGGGTGCCCCTAAATACTAGATTTAGGGGCGTTACAGGTAGGTGAAGGGCAGGGGCCAATGGGTCCCTGTCCTGGGGTGAGTACACCCCCTATCCTGCCCCTCTCCTGTGGGAGGGGGGCAGGAGCCTAGTCCTGATTGGGCAGGGCTTCCCATTTTCAAGATGGCGAGAGCCCGGAGATGTGCTTCACCTCGCCTCCCCCACCTGAGGGGTGGGGTTGGCAGGCTGGCACATCCCCTGTCCTTATTTGGGGTTTCCGGCCAAGCTTCCCGCCAGAGTGGGGGGTTGCAGTGGCCTGGGGAAGCTCACAGAGGCGGCATGCCTTTGAAGCTTCCCCCTGCTCATCCTGGGGAAGGAGATTTAGCACCTCCCCAGGATGTGCATTGTTGCAGACCCAGGAGAGCAGGGGCTCTCCTACCCAGGGGTCCAGCAACATGTCTGCTGTGTGGCAGCCTAGGCAGCCTCAGAACAGACGTGGATTGTAGGTTTAGGTTTCAGGGGGCCTCTCTAAGATGCCCTCTGTGGTGCGTGGTACATTAAATCCCACACTGGCATCAGTGTGGATTTAATGTGCTGAGCAGTTTGATACCAAACTTCTCAGTCTTCAGTGCTGCCATTATGGTGCTGTGGAGTTCGTGTTTGACAAGCTCCCAGCACCATCTACTCTTAGATGGCAGCACTGCACTTACAGTTCCCAGAAATGGACCTGGGTACTGTAGGGGCACAGGGTTCCTGCCTCTGTGCCCACACCAATGGCATAGGGCACCCAGCTAGAGGGGTGGCTGATGTATGCCAGGGCAGTGTAGGTTGTGGGCATGGCACACAGGGATGTGTGCCATGTCGACTCTCTGTTTTGTCTTGTATCCAGACACTCAGCCTGCAAGAGCAGTGTGTGTGTGTTAGGGTACAGGGCCTCTAAGGGTGGCACAATGAGTGCTGCAGCCCTTAGAGGCCTTCCCTAGGGTACCATTTACCAGGGGCTGACATGTGGCCAGGGTTTGCCAATTTGGGTTTTGGCTGTTAGGCAGTTTTTAGGGAAGGAACACAGGCCCTGGGCACCTGATTGGCAGGAGCCCAGGGCACAACAAGGATAAGTGCATCAACTATTAGGCAGAAAAGGGGGGGGTTACTGCAACAGAAACCCACTTTCTTACAGCGGGGTGCAGTTAATCCTGGGGCAGTGGACAGAGCTCGGAGGAAGCTCAACACAGAGATGGTTCGTTTTTGTAAAGAGCTGGATTTTGGTACGATTGCGCACAGGGAAATTCGTTTTGACACAGTGGAGTTTTTTTGGGGGGGGTGGGGTACACCTTTCGGGACTGGGCATGGATCTGTATCTTTTAGAAATTAGCGACGTTTTAGCCAGAACTCGGAATGTTCAAAAACACTGAGAAAGTTAGTTCCTATGAGGAAGGGGGGCAGAAAAAATGGGAGGTGGCGTAGACAGCCTTTTTACCCTCTTTTTCCTGGGTGGCAGGGTTTTTAAAAGTTGGCCAGGGTTGGCAGAAGTTTTTGATTAAGTGTTGGAAGTTTGTGAGTAGGGGCAGGGAAAGGGTAGGCAGGTAAACGTTTGTTAGTAACAATTGCCAAAGGGCAGGTAGAGGATTTGGGTTTCATTGGAGGGCATGAGTTTTAACTGCAACACTCTGTAAAGATATTGTTATGTTAACGGCAGTGTGGGGGAATGGTTGAGGGGATCGTAGGGGCGGGGGGTCAGTGGGTCAGTTATTTGATGTATAGTGAGGTTTTAGTTTTGTAAGGCAGTTGCCAGTTTTTTTAATGTGATATGCACCTGTCTTAATAAAGCGGCCTTTTACACACACAAATTTGGTCTCGGTTGGGCTTGCTCCCCTCCCTCCTAAGAGGGTTTGGGGGGCAGCCGAACACGGCTGTTATTTTTTTGCCCACCCTTCCATCCCTCTTTTTAAGCATTTGGCTGGGGTGTTCTGTAGGGGTATTTATTTAATTATTTCCTTAGGTTAGGTTTGTTGAAAACAGTTGCATTGGGGATATTTTTTGTACACTTGTCACTTGGAACAGGTGCTGGCGGGGTTTTTAAAAGTGGGCCAGGGTTGGCAGACGTTTTTGGTTTTGTTGGAAGTTTGTGACCAGGGGCAGGGAAAGGGTATGAGTTTTAACTGCAATACTGTGTAATGTTTTTGGTATATTAACGGCAGGGTGGGGGAAACGGCTGAGGGGTTCGTAGGGGCAGGGGGGATCAGGGGGTCAGTTATTTGATGTATAGTGAGGTTTTTTTTAATAACAAATTTTATTCGGTTTTCATTTTCCTGATGCAATCTGGGCCTTAGCCCTACAAGTACATATAGGAAATAATATGGGCCAGGAGTACCATAGCATTTAAACAATTGCAATTCCTGCGAAACTGGCAGGTTAAACAACATGAACACAGTGCAGACTGTTCTAGATTCCAATGATTGTAAAAAGGTTACATTTGTACAAAGGTAGACTATTACATGGTATGGAATGATTTGTTCAGTAGACATTTGTATGAGTGGTGATTTCTGTCAGGGGTCTACAGAGGGGGCAGGTCGTATAGTGAGATTTTAGTTTTGTCAGGCAGTTGCCAGTGTTTTTAATGTGATATGCACCTGTTTTAATAAAGCGGCCTTTTACACACATAAATTTAGTCTTGATTTGGCTTGCTCCCCTCCCTCCCAAAGCAAGAGTAAAGCCCGGAGAGAGAATTGAGGCACGCGTACTTCTACAACCCCAACTTTACTCTACCCACCCCTTTTCTTGTTTAATCATATTTATTCTTACAATTTCTAAAATGTTAGGAATGCATTGCTAAAATAGTTCTATATAAATGTTTATTATTTTTGGTTTATATTGGACCCCGGCCACTAAATAATTTTGAAATTCGTGGAAAAGGTGTTTCCTCATTAGTACATTTATCCAAAATGGATATTCCTCAGCCTGGAGTTTCCATCTTGGGTTTCTTTATAATGATGATTGGAGCTATGCCATTCAAATATCTTCAACAATATTTATTAAAAAAAAGAAAATGTGCAACTTTGTGCAAGGAATGCTAGAACGTTACAGAAAGAGTCATGTTAGAGAGGTTTTCTTTAATTTCTCTTGCATAGCAAAATAGTCCCTTTAGTGCTAAGGGATATAGCTGTTTCCTGAAATGCATGCTTTGCTGCAATAGAAAGTTGTACTTAAGTTAACTTTAGACAAACTAGGCCTCAGAAGTCATATTTTTCTGTGACGTTACATTGTACTACTTGAATAGCCTTGTATTTGCTGGGTCTGGTGGCTCAGTGGACTAATGCATCCACTGCAGGGGCCTGTGTTCGACTTCATGGTCACAGGTTGAAATCCTGGCGGGTACACTCAGTCTTTCATCCATCTGAGGTCGATAAAATGAGTACCATTGAGTTGTGTCACAATATACATCTGTTATTCAGTGCCAAGGTACCCCTGTTAGGGGTGAACGTGCGCTTTACAAATACATGTGTTATATTATGTTATTTCCCTGTCGTACTTGAATAAAACTCAAATGTGCCTTGCTGAGAAAGACCTCAACTTTCACAGACTGTTCTGTACAAATAATACTTACTCAAGGTCAAACCTAGCTGTCCCAGGGAAACCACATACTAGGTAACTATTTCTGTTCCATGTGCAGATGCTCGCTTGCTTATTCTAATTGCTTAAGAACCGGTGAAATATGTACCCCGGTATTAAATGTATGAAATTGTTTGCTTCTAAGCCTATAAAAGAGTGTGATTTCTTGCTGTGAGGAAGAGCCTCTTTCCCCTTACCTTAAAAGGTGAATCAAAGCTGCATTTCTCTCTCATTTTCCTGATCTGAGTTCCTAATTGATTCTCTACTTTAATCGACCTTTGCATTTTGATTTATTGACTAATAGATTTAGACTATATTGAATTTTCATCTGCATACCTAAAAACTTTAAAAAAAAACATTTAAGGTTAAGAATTTATTGTCTGTCATTTTTGTAGCAATTAATGTGTTCTGCATTTATGTTACATGCAATTGCCATTTTTGACTTCTTAAATTGAGACAAGTCCAGCAGGGACAACAAAGGTACGTCGAGGGACTGCACTGCTCCTGATTCATCCCCAGTGCACAAAGGAGAAATATTTGAATGGGTGGGGTGACATTCATGTCTTTAGCACAGGGCTGTTATTGCTGGGAAGATTATGGCCTTTTGCCACATGAATGTCAATCAACCAATCAATCAATTAGTGAATTGTACGTGCGCTACTCACCCGTGAGGGTCTCAAGGCGCTGGTGCGGGGGTTCCGCCGATCTGTTTAGCCGAAGAGCCAGGTTTGAGGGTCTTCCTGAAAGTGTTCAGGAAGGGGGCACGTCTGATGTCTGCCAGTAGCTCATTCAAAGTCTTGGCTGCAATGTGAGTGAAGGATCTGTGGATGCGCGCGGTTTACACCAGTGCGAGGTTGGAAGATCGGAGGTTTCTTTGGGTATGTGGAAGTTGATTCTGTCATTGAGGTATTTGGGTCCGTTGTTGTGTAGGCATTTGTAGGCATGAGTGAGGATTTTGAAAGTGACTCTTTTCTCCATGGGGAGCCAGTGGAGACTTCGTAGGTGTTGGCTGATGTGTTTGTGTCGGGGGATGCCGAGGACGAGTCTGGAGGCGGTGTTCTGTATTGTCTGGAGTTTGCAGAGTAGGAACTTGTTGATGCCGGCGTAGAGTGCGTTTCCATAGTCCAGTCTGCTGGTGATGAGAGCGTGGGTGACTGTCTTCCTTGACTCAGGGAGGATCCACTTGAAGGTCTTGTGGAGGATGCGGAGGGTGTTGAAGCAGCTGGAGGTGACGGTGTTGACCTGTCAGTTAATGGTGAGTGATGAGTCGAGTATGATGCCGAGGATCTTGGCGTGGTCTGAGGGAGTAGGTGGGCATCCAAGGGCGGTCAGCCACCAGGTGCTGTCCCATGCAGAAGGGGTGGTACCGAGCACGAGGACATCTGTCTTCTCGGTGTTGAGCTTCAGGCAGCTGTTGGTTATCCATACAATGACGTCTTGTATTCTTTTCCAGAAGTTGAGTTTTGCAGTGGTAGGGTCTTTGGTGAGGGAGAGGATGAGCTGGGTGTCGTCAGTGTGGGATACGTGTTGAGGCCGTGTTGTCGCACGATGGCTGCGAGGGCAGCCATGTAGATGTTGAAGAGGGTGGGGCTCAGAGATGAACCTTGTGGGACTCCGCAGGTGATTTTTATGGGGTTGGAGAGGAAGGGTGGGAGTCTGATCCTTTGGCTTCTTCCAGTGAGGAATGATCAGATCCAGTCCAGGGCTGTTCCCTGTATGCCTGCATCATGTAGTCTGGCGACTAGTGTGCAGTGGGAGACGGTGTCGAAGGCTGCTGATAGGTTGAGTAGGATGAGGGCTGTGGAGTGGCCTTGGTCCAGGAGGTTGCGGATGTAGTCTGTGTCGGCGAGTAGGGTGGTCTCTGTGCTGTGGTTGCTTCGGAATCCGAACATCCGGGTCGAGGACAGCGCTCTCTTCAATGAATCATGTCAGTTTCTTGGTGACTGTTTTCTCTGCAACTTTGGCTGCGAAGGGGAGGAGCGAGATGGGCCGATAGTTCTTGAGGTCGGTGGGGTCAGCTGTGGGCTTCTTGAGCAGGGGTCTGACTTCTGCGTGCTTCCAGTCGTCTGGGAAGGTGCCTGTTTTCAAGGTGGTATTGATGGAGCGTTGTAATTCGGTTCCGATAGCGACCGCGGCTCTGGGGTAGATGTGAGGGGGTCGGGGGGCAGTGGGGGCCCCCGAGAGGATGCTTTTCATGGTCGAGGCAGTGTCTTCAGCCATGATTGGTGTCCAGTTGGAGATGGTGGGCTGGCTGGTGTTTCTGGGGAGCGGGGGCCATTTTGTAGCACCTGGTGGATGGTTGATGAAGTGGTCGTAGAGGTTTTTGATTTTAAGGTGTAAATAGGTTCCAAGCTTGTCGCAGAGGTCTTGGGATGGGGTGATGTCTGTGGCTTCGCTGTGTCGGTTGGTGAATTCTTGAATGACAATGAAAAGTTCCTTGGAGTTGGTGGAGTTGGCTAGGATTTTGTTGTGGATGAAGTTCCTCTTGGTGGCTCTGATCTGGTTGTGGTAGTTCGTCATGGCGTCCTTGTAGGTGATGTGGTTTTCCGTTGTCCTGTTGTTTCTCCAGTTCTTCTCCAGGCATCTGCAGGTGCGTCTGGCTTCTTGAAGAGCGGTGGTGAACCAGGTGGCTTTCCTGGGGCGTTGTCTGTTGAGGTTACGTAGCGGGCAAGCTCATCTGCGCAGTTGGAGATCCAGGTGTGGAGTTCTCTGGCTGCGTCGTTTGCGTCGGGTGCCCAGGTGTGGTTGTCTCAGGTGAGGGTGGAGTTAAGTTGCTTATCGGTAACCTTGCTCCAGTTCCTTCGTGGTCGGCGTGGGGCTGGTTTGGGTACCTTGGGTTTGTTGATGGTGAAGTGTACGAATTCTGAGGGGGAGGGGCTGCAGGGGCAGCAGCGGTGAAAGGTAAAAGGAACAGACAGGCACGAGAAAATAAAAACATTGGAATTAGAGCAAGACACAGATGGGCACAATAACAGTGGCACAACAGGGAAAAAATTGAGATAAAAAATGGCTGAAAAAGGTTACGGTGGTTGCAGGAAGTCTGGTCCCAGTTGGAGCGGGCAGTAGGTGCAGGAGCGGGCAGCAGCCTTGACCCTCCCAAGGAGGAGGTGGGGGTCTCGAGACAAGAAACGGCACAGCAGAGCTGCGGGGAGAGAGTGGACCTAGAGTGAGGGTCGGGGGTGTTACTCCGGTGCTGAACATAGTTTTGATATCTAATGTACGGCTCAGAATTTGCAGCTTGAATAATTTTTTCGACATGGACCATGCATGGAATGCAGCTGACTTTTATCCACCATGACCACACAGCGCCCCACAGCATATTCTCAATCCATTGAGTCTGATCTCTGTCATCTCGTTCGAAAGGAGACTGATAAATTTGAAAATTGTCTCTAAACTTTGAAAATGCTGTTATATTTCATCCAATGGACAAAATCGGGAGGCGTAGGACATTAGAACAGTTTCTTTTCTCCCAATATTTTTCATGCTAGGGACTTTGAACATCAGTAGCATAACGCATGGATATATTGTTTTTTAAAGCGCACTGTTACCACGAGTGGGGCTTCCTGGTACTAGAATTACCATAAAGAAATACAGAATGATGCTATTGAATAAACAACTAAGAAGTCTTAAGTTTGTTTTTAAATTTGCTTTCAGTAGGCAAGCTTTGTATATTGGGCGGAAATTTACTCCAAAGGGTAGGGCCAAAAAGCTGAATGAGTGGCCAGCCTGCTGGTTTTTCAGATATGGGGTGGTGCCGAGTCTTCACTGGGCGATCAGAGATTCCGGGAGGGCACACAGGGAGAGATGAGGTTATAGAGGTATCTTAGTGCTCCGTTGTGAAGGGCTCTATATGTCAAGAAACTAGCCATGATTTTTTTTTTGCTATTGTAAAACAAGAGCTGCTAAATGTTTTGATATGTAGTGGTGACAAGGAAGCAGCCGAGCACCTAACCTGTTTGAAGGTGATCAAGAAATAATTTGGGTTGAGGAAGGTATAAGGCGTTGACATAGGCCAGACGAGAAGTTATAAGTTGAAGGGGGGTGGGCGCACACTGCCTCACACTCCAGCACTCAGTTTGCCCCATTGCATCATAGTAAATGCAGTGCATGATAATACTTTCTTCGGTGTCAGGCTTTCGTTTTTCACCCTTGTTGGTGCAGCCAGTGCTGTGTATCTCTAGACACGTGTTTCAGGATAATTGTCCTTCTTCAGTAGAGAGCAACACATTTTTGGGGGGGTGCTGGAAATGCTGCCCAAAGTCTTCTCAGGTCTCAGTACCACTCGCTGGACGCAGATGCATCCACCAGAGTTCGTCAGCTCGTTAGCTCAAGGGAGCCTTTTCAAATAGAAGGGGGGTGGGCGCACACTGCCTCACGTGACTGACCTGATGTGATGTTTGGCAGCCTACTCAGCCAACCCCAAATTTTAAGCCTGTAATCTCTACTAATGACGGTTAAAGAACCAGAAACACGTGCGCCAACTCTGGCAAAACACTGGTAAATATTTTAGCAAAGCAAACAACTTGAGACTGCATTTACCATAATGCCAGGGGCGAACCTTGCTGGGAGGTGAAGGGGTGTGCTCCCACCCCTGTTCCTGTTTAAAAGCACTCCTGTGAGTCATTGAGCTGACGAGCTCGTGGAAGAAGCACCCACGCACCAGTGAGAGGTACCTGACCTGATGTGATGTTTGGCAGCCTACTCAGCTAATTTGAAGCCTGTAATCTCTACTGAAGATGGTTAAAGAACCAGAAACATGTGTCTAGAGATCAGCACTATCTGCGCCAACTCTGGCGAAACACTTGTAAATATTTTAGCAAAGCAAGCTACTTGAGACTGCATTTACCATAATGCCAGGGGTGAACCTTGCTGGGAGGTTAAGCGGTGTGCTCGCACCCCTGTTCCTGAGAAGTTATAAGTTGCCTGGATCATTTTCTTCTGTGAAGAAACCAGCCCGTATAATGCTCCACTGCCTTCTGGCTATGTCTATGCTAAAGAAATACCACATACATACAGAAGGAGCAAGATTTTCCTGAGGGATCTAAGCAAAACAAAGCACATGACAGACTTTGGAAATGTAAGTAGAAAAGGGAAGGGTGTGAGAATTTGTCTGCAGCCATCGGGCCACTAGCCATGAGACCAAGAGCGGCACATTGAGCAGAGAAGGAGGATGTTAGCCTTTCTCCATTCAATTTTATGCAGTTAAGAGACATCCAGGCTGCAGCCCCCTCAATGCATTTGTGAAATCTCATTTGCATATGTTGTGTCATTGTGGATGGATACAATGCGTTGCGTAATATCTGCTTATGAAAAAACTTCCAGTCCGAAGGGATGAATGAGACCAAAAGGGCAAACATAAAAATATTAAAAAGGTGAAACTGAAGAATGTGCCTTGTGGGACCACTTTTGAGAACAAACTGGATCCAAATGGAATGGGGAGAGAGACATGGAAATCTGTTGGTCAAAAAAGATGCAAACTGTTTAATACTGGACTGGTAAATGCCAAGGCCCTCCATATTGTAGGAGAGTAGGATCTGCTTCACATGGTTACCCCCACTTTTTGCTGCTGTAACACTGTTTTCGACTTTAGTCTGGCTGGTGCTCTGCTATTCAGCAACCCAGCCTAGCTGCTTCCTCTCTAAATTGATTCCCTGTACTTTAGGTACACTCCAGATTGGATTCTGGGGTACCCTTGTGAGACCCTAGTATATGGTATACTATGTACCCAGGGCATAGGTACCCCAGAGGCCTACCAGGGGCTGAAGCATATATTATGCCACCCCTGGAAAGCCCTCCAAAATTACACCACAGGTCTGCTACTGCAGCCTGGGTAAGGTGGTGCATGCACCACTTACTGAGATATAGGTTCACTATATCTCACCTATCACTGCACATAGAGACCTATCAGTCACCCCTATGACAGGCCTTAACAATCCAGAAGGCAGGGTGCTTGGTTATATGTGAGAGGGTGCCCAGGCATGAGCTGAGCCCCTCTGCAGCCTTCGGAATCTCTTCTCTGGGGTTGTCAGTGGTGCAGCCTGACCATATACTCTTAAGTGCATTATAACCAAACGGTTAATGCTAACTTTGGACTGGCTGCACAAAACATGTTTGGTGTCAAACACCTTGGAATCATACCCCCACACCAGTAACTGGTGTGGGAGTATGATCCCACCCTTCTAGAGGGAGATACATGTCAGCACCGGTATACCTGGTACCAACTTAAAAGAGCCCTGGCATTACAAAATGGATGCTGCAGCCACAGACACGGGTCTGGCAGCCTGCTGCTGACCAAAACTCCGGCAGGGGAGGCCTGGACAATAGGTTTCCTGTCACAGGGAGGTGTAACCACCTCCCAGACAGGCTGAAGTGTATTGGGGCTGGGTGAGAGCACTCTCAGAGTGCTTTGAAGTTCTGCAATGGGGGCACATTTGGTGTCCCTGTGCATAGTCCAGCTCAAAACGGTTCAGGGGCTTCCAGCCCCTGCTCTGGCGTGAAACTGGACAAAGGAAATGGGTGTAGTCACCCCTCTTTCCAAACCCTCCCATAGGTGGGTCCCCTGAGTTAGTTCAACCCCTTTCTTAGGTATAAGTAAGGAACCCCTGGCAACAGGACTTTAGATATCCCTGGACGAAACTCTGCAACTGAATCCTGGAACTTGGACGCTATACTAATAACTAGGGGACTGAAGAAATCTCCCTTGGGGTCAAGGAATGACTCCCCTGCTTGGCAGGCACCAACGAAGCAATTGCCGGTCTGCATCTCTGAAGCTCCTGCCGGACTCCGAAGTATCTGCATGCAGCCCAGGAGGAGGATTTTCAGACTTCCCAGAGGCCGACCCGAGTCCCTAGCAAAGTTGTGACCCGCAGCCCTCGTGAATAATGTCAAACCGGAACTCCTGGTCAGTGTGCACATTTGCAGGTGCATTAGCTTCCCGACGTCGTGTTTTGGGTTACTTGTAGCCCATGCCCTGAGCATCATCTGCACCAAAGATTGTGGGCCTACCCTCCTTGAGTGTTCCGTGAGCCCGCTTCTTCCATTTCCACTCGAGGCTCCTTCGCAATCCCAGGTCCGTCAACTGGTGGGTCCCTGTGAAGGCAACTCTAATTTTCCTTGGGCTTTCCTAATTGCTCCAGATGTGCTCTGACTCATCACCGCGTGGTGAGTCCCTCAGACCTTGCTGGTCTGCACCGAAGAATCTTTCTCCTTTCTGCGTGGGTTGCTGTTGCCAAGGCTTGTTGTGTCCAATCCGGGCACAGACGCTGCAGCACTCGACATCCTTTGTGGGACAGGTCGAACCCAGCTCCTGGTTGTCCTCGACGCGTCCTGGTCCTCGTGGCTGAAGAGTCAAGCTTCACCTCCTTCACCTGAAATCACCCGACATCGGTGGGCATTCGCCTATCGTGCCCCAGGTTACTGGCTAGTAACCCAGGCTCTGTTCCCTCTGCTTTCAGGTTCTTCTCGACTTCGATCCAGGCTTGGATCTCTTCGGACACTACGCATCATCCCGGCAGCAGCACTTCTTCGCCTGCTCCCATTGAAAACGACGACGCTACCCGACACATTTGACACCTATGCACCCGACTTCCCTGGGTGAGGTAACTCAAGTACTTCGGTGCTCCCATGTGTGTTGACCCTAGAATTTCCTAAGTCCATAAGGGTTTGGTCCTAGCTCATCTCTAAGTGTCCCTAATCTTTAAAAATCTAATCGCGACTTTCCCCATAGAAGCTAACGGGAGCTCGTGGCTGTGTTCTCACACAGCACACGGCCCCCGTGGGTCCCCTGAGTCACTACCTTGGGTGGTTCCTTGGGGTCCCAGCGATTCTACAGGCTCTAGGCCTTGTGTCTAGTTAAGTTGTGGTTCTTATACCACAATTTTAGTATGTGGTTTGGCTCACCCCTAGGGCCTAACGTGTATTTGTGCTATTTTACTGTAATATTTGAAGTGTAAATTATGTGCTTGGAACTCTAGCCTTATAAAGAGGCTAGTAGGGTGTGTTTAGAAATAAATACACATATTTTATATATATACCTGGTGTTGTTGCCTTTCATTTAGCCATTCAAGAGATTATAGACTGGTAAAACAAGCTGCTTTATATTCCTTCAAGACTTAGCCTGAAGGCTGCTCTCCATAGCTACCACTAGGATAGCTTTCAATAAAGGTTGTCTTTAACCTATCATCAATAAGGGGTTGTTTGGACTGGTGCAAGGTGCCCACTATAACTAGTGGACAGCATATACCAGGCCAACTTTTCACACATCTGTTTTTGGTAAGGGTGTAGTGGCTGCCCATGTCAAAGGCTGCCAAGAGCTCCAAAAGGATCAGAGTCACAGACCCCCCAGGTCCAGGCAAGCCCTTAAATTGCCATAAACTGCAGAATTGTTTCGGTGCTATAAAATGACCAGAAGCCCCAATGGGAAGGGTTTACAAGGGTGTTGGTTTCCAAGTAATCACATAACTCAGTATTAATGAATATTTTCATAATTTGGGCTGGGTATATTGTGGTCAGGTTTCGATTTGTTTTTATGACCAGAACAACTGAGGCCTGCTTCCAGCTTTATGGAACAGTAGTGGTCTCCATGGAAAGATTGCTTTATTCGGACAGACGAGGGCAGGTGGAGGAAAGACCACGTTTGTAAATGGAGTTAGGACAGTGTCCATGGTTGAGCCAGATTTAATAGAAGCAACTGAAGTGTGGGCCTCCTCTCTATTAATAGACGTAAATTCAGAAAGAGAGGTGCCTGGATGAGAGTGGGACGTAGAATCAAGGTGCAGAGCGGCATTGGCTAAGGAAACGGAGAGGTGTCGAGTCATTGTACATGGTAGCAATCTTTTCATGGAAGAAAGTGGCAAGATTAGTGCAGAGTTTAAGAGCTGAAGAGATGACATACCAGAGGCTGAAAGGAATAAACGACTGAGAACATTTCTTTGGGGGAGTTGGTGGCAGATTCTATTTTTGCTGTGAGATAAGACGCAGAGGCAGAATGGATGGCATAATGATAGGCATGGATGGATGCTTTGTAGGTCAACATGACAGTGTCCTCAGTGTTCTTATATGTGGCTCTCCAGCTTTTCTAGATACAGAACGGCATTACATGAATAACCATGGGAAAATGTTTGCTCAGTGTGTAATTTGCTTCTCTCAAGAGAACCCACTGACGGTCGTCTGCTGCTTGAAGCCCAAAAACCTAAAATCTAGAAAAGAAAACTTGTTTAGCATATTTATATCGTGGTGTCGGGCCATGTTTAAGTGATGCTCAGGTTTTGCTGCCAGCATCACATGATGTAGGCTTTTGCACCCAGTATTACGCTAGCACTGAATTAGCAAATTTGTTTAAGCCAGTTCACACATTTTGATGTGGGCCCGGATTAGAAGACACATTTTGACTGACCAAGGTTGGCCTGAAAATTGTATTATATTAGGTAAATAAAAAATATGAAAAAGCCTGTAGTGTCGCGGTCTAGTTGACGCGCACTACGTCAGAAGAGGAATGCGCGTAGCGGCCATCTTGGACGCTACTGCGCATGCGCGTTAGATAGCGCGGCGCGAGAGAAGTGTACGGAGCTTGCAGCCCGGCGCTCTCTCGGTGAAGGTGATCTAAATTGTTAATAAAGGCGATTTTATACCGTTACAACCTGTCTCCAGCACATCCTTGAATAGTACTTGCACCACAAGCATAGTAGCAACATTACAGTGGCGACGAGGCTCGGACAGAGCGGACCCGGTGATCCACAATGAGGGAGGTGCCCCCAACTTGCGCATAGGAGGAAGACCGACACAGGGGGACGACTCAACACGCGGAGAACAAATCCAGGAGGTCGAGGACAGACACCAACGCACTGAGAGAGCGCGGCAGTGGCAGACGGATGCCAGAGGGAGGCACGAGAGCAGTAAGTGTGCCGTCCACGAGGTAGAAGAAGTCAGGGGCGAACCGTAGTGCGCCAGTAGAGACCCTGGCGGAATCGGGTGGAGACGGCGCAGGCAGCTCTGACGAGATCCCAGTGACCCAAAGAAGGGGGGAGAGGACAGAAGCGCCAGGTAGCCCGAGGAAACAGGCGGACGTCAAGATGAGTGCTCAGGCATCGGCATTATCGACGCCGGTTCCGTTCCTCCCGCGGCCAGGAGAACCCCAAATGAAATGGGAAGACTGGAGGGAGTACTTCAAAAATTACCTAGAGGCGCTGGAAGATGAGAACGAGGAAGCGTTCTCCAGCGCCAGGAGGAAGAGGATACTCTTGCACATCTTGGGACCAGAAGGCATACAGGTATTCCAAAACCTAACACCGGTCGCCAGACAGGCAGCGGACACCGACGTGTTCAAACACGCCCTTGAGGATTTGGACAACCACTATCGTCCCGCAGTATGCACCTCCATCGACCGCTACAACTTCCAGCAGAGGAAGCAAGAAGCGGGGGAAACGATAGACGAGTACGTGGCGGCACTGAGGAAACTTGCGATAACATGCAAATATGGGGGATTGCAAGACGAATTCATCAAAGACCAAATCGTAATGCACACGACAAGCAAATCTGTGCAAGAGAAATTGTGGGTGAGTGGCAATGCGACGCTGAAAGACGTGATCGCCACAGTGAAGAGGGCAGAGCTGACCAAGCGCTGCGCAGAAGCAGCAAAGAGAGATCAAGCCCCGAGACTCACGATAAACAAGGTAGACGACGCGGACCAGCATGGAAAAGGAAAACCGGCGC
Source organism: Triturus cristatus (assembly GCF_964204655.1). Lineage (NCBI taxonomy): Eukaryota > Metazoa > Chordata > Amphibia > Caudata > Salamandridae > Triturus > Triturus cristatus. The sequence goes on from NC_140583.1 coordinate 714,314,135, forward strand.
AGGGAGAATAAAGAGGATCATACAAGGCGAAAGGAAAACCGGGACAGCCGGGGAAGCAAGACAAGGGAGAAACGGCGAAGTGCTACAGATGTGGAAGCCCGAGCCACGCGGCACATGATAAACGGTGCCCCGCCTTCAGAGCCAAATGTGCGTTTTGCGGCCTGGTCGGCCACTATGAGAAGGTGTGCAGAAGGAAAGGGAAACAACGCGCGGTGAAATTCGTGGCACAGGACATAGGTGAAGAAGAAGACGGCCAGGAGGAAGACGACAAAGTCCTGTGCGTGGAAGACCAGGTACTGGGCATCGAGGGGAGAAGAGCGCACAAGCCCCAGTGCGACATGCTCATCGGAGGAGTAGGAATCACCATAGTGGTGGATTCGGGGTCCCCTTACACGATCATCCAAAGATCGGTATGGAACGAGAGGTTCGAACCCACACTGGGCTCACGCCTAGAACCACCGGACATACGACCGGTCACCTACACCGGGGAACCCATTCCGATGGTAGGATTCAGGAGACTGCTGTTCCAGTTCAAAGAACGCAGCGCCCACTGTAAACTATATGTCGCAGAGAAGGGACCATCAGTCCTAGGGTGGATGGACCAAGGAGAGTTGGGCGTACAGCTGAATCCAGGAGGGGACATTCAAGTGCTGGTGACTTTGGACGGAGATGAGTTGACAGCAGCGAAATGGCGGGGCGGACACCCGAAAGTGTTCGGCGGCAAGATCGGTAAACTCGAGAAGTTTACCCACAAGATCGTCCTCAAGGAAAACGTCAGCCCGGTGGCGCATAGAGTAAGGAACATACCGATCGCAGTGAGGGAGGCAGTGCAACAGGAACTACACCGACTGGAGGACGGGGGAATCATCAAACCGATCGACAGCGCGGAGTGGCTGGCGCCACTGGTAGTGGCCATGAAACCATCAGGCAAGGTGCGCTTATGTGTGGATCTCCGAGAATTGAACAAGTGCATCGTGGTAGAGAAATTCCCCTTACCGCGCATAGAAGAAATGTTGGCCCGCACGAAAGGCGTGAAATGGTTCTCCACCATCGACCTGCAATCAGCATACCACCAGGTGGTGCTGCACCCCACGAGCAAGAAACTGACGTCATTTATAACGCCGTTTGGATGCTATCAGTTCTGTCGCATGCCCTTCGGACTAGCATCCGCAGCCGCAGTGTTCCAAAAGCTGATGGCCCGCCTATTCAAGGGTATAGAGGGAGTGCAATACTTCCAGGATGATATCCTAGTAATGGGGAAGGAGCTAGAAGACCACGACGAGAAGTTGGAAGCGGTGTTAAAGATCTTGGAGGAAAACGGTCTGACGGCGGAGTGGGAGAAGTGTCATTTCGGAATGACATCAGTCACATACCTGGGGCACGAGATAGGAGAACACGAGATAACACCGAAGAAAGGGAACGTGAAGGCCATCTGTGACGCGCCCCCGCCCACTTCCAAGGAAGAAGTAAGGTCCTTCCTAGGGATGGCGGAATACTACAGCAAGCTTGTCCACCACTTCGCCACGAAAACACACAACATGAGACAACTCACGAGGGACAAGACGGCGTTTTCATGGACGGAAGAGGCGCAAGAAGAGTTTGACACGGTGAAACGTGAAATCAGCCATGCGATCCCGCTGCATGGGTACGACCCCTGGGGGAGATCCATCTTGATGACGGACGCAAGCAAAAAAGGGTTAGGAGTGGTGCTCATGCAAGAAAGACCAGAAGGCGGGACGGAGACGATCAGCTTCGCGTCAAGAACATTGACGTCTCCTGAACAAAAGTTCAGCGTAATTGAAAAAGAGATGCTAGCCGTGGTCTGGGCCATGGGAAAGTACCGGCAGTTCCTGTGGGGCACACGTTTTCAGGTGAAGACGGACCATAAACCCCTGGTGAAGGTTTTGACGTCCTGCGGCCATGCTAGCGCCACTCGCCAGATTGCAAAGATGACGCTGAAACTCCTGGAGTACAGGTACGACGTGGAGTACATACCGGGCTCGAGAAACAAGATAGCGGATTACCTCAGCAGGGCGTCAGCAATGGAAAGCGCCACCAGCGGCACAGCGGAAGAAGACGAGATGGTGGCCCTGACGGATGATCCGGAAAAGACCATCAGTAGACAGGAGTGGAAAGACGCATACGCAGCAGATGGAGATCTGGGCGACATCAAGGAGTACATCATACATGGGTGGCCGGAGAGGAGAAGACAGAGGCCCAAGGTCCGGCAGTTCTACGAGGTTCGAGAGGAGCTGTCGGTGGGGAACGACGGAGTGTTCGTATACAGAGGAAACAGAGTGGTACCACCGGGAAACATAATACCGGATCTGCTATCCATATTACACGAAGGACACCTGGGAATCGTGAAGACGAAGGCCAGGACCAAACAAACGTATTGGTGGCCAGGGATGGATATGCAAGTAGAAAGGCACGTGAGAGACTGCGCACAGTGCCAAGGAGTGGACAAAATACTAAAGCCAATGAGGCCGGCACTAGGGAAATTCACAAATCCCAGCAACCCATGGGAAGAAGTGGCAGTGGACATCTTAGGACCTATACTGGACGATCAGGGGATACCCAAATACCTATGCGTATTAGTGGACAAGTACTCAAAGTGGCCAGAGGTACACATCAAAGAGGTCATGGACACAGACGCAATATTGCGCTTCCTCAAGGAGGTGTTCCTCAGGGAAGGCATCCCCAGAACCATAATCAGTGACAATTGTCCCCAATTCACCTCGGACAAATTCGCAGAAAGGAACGGCATTCTACTCAGACACACGTCGATATATCATCCGGCCAGTAACGGACAAGTGGAAAGGTTAAATAGGGTGCTCATGAGTTCCATACAGGCCGCCATCACGAGGGGCAAAGACTGGGAAAAGGAAGTACAAAGCACCATCTGGGCTTACCGCATCACCCCCACCGGTACGGGGTACAGCTCCTTCCAAATCCTACGAGGAAGGCAACCATTCACCAGAGACAATGTTGCTTGGCAAGAGAAGACAATCACCAGCAAGTGGTCTCCAGCGGTGGTACAACACAACCTGGAGAAGGCACAACGCATTTACACGGAACACCACAACCGCAACAGAAAGGTGAGGGAAACAGTGTTGGAAAAATGGGAGTGGGTCAGAGTGAAGCTGGCAACTCTAAAACGAAAGGGAGAAAGCAAGTACTCCCCACCCCTAAGAGCGGAAGAGGTGTACGACCGAGCAGCGTTGCTCAGTGATGGAAACGTGTGGCCCCATGACCGCATGGCCAAGTGCAACAAAATATTACAATGGCCCCGGGAGGACGCGGAAGGGGCGACACCACCAGAAGGGGCGACAAGGGAAGCAGGAGCTCCTAAGAGAGAATGCGGAGAGAACAGGAGTGAAGAACAAGACGGTGAGAGAGACATACTGGATGGATGGGCCCCAGAGGAAAGAGCCCGGGAAGATGATGAGGATGGAGCGAGAGAGAGCCAGGGCTCTCCGGAAGGTATAAGAGGGAGCCCGGTCGCAGAAGGAGGTCAAGAAGGACATACCACCCCGGTAAGACTGTAGGATCCAAATTAAAATATATGATTAGCATAGCGTAACTAAAACTAGCTTATTTGATTCAGCCCCGTAATAAGGCCCTTTTCGCCTAACTTAAGTTAGTATGACGGAAAGGGCCGAAAACAGAACCGTGGCCATCTTGGCCCTCAACTCTCTCTTCATGAAGGAACTACGATCACGTGGTTTCCCGAGCCCATATTTTCCTTAGTTAGCATGCCCCAGTTTAGAAGACAGGCTGAATTGTATTTACGACCGAGAAGCAAGGTCACATCTGCTAAAAGGGAGTACCAAGCAAAATTCCTTCTGAACCTGGGACGAGAAGGGAGTCACCCAGCCGACCTTCCATTCTTAAAGATAGTAACCCTTTTTGTATCGCTGAAACTAGATATAGGATGAGCTCATTGGAAGCGCCTGGACGGGCAGGTACTTTTCCACTTGTAAGGCTTTGTATGTTGCGCTGTAATGTATAAAAGTATGAGTTTGACAAGGAGCCAGCAGTCTTCCTCGGCGCACCTCCTGGGTGAGGATCGATGAGGCTCCTCTATGTAGAGTTTTCTGTCTGGCCAATAAACGCTTGAACCTTCTACGTTGCCAACTGCTCATTATTTGACTTGCATTGCGGGCCACTGGTAAGTGTGGCCCTTGAGATGAAAATTTGGATACAACAGTTGGCGACCACGAAGGGACCCCGTGATAGGGTCTGACCTCCCCCGTAATCGGGTGGTAGGTCTGAGGGCATCTTAGCCGGGTGAGCGGAGAACGAGCTCGAGGGTTCCGATCTGCGTGCTCGAGTGGGATGCCCTCTGCTGCTAGTCACCCTTCACCGGGGTCCTACGGGCTCAACCCAAGAAACGGACCGTGTTGGTCAAGAGGAGTTGGCAGCGAAGAACGGACATTCGTACCAGGGTGCACCCGGTGAGTAGAATTTTGATTTGAAGCACTGACTATAAGCAGTGCCTGTTTGATTTTTGAAACACGCGAAGGTGGAGCGTGTAGTTGTATTCGAAGCACAGGCTCTAGGGCGGTGCATTGATTTTGAGGCAGGCGCTGGAGAGTGGTGCCACTGTACTTTGGTTTGAAGCCCGATTGGTATGACCGGGCAGTGATTTGAATGTACATGTACAATTGATACGATTTGATGGGCCCTTTTCTCTGATGAACCGCGCGCGGAATATAGCCCGATTGCACCTGGGAGACTCACGACCCAAGCTGGGTAGCCGCGAGACATATCCTCGGTGGGGCACAGACCTCCCCGGGACAGGCCTCAGTGGTGAACCAGGAAGGCAGTGAGAGGATCCATGGTGTAGTCAGGGATGTCTATTGTTGGAGATATTACCGATTAGTGTGGGACTGGCTCACTGAGTAGGTGGAAAAGGTTGTAACCTCTTGGTTGTGGTTTATGTCATTTGTGTTTGTATTGAACTAATCACCATGCCTTGTTTTAGTAAGTTGAATTGTTTCAGCTGTTGCTGTCGGACGGGTGACTCTCGGCTAGCTGAGAGTCAGCCTGCCCCGCCGGAAGGCAGTCCCAGCCACTATATGTATGTGAAGCATGGAATTACCCCTTTATTGTTTTGTACCCTGTGGCATAAATATACTAAAAGTAACGAAGAATTGCAATGGCCAAAGACTGGCTCGTTTGACGAGAAAAAGATTGCTTTCTTGCAGGAACAACTGTTCTCCAGACGCAGCCGCCAGGCTATGTTTGATGCCCTGGGTTCGTGGCTGAAAGAATCCAAGCAGCGTCGGATAAGGGAGGAGAAGCAATCTAGGGCTAAGGCAGGACAGAATGTGACTCAGAAGGCCATAGCTTATGATAGGTCTCGAGCAGAAAAGGGAATAGACTGTATGAACCGTGAATTCCGATTGAAGGTAGATAAGAGCTATGTGACTCGGCCCAATGCTGAAGATGAGATAGAGGACTTATTGGATATACGGCCACCGCCTCCTTATGTGCCGCAACGGCTGTATCCGGAGGTGGCTGGAGTCTCGGCTCCAACCACGGCCACACCCTTAGGAACCTCGGGAGCCTCAGCCCCTCCGGCTCCCCCCAGTTCCCCTCCTTCGACAGAATTCTCCCGACTGTCTACATCTGTGTCGGAGGTGATTACTATGTTACCAGCACTGTTAACTGCTGCAGCAGCTGGGACAACACAGCTGCCACCCGGGTCAATGACTTCCCCTTCTGCCTTGCCCTCCTCCTCCGCGAGTACTACGCCAGTAGCAGCTGTCACCACTCCGACGCGTCCGGTTCCTTTGGCTGAGGGTAAAAGGTTGTTTACTCGTTCGGCCTTGGGAACCAAAGAAAAAGACGCTATTGCTGTACAGACATCCCAATGGATGCGGCAACCCATTTATTCATTATCAGACATTTGGAGCACCATGAGGGATTACGAGCCGGTAATGCAGCAGCATGCATTAGAACATATGGCAAACCGCCTTATATCATTATGGGAGCAAGCACACACGGAGGGAAGGGCCCCGGCCATATTATACGATATCGTCACACAAGCCCATAAATCCCGCCTTACCCCCGAAGAAGTGTATGGGAATGTGCAGACCCTGGTGGCATATAGAACCCGCCTGCAGTCCACTAATCCTACGGGGCTATCCCAGTACCCTATGCGGGAAGTACACCCCATCTACCATCCCGAAATCACGGAAGTGGTAGACGCCCTCGGGGTAGTTACTCGTCCCAGAGTGGAGGCGCGTTTCCAGGAACAATGGGTGTATACTCCCTGGAAACGTAGTGAGGTGTTGTCACTAAAAAGTCAGTTACCAGATCCCAGGAAGAATCCCACCGCGTATTACAAAGAGCTTACTGAGGCGGCTTCCTCCGCAGTAATGACGTTGGCAGACATCGAGCTATTCTTCGCTTTACTAGTACCGGTGGACATTTGGCGCCAGGTGCACGAGCAAGACCATGCAACCGAATTTGGGGGGACCTGGGAACAGCTACGGGGATGGGATAGAGATCGTAAACCAGGGAATAAGCCCCGGGCGGAAATATTGGCCCTTCCTGATAGGATAATAAATTATATGCATTCACTGATCCCTCCCCGAAAAGTGGACTGGGATAAGTTGACGGCCTGCAAGCAGAAGAAGGATGAGAGTGTATCTGATTTCTTTACGAGATTTGAGGGAGTTTTCATTGACTTCAGTGGACAGGACCTAGCCACTGAAGGGGGGGTACGGTTGTTCGTGAATCGATTCGTGACCAATCTGTTGCCAGAGGTGTCGGCTCGATTACAGGCTGCCGAAAGCACCTGGACAACCACCACCCCGTCGACAATATTGAGTATGGCTGAATATTATGAACATCGGGAGAATGAAAGCAAGGACAGGACAGAAAAGAAGTCGAAGGACTTGAAGACTCGAGTATTGTTACAGCAAGTAGAGAGAGGACGGGGAAGAGGGAGAGGGTCACAGAATTTTGCTTCGAGAGGGGCGGGTCCGCCGCAGACGATGGGACGGACAGATTTGGGCATAAATCAATGTGCCTTCTGTAAACAGGAGGGGCATTGGCGAGCCCAGTGTCCGTTATTATATGAACAGAACAGTGCTCCGAGAGGTCGGGGAAGAGGACGTTTTTCTGGACAGCGAGGGGGATCTATGAGACCAGAGCATTCGGCGACAGGTGAGATGGGTCAGAACTGTTTTGATCACGGTCAGGGAAAGCAGTATTACAATGATGATTATGTGACAAGCGAAGGATCAGGTTATTCTCAAGCATAGGACAGCCAAAGACAGAGTCAGGGGCAGGTGTCGATTCCAATTGATCAAGCTGGACCTTATGTCCATGCACGATTACTGAACGCATCAGGTAAGTTCCTAGTTGACACAGGGGCCATGAACAGTTCTGTTTCACGTGCCCTAGTCCCGGGGGCTGCTCTGTCTGGCCAGAATAATGTGTCTGTGGGGTTTTCTGGAACTCCGGTGGTAAGCCCCATCTCACAACCGCTTTCCCTTACCTTGGGGCCGGTATCAATAGACTCACCTTTCCTTTTGACCTCCCAGTGTGGAGAGAACCTTCTAGGCATGGACATATTGAAAAGACTGCATGCTCACATCTATTGTTCCCCGGAGGGGGTTTATCTGACCATAAAAGACCCTTCTCCCCTCTCCGCTCAATGCTTATCTAAAACAGAATCTCTACCACCAGAACTGGCATGCATCCCGAAAACTCTCTGGGCGACTGGAGACACCGATGTGGGCCATTTGGAAATACCCCCGGTATCCATTACCTTAAAACAGAACGCCCAGTTGCCGAAAATTCCCCAATATAAAATTGCCCCTGCTGGGGAACGAGCTTTAATGGCTATCATTCATGATTTGATTAGGACCGGAGTAGTGGAAGAAACGGCCTCCAACACGTGTAATAGCCCTATTCTTCCGATTCTTAAACGAGCCCCGGTACAACAAACTCCTGATTATGCTGATACCTATCGATTTGGGATTGACCTGCGAGAGATCAACAAGATTGTGGTACCCCAGTATCCTGTGGTACCTGATATCAATTCCATCTTGACGATGATTCCTCCAACTGCGCAATTTTTCTCAGTCATAGATTTGAAGAACGCTTTCTTTAGTATCCCCATACATCCTGATAGCCGCTTTCTTTTCGGCTTCTCATTGGGGGGCCGTAGCTTCAGATTCTGTCGCGCCCCCCAGGGGTTCACAGAAAGCCCCAGTATCTATAGTCAGGCACTGAAAAGGATACTAGACACCCTGAGTCTGCCGCCAGGTAATGTATTACTCCAATATGTTGATGATCTCCTGGTGGCCTCTGATACTGAGGAGGGCTGCCGGACGGCAACAGTGGATTTACTACAGCATCTGGCAAAACATGGTAACAAGGTATCATTGTCAAAGTTCCAATATTGTCGACCGGAGGTGACCTATCTCGGTCATCTCCTGTCGAAGGAGGGAAGGCGATTGACCTCGAAGCGTATTGCATCCATTACTAACATGTCTGTTCCTCGCACGCAACGTGATGTCCGTGCTTTGCTTGGCATAACCTCTTACTGTCGCCAATGGATCCCTAACTACTCCCTCATCACTAAGCCCTTCTTGTATTTAATCACCAAAGATGTGCATGAACCCCTACCCTGGACCGATGAGTGTCAAATGGCTTTTCTTTCTCTGAAGGCTGCTTTATGTTCTGCTCCTGTGCTTGGCACCCCAGACTACCGGAAGCCTTTTGTGCTTTACGTGCATGAGGTGAACGGTTGTTCGCTTTCAGTGTTAACACAGGACTTTGGAGGTAAGCAAAGACCCTGTGCATATTTTTCAGCGTTTCTGGATAACGTCGCTAGAGCACTTCCCAGCTGCCTGAGAGCCACGGCTGCTGTAGCGGTGGCGATCAGGCAATCGGAAGGGCTAGTCCTAAATACGGCTCTCACAGTGATGGTACCACACGCTGTGGACGTATTGCTAAACAGGACACAGACGCAGCACTTAACCAGTGCGCGTCTTACGGGGTACGAATTGACCCTGTTTGCACCTCACATAACAATCAAGAGATGCGTCACTCTGAATCCTGCCACGTTGCTACCCCTCCCCTCAGGAGAAAGTGGCCAGGATGTACATGACTGCATATTTCGGACCGAAGAAGAAACAAAGGGCCGGATAGATCTAACAGACACCCCCTTATCGGAACCCCAAGGGGAATTGTATGTTGACGGCTCATGTTTTAGATTGCCCAACGGTACTACGGTTGCTGCTTATGCAATTACCACCTTGCAGACCGTGCTCGAGACGGCCAAAGTACCATATCTTTCCGCCCAAGCGGCTGAATTAATTGCACTATTAAGAGCGTGTGAGCTGGGTAAGGGTTTGAGGCTGAACGTCTACACCGATAGCCAATACGCTTTCGGTGTAGCCCATAGTTTTGGGAGGTTGTGGGCAGAACGAGGGTTTCTTACATCCCATGGTGAAAAGATAAAGAATGGACAATTGGTCGAATGACTGCTGGCTGCATTACCTTTGCCAGAGGCTCTCGCCATTGTGAAATGTAGTGCCCATAAGGCTGTAACTGATGATGTCGGGAGAGGAAATGCTTTTGCAGATAAGATTGCTAAGGAAACTGCCCAGTCCGATACCCCTTCCATGTTTGTGGTTAGTCAGTGCAGAAGGATGGTAGAAGCAGACATTTTTCGAAACACTGTAGATAGTGTGAAAGAATTGCAACAGGAGGTCACCCCAGAGGAACGGCAGTATTAGCAGGATCAGGTGGGGCGGTTAGACGAGAATGGGTGTTGGACGGACCTGTCAGAAAAATGCAGATGGCTGCTACCGAATGCATTTGTGAATGCGGTGGTGGCCATGGCACATGGTCCCGCCCACGTCGGGGTCCGAGGCATGTGTGCAATGTTGGACCCTGTGTGGTACAACAGCAATATCCAAAAAACGGCCTGGAATTTGGTCCAGCATTGTATGATCTGCCCTCAGCATAACCCGGGGGGTGGTGCTCCTATTTTGTCAGGTAGTTTTGTCCCACCTACCTTGCCTTTCGAGGTACTCCAAATGGATTATATACAGCTGGAACGGGTTAACAACCTCAAATACGTTCTGGTGGTAGTCTGTACCTTCAGTAAATGGGTGGAGGCGTACCCCACTAGAGAAAACACCGCTATAGCAACTGCTAGAGCCTTAATAAAGGAGTTCTTTCCCCGGTATGGGTTACCACGAGTAATCTGGAGTGATAATGGGACACACTTTAATGCCAATTTAGTTCAACATGTATGTAAGGGTTTGTCAATACGGCAGAAGTTCCACGCCGCGCGGCACCCTCAATTGGCAGGCCTAGTTGAAAAATATAATGGGATCCTGAAGTTAAAATTAGCCAAACTACAGGACACGACTGGCCTGAAATGGCCTGATCTTCTACCATTGGCCCTGTTGTCTGTAAGAACGACCCCTCATTCTCGGAGTGGGATTTCCCCTTACGAGGTGGTTTTTGGGAGACCTGCCAATGTATGGGGGGTGCCCCGGCCCAAGTCATTTAGGGATATTGAGTATCCTATGTTAGCCGACTACCTCTATGCGTTAACTAAAGATCTCCGTTCTATCCACCAACAGATTTCAGCAGTACTGCAGCCTCTGCCGGAGGGCCCCGGACACAGCATCGAACCAGGTCAGTGGGTCCTAATTCGGAACTATCAGCGGAAGTCCATCCTGGAACCCCGCTGGACTCGGCCCCATCAAGTGCTTCTGGCCACAAGGACGGCGGTAAAGGTCGAAGGATTCATGTTTCCCATCTGAAACGTGTCCCGCTTCCCTTGCCCGAGGATTGCCAGGGCCAGGAGGAGAACGAACAGCACAGAGGTGAGCACGACACCGAAGAGTCACCCTCCCCCGAAGCCCACAGAGAAACGGAAGGGCAGGGAGAGAGGGCCACAAGTTCGGGGTCAGCTGCGGCAGATGAGGCCCTGCCTGGGGATCAAACGCGTAACCAGGAGGGAACCACACCTCGTTCCTTATCTGATCCCAATGTGCCCATTTTGTTCATAAATCCTGAAACCCCTGGTCACACTCGATATCACCTGCGGCCCCGCAAGCGGAGTGAGATCCCCCGGTCCGGCTTACGATAACTGGTGAAGTCTGAGCCACGGGACCTAGGGATCATATAAACACTGGACTGAACTCGTGGAGGGCGTGGAACTTTAAGTGATAGCCCTGTTCAGAAAGAAGGTAGAGACACTGGTAGCAAAAAGGGGGCCCAGGTAACCTTCCTCTTCGACCAGAGTTGCGTCAAGTGCAGCTCCCACGCGAGAAGTTTTTTGCACCCTTGATTTTTTTCTCTTTACTGTTTGGAATGCTAAGAGTGTGCCTGTGAGGCTCTAACACGGACACAGGAAAGAAGCACCCTCCGGCAGATTGGACTGCTTGTAATTTTTTTTTTGTGTTTCCCATGCTTAGAACTGGACTTTTAGTGAGAATGTATCCCATTGCTCGTTTTGCCCTTGAAGAAGAACGTCCCATATTCCCTCGCCCTAGATACTCATATGTACCAATGTTTTCCACATGGAGTTTGCGTGCTAAAATCGTGTTTATTTCTATAATAGCCGTGTCATTTCTATTATGTTTAGGATTGTTCATTTATCTAGAATTCCGCCACCCAGTCCATACCCTGGTGTTAACTACCCCCACTCCTCAGGAACACCATTTTCAGACTTTGGCCCCTCACAAAGAAAGGCATCGCCAGACTTATGTGCATAATGCCTTTATAGAAATGCTGCATCAAACCCACAGTTCCACGAATGTTACCGATTGCTGGGTATGTGGCCTCCTCCCTTCAGTAATGCATAAACATGATTTGTTTATTTCAATGCCATTGTCACATTTAGGGAGCTGTGAAGCTTGGTTTAGATTGTTGTCTCTGATATACGAACATTATACTGTAGATGCACACAGATTCTCAGAGAAAGATTATGACTTAATCTTGGCCTACATAGAGAGGCACCAGGGATTTACTCCCAACGCAGAAGGGACTGACGGCACTTTAGATCCAACAGCCTGCATGAATGTGTACATGGACCACGAGAATGATACTTGGCTAAGGGATGAGATATTAGATTTTGTGTCCTTCAACTTTACCGAATACTTTAGATTTTTCCAGGAACGCAATGTCTCAGAAGACAAAATTATACCAGTCCCTGTATTAAATACGTCATCCTCCTTTTGTATCCAGGGGTCCGGCCATTTGTTCGTAGGATTTAGCAGATGTAATTACACTTATCGATTACGGACTTTTAGTAGTCCGCCAATATTGACTCCCCCGAACATATATTTCGTATGCGGGGAAAATGCTTACACCTGGCTTCCCAGGGGATGGTCGGGCAGGTGTTATCTGTCCTTCCTCTATCCTCCTGTTTACATTGCCCCATCAGATTATCACAAATCCCATTCGCTAAATAAAAGAAGTCTGTTATCCACATCCACTGATAATGATGCCACTGATCAAACAGATACCCCGGCCCAACATTTTGTAGACATTATGAAAGGGGTCCTACCTATATGGGGCCTTATCCTAACTAGTAAGGAGATTAGGAGGCTGTCCAGGGTGGTGGAAGGAGTAGTCAATACCACTGCTGGAATATTGACTAATATCACTGTTGAGCTTCAGGCGACCCGGCTTGTGACCCTTCAAAATCGTCTTGTTCTAGATGTTATATTGGCCGATCGCGGAGGAGCATGCCGGGTGATCGGGAGCTCCTGTTGTGTATATATACCTGACTCCGCCCCTTCGGTTCATTTAGCTATTCAGAAACTCCACCGACTGGCATCAGAAATCCATACGGAGACCGGTACCTGGTCCCTGTCAACTTGGTTCTGGGACCTCCTGACCACTTGGGGGTGGAAACTATTTATGGTCCTGTTGGGTATCGTGGGTTTCCTTTTCACCTGCTGTATTTGTATACAGTGCGGCCCTGCCTGTTGTTCTTATTGTGCCACCCAATTTCGTTCTGCCATACCTAAGTCCCCCCCTACCCAAGCTCATGTCCAGATGACCCAGAAAGAAATTCATGACCTAATGCAGATAGATGAGGGCATTTTTGAGGAATAGTCATATTTTTTTTAATTTTTATTTTAGCTACGCTATGCTAAAATGGCCGTTCTGTAGGATCCAAATTAAAATATATGATTAGCATAGCGTAACTAAAACTAGCTTATTTGATTCAGCCCCGTAATAAGGCCCTTTTCGCCTAAATTAAGTTAGTATGACGGAAAGGGCCGAAAACAGAACCGTGGCCATCTTGGCCCTCAACTCTCTCTTCATGAAGGAACTACGATCACGTGGTTTCCCGAGCCCATATTTTCCTTAGTTAGCATGCCCCAGTTTAGAAGACAGGCTGAATTGTATTTACGACCGAGAAGCAAGGTCACATCTGCTAAAAGGGAGTACCAAGCAAAATTCCTTCTGAACCTGGGACGAGAAGGGAGTCACCCAGCCGACCTTCTATTCTTAAAGATAGTAACCCTTTTTGTATCGCTGAAACTAGATATAGGATGAGCTCATTGGACGCGCCTAGACGGGCTGGTACTTTTCCACTTGTAAGGCTTTGTATGTTGCGCTGTAATGTATAAAAGTATGAGTTTGACAAGGAGCCAGCAGTCTTCCTCGGCGCACCTCCTGGGTGAGGATCGATGAGGCTCCTCTATGTAGAGTTTTCTGTCTGGCCAATAAACGCTTGAACCTTCTACGTTGCCAACTGCTCATTATTTGACTTGCATTGCGGGCCACTGGTAAGTGTGGCCCTTGAGATGAAAATTTGGATACAACAAGACACACCCGGGTTGGGTGAGCAGTGGTGAGACCAGCCAAGTTCAGAGACTATGAAATGGACTGACCACCTGGTCAGGTACATAGTGTTGCATGGTATAAAAGGGGGAGATATGTAGTGTCGCGATCTAGTTGACGCGCACTACGTCAGAAGAGGAATGCGCGTAGCGGCCATCTTGGACGCTACTGCGCATGCGCGTTACATAGCGGGGCGCGAGAGAAGTGTACGGAGCTTGCAGCCCGGCGCTCTCTCGGTGAAGGTGATCTAAATTGTTAATAAAGGCGATTTTATACCGTTACAACCTGTCTCCAGAACATCCTTGAATAGTACTTGCACCACAAGCATAGTAGCAACATTACAAAGCCTACTGCAGTTTCCAAAACAAACAGGTCATCAAAGGTCAAGCCTGAAAAAGTCGACAGAATAATACCTCATCTGACTCTGCTGACAAACCTAAGCATGGTCAGACTGGGAACCGAAACCGGCCGTCGCAAACAGCTCGGTCTCTGCTGATTTGATTACTGGGGGCCGATATTGCGGAATGCCGGTTATATAAACGGCCCCCTGTGGCCCGAAACCGGCCCCCAAACTAGCAGCCCACCGGTTAAACGCTCAGTGCCCGCTACGGCCAGTCCGGCCCTGAACCTAAGAGTGAGCCTGCAGGCATTCTTTATGTACAGACCATGAGAATCCTCAACTTGAGATTGTAAGAAATTGGATTATTGGTTGAGGGAGTCAAAGCCCTCCTCAGGCAACAACCACAGTCCTTGTCAGGGTGAAACACACAAGTCACTAAATTAACCTGTTTAAACCTTCTGGTAGTTTGGCACAAAGCAGACAGGCTTAACTTAGAGGCAACGTGTAAAGTATTTTTGAGGCACCCAAACAGTCACAAATGCAGTCACCCAATTTAGAAAAATAGAGTATATTGTAAAAAATAAAATGATACCAGAACAACAAAATTCCAATCAGTAGAACCTGAGATATGTAATTTTAAAGTTTAGATAGATATAACCCCTAAAAGCACAAAGCGCCCCTCCCAGTTATCTGGTCATGCTAGACCGGGGGAAAGTCACAAGTTCATGCCAACCGTGATGGAGCATGGGCTGGATACAGAGACTAGGTTAGACCCATCAGAAAAAGTTATCTTCTCAAAGAGTAGCACAAAGAGCTTCGTTCACTGTGGAGGAGGCTGCGAGGAGCAGGGAGAGCTTTGTGATGGTCGTCTCTGGAGCCTGAAGAATAGGCTTGGCCACACAGACAGTTGTCAATGAAGCACAAAGATCTGGTCAAGCGCTGCAGATAGTTGTTACTGGAGCTTTGCATTGGCTATCAACGTCTCAGTGCTGCAACACCAAGTACAGATTTTGTGTTGCTAGTGGTTTCTGACAGTTGTTGCACAAAGAGTCAGGTTCACTGGAGCTGCGTGTGTACGGTCATCATGTGCAGAATAGTATCAGCGCGAATGTGCCCGATCGCAGTCACATAGAGACCATAACTTCATGGATTTCACCTATCTTCAGAGGAGGAGCACAACTGATGCCAACCAAGGGTCCAGGACATCTTAAGAACCCTCTTGAGGATCAGGAACTCACTCCAGCAGAAGCCAGTAGGTCTCAGGCAAGTCCTGCTGCAAGTCTAGTGCAGCACATCAGCTGGACAGTTGCAGGGAGGCCTCTGAATCTTGTTGTGTCCTTGTACCTCAGACAGAAGGGCAGCCAACTGACCCTTGAAGTTACTCAGGTTAGCCTGGAATGAAGGTAAGCATGTCCAATCTTCCTTCTCATACAGTAAGGCTGTCCTCAAGAAGCAACGCAGTCCTCTGGTAGCAGCTGGCCGATACTCTTGCGTGGGAAGAGTGACAAAGCAGTCCTTCCTCTGTAATGTACACAGGTCGTAGAGTGTACAGGAAAGTGTCTCTGGAGCTCAAGTATTTAAACCTGGTGCCAGACTTTAAAGTGGAGGGACTCACTACACTGCCCCACACCTTATTCTGGGATGTTTTTCTCTTCCCCTGTCAAGGATCCAAGATGTCTAGGGTGGCAAAATACAGGGCAGGCCTTGTGCCAGATTCCTTTGTGTGTGCAGGAGGCAAAGCTGTTTCAAATGTAAGTGGGCTGGGTACAGCCCCTCCAGTTTTCTTGCCAGGATGACCCACCCTGTCCACAATTAGGCCCCCTTTGTGATACTGTCTGGAAGCAATACATAAACCCCAACATCGGAGGCAATCCGATTCATGTGACCCAGGATACTGGCAGAAGGCATAAATGGTTTAGACAAGGAAATGCAAAATTTCTAGATGTGACATTTTCAGAATTGAGACTTAAAATCTGACTTCACTATTAAAGAGAGTTTTAAATTACAATTCGTTTGAGTGTAAACAGCACATCTCTATCTGCTCCCAATCCAAAATAATCACTTATTAAATGTAATAAGGTAACCCAGTGTTAGTGAACAGTAGAGATAGGTGTTACCAAGGTGAACATTTATTTTGTTTTTTACCGCTAGGAAATGTAAAACTTGAGTACACATGTCCTACTTTTTACAAAAATTGCACCCAGCATTATGAGCCTCTCTAGAGCCTATTTTAGGGGTGACTTATATGTAATAAAAGGAAGGTTTATGCATGGAAAAAGGTTATTTTGGGAGGTTGTTCTGCTTGGGTTTTTAGATCGGGTGGAACCTGCTCTACAGAGCCCTTCTAACCCAAATGCAGAACGTTACCCCCTCCCTAGGGCCTTTTTACACCTAAATAACCACATATATGCGTACCACCTAAGGACAGGGAATTCCTATTATAATTATATATGGAGGCCTCACAGCCTCGCAATCTCAGACCCAAAATCTCCTACCCATTCGGCAGTGACACCCACAGTCTCGCGGCCCTTGTTAGACCCAGAACCTCCTACCCATTCGGCAGCGACACTCAAAGTCTCGCGGCCTTTGTTAGACCCAGAATCTCCTACCCATTCGGCAGCGACACTCAAAGTCTCGCGGCCTGTGTTAGACCCAGAACCTCCTACCCATTCGGCAGCGACACTCAAAGTCTCGCGGCCTGTGTTAGACCCAGAACCTCCTACCCATTCGGCAGCGACACTCAAAGTCTCGCGGCCTTTGTTAGACCCAGAACCTCCTACCCATTCGGCAGCGACACTCAAAGTCTCGCGGCCTTTGTTAGACCCAGAATCTCCTACCCATTCGGCAGCGACACTCAAAGTCTCGCGGCCTGTGTTAGACCCAGAACCTCCTACCCATTCGGCAGCGACACTCAAAGTCTCGCGGCCTGTGTTAGACCCAGAACCTCCTACCCATTCGGCAGCGACACTCAAAGTCTCGCGGCCTTTGTTAGACCCAGAACCTCCTACCCATTCGGCAGCGACACTCAAAGTCTCGCGGCCTTTGTTAGACCCAGAATCTCCTACCCATTCGGCAGCGACACTCAAAGTCTCGCGGCCTTTGTTAGACCCAGAACCTCCTACCCATTTGGCAGCGACACTCAAAGTCTCGCGGCCGTTGTTAGACCCAGAATCTCCTACCCATTCGGCAGCCTTAACACGAGCTTATCCTATTATAATTATAGTACACGACAGGGGAGTTAGGATTACCACATATCCGATCACACAAAGACTACCAGTTGAGCACAACCTGTTCTCTTAGTTCGAGGGGCTTGTCTTTCCCCTCATCCAGTTACCCCTTACCTGACCAGGATTAGTCTCTGTTCACTTTGAAGTAACTCCGACTAAAGAATAGACTGTTCTCCTATACAAAAGTACACAACACATGCTAACGTACAACAAGCTAAATACTTTATTCAAATGGCACATGCATAGTTATAGAACATACCATACATATGGAACCTGCAAGGAAAGTGAAAGGTTAAGTTATATACTTCAAAGAAGAAAAAGGGATCGACTGCACCTTATATCTGTGTAGGCTGTGCTCGATGGACATCTGGGTTCCCTTCTCGTCTATGCCTCGGTTTAGCCTGGAAGTTACCCCTCGGCAGTTGTGGGTCTGCTTCCTTCTCCCTCTCCGAGTCACTAGAACCTTGTCCTCCTTGACTACTCCCTTCTCTTTGGATTTGAGTTTGCCATCAGTCTTCCCTGAAATAAGCAATAGCTTTTCTGCTAACGGCCAGATGCCGCCTACGGTCTAGAAGCAAGTGTCTTATCTCACTCAGACTTTCACTAATATGGACGTGCATTCCCTCATGGAAATTTCCAGCTCAAGACCTGCCGCCCACCAAATTCCTGTACCTCCCCGTACCAAGGACACTTTCCCAGCCGGCCGGCCTGTTGTAGTGTCTTCGGCATGAAGAAAAATACAATCCTTCGATAAGGGCCGGCCCGAACCAGTTCTCTCCGAGCGAATAACACTTCATAACTAAAACATCCCCCTCCCTCTGGGAAGGTCCCGGGCTGCCGGAGCAGAAAGAAAGATGGAGTCTCTCCCGTTTGAGGCCTACCAGGCCTGGATTCAGTACAACTCTACGAAATACCCTCACCATAGGGCAAGTTATCCTCAATACTAACGAATCTATCCCCTAGGCTATGTGTATAGGCCCTAGGCTATGGGTAGAAGCACGGAATTGTGTCAAAGTGTCTAACAAACAGGCTCTACTCACTACTCCAGACTTGAGACTTAGATGGAAATAGACTGAAGTCATATGGACTGCCCTGCAGCACCAGAAAGCCGGGAAAATCAAGCAGTACATTCCACCCTTGACTTTAGTCTATTTACATATACTAAACGGAGCTAACATCTGTGGAAGAGTAATAAGAAACAAAACTAACCGATCTGTGTCTAGTACCAGATGTGCAGAATTGAAGCAGTGAAGGAATACATTGAATAAGACAACAGATAGAAATCAAAACAGCAATAGTAATCAAAATGCCACCTAATGCTTGACGTAGCATCTTCAGGTCTGGCAACCAGTTGAAGAGCCAGTCAAACCAACCCTGATCAATGTGTTTCTTAACTTCGTTAGTTAGATCATGCAATTTATCTATGTGTGCACGAATGGATTGTGTATGATCAGATAAGTTAAAACAACAGAGGCCTTCAAAATCTGAACAGCCATGTCCATGCTTAAGTAAAAGATAATCAATGGCTGCTCTGTTTTGCAAGATAGCTCTACGTTCACCCTGGGCATCTAATAGTAAGTCAGATAGGACTGTGGAAGTATGATTAATAGACTTAACCATCCAGCAAGCCATTTTTCCAATGGATTTAGCATTATAAACCGCCAAAGCAGGGACACCAATAATTGAGACAGCTAGACTAAGGTATTCAGACTTGGAATATAAATGCAAAGATGAGTCACAATCCTCTTGTAACATAACTGCATCTCGGAGCACACGAGAGTTGGCATTCGGATGTGAGGAAAACATAAGCAGACTAAGTCTAGTAATGGCACACGGACCTCCGGAAATATTTGCAGGGACATAGGGCCAGGAAGTATTACCACATGAGAAAAGCCATCCGGCAGGTAGCAACATTGCGCGATAGTGACTAGGAGTAACTACCAAACTATTACAAGTCATATTATTTTGTATGGAAGCACATGAGGTCGGTGTCCTCTGGAGGCACAAAGTTCGCTCATGGGGTGTGAATGAAACAGCACCTCTTAACTTGAGACGTAGACATTCAGAGATTGCATTTGGATTACATGTGAGGAAAAAGCACAGGTCACCCTGTGTGATGTTATACGTAGTTATTTGGGATTGGATAGGAAGTTGTTCATTCGGCAGTTCAGTACATAAAGGACAATATGCATGGGTAGCAAAATCACCCAGAATAATATTCGAACGAGCTTTTGAAACGTTAAAAATGCTCGTTAAGGTTTCCAGCGAAGCGGGGACAGCAACTAGGCATGTCGCCAGAATGTCATGTACAGATCTCATCGGTGTCAAACAGAAGTGAGGGGCATCAGTCACTCTTTTCGCCAGCAGTGTCCAAAAGTTCGATGACGAGTCCCACGCATTGAAGGAACGCAACACTCTGGTTCCCAATTCATCCCGGGTTAATGGGATCCCTCCTTTCTCTCCGAAGTAGACCGAAGGGTGTCCAGTACCGACACATCCCGCAGCAACAATCCAAAGAATGATCTGAAAAAGAACCAAACACGGGCATTAATCATTCTCGTAAATAACATTTATCAGCTGGGACAGCTTCCCAGCTATCTTTCCCTGGCCTCATAACCAAAATGGTGTTATCCTGACCGGTGGCAATAACCTCTGCTTGTTCAGGGGGATTCTTAGGCGATTGCACCCAAATCTTGGCTCCAGGATTATCCGTAGAGCCAAAGCCTTTCTGGCCTCGTACAGTTAGCAAAGTTGGGGCAGTGCCTTTTATTATTCCACCACTGAAAACAGGCATAATGAGTAATTGAGCCACTCGGTCGGTGCGGTGTATCAGTAGGTCATCCTCACTGCTATTTAGCAGAAGTATTTTGATTTCTCCCTGATAATCACTATCAATTACACCTCCAAGTACCTGGATGCCTTTTACAGCCAACCCCGATCTAGGGGCGATCAATCCAAAATTTCCCGGTGGTATATGAATACCAACACCGGTAGCAATGATGACCCGATTTTTGCTTTTTAAAACGGTGTCATCCATAGCATGCAAGTCCAAGCCTGCCGACCCTGGGGTCGCTCTGCATGGAGCTAGAGCTCCGGAAGTAATTTCCCAATACATCACAGTTTCATTTATTATATTAGGCATTGTTTCAACCTGTGGGGGGAACAAACGCATAAGTGGAGATTCAGCATTTAAAAAAGGACGATTATTCAAGATCAATAATGCTTGAGGTAAAAAGTCTCGCCAATTTTTATACTTGTCATCTGTTAGTTTGCGCAACTGGTCCTTTAGCAGACCATTCAATCTTTCCACCAGGCCTGAGGCCTGCGGGTAATAGGGTATATGAAAGATCCACTCAATGTGATGTTCCACACAGAATTCCTGTACCAATCTTCCACGAAAATGGGATGCATTATCAGATTGAATTTGGAATGGCACACCATAATACATCATAATTAATTCCAATGTTTTTATGGTGTTCAATTGGGTGGCTTGCTTACATGGAAAAGCTACCAGCAACCCACTATATGTATCGACAATTGTGCAAACATATTGACAATTTCTACTCATGGGAAGGGGTCCGATGTAATCAATCTGCCAGATTTGAGCGGGTAATTTCCCGCGATGTAAATGGCCTCTAACAATTTGGGGTACTTTACGCTGCCTGATATGTTGACAGACGGGACAATGTAGAATAACATCTTTAATTAGATCTAGGGGAATATAAATTCCTCTGTCAGCAGCCCACCTGCTAGTGGCCTTCTCTCCAAAGTGTCCTGCCTTCTGGTGTGCCCATTTCGCCAATCCCGCAATGTCAGGATCTTGTCTGTCCACCACTGCCTCGGCAATTTTAGATTTCTCATCTGCAATGTTATGAAAAAATTTGTCAAGGGAGTCTATCGGGGTGTGAGCATCCACATGGAAGATGGTAACAGTACTCTGTGGGAGCATTTCCCAAATTTCTTGCCATAACTCCTTTCCCCATAACTCTTTAGAGTGTAATTTCCAATTACGAGAATGCCAGGTTGGTAACCAAACAGCCAGTCCATTTGCAGTAGACCAGGAGTCAGTGAAAATATGGCATACGCCAGGTAACTCCTGTTTCAGGACTTGATAAACAGCATATAGCTCTGCGAATTGACTACTTTTTCCTTCACCAGTTGTGCTCAATAGTCTCTGTGTGATCGGATTATAAGACACCGCCTTCCAGTGCCGTGTATTTCCAATAAATTTTGCTGACCCATCTGTGAACCACACATGGTTCCTGTCCTCGACGGACAAATCATCAAAAGGTTTACCCCACTTGACAGGAGACTCCTGTTCTAAAGGTACAGAACACTCCCTCTCAGTCTCAGTCGATGGTACTTGCGCCACCTGCTCATGTAAGGACGCAACTCCTTTCGGACCCACACGTGCCCTGTCTTGTATGTACCATTTCCATTTAATCACACTCGCCTCCTGAGCATGCCCAATTCGATGAGTTTTTGGTGAACTCAAAACCCACTGCATAATAGGAATTTCAGGACGCAAGAATATGTCATGTCCCAATGTTAATTGCTCGGTATCCACCAAAGCCCAATAACAAGCAAGTAGCTGTTTCTCAAAAGGTGTGTAACGCTCACCAGCATCAGGTAGCTTTTTGGTCCAGAATCCTAATGGTACTTTGCACCTACCCTGTTTCTGCCACAGACTCCAGTTTGCATAAGGGCCTTGCACAGACACATTCAAATCCACATCACCATCACATACAGGCCAAAGATCCATAGCATGTTGAATCGCCTCTTTTGCTAGGCTAAATGCATCTTGCTGTTGTTTACCCCATTCGAATGCATTCTTCTTACGTGTAACACGATACAATGGGGCCAATATTTGACTCAGATGAGGAATATGCTGGCGCCAAAAACCAAATAAACCAATAAAGCTTTGGGCTTCCTTCCTATTCCTCGGAACCGAAAAATCAAGAATCTTCTGTTTTACCTGAGGGATCACCTCACGGTGTCCCTCATGCCAATTAATACCTAAAAATTTTACAGCTTGGGATGGACCCTGTAATTTGTCCGGATTGATCTCCCAACCTTTCTCACGCAGACATTCAATGACTTTATCTAATTGTATCTGAACATCCTCTTGTGTTTCGCCTTGAATCAGCACATCATCAATATAATGACATATCTGAATTTTGGGATGAACTGGTACCTCAGTCAAGTGTTCTGCCACCAGCCGGTGACAGATCGTAGGGCTATGCACATAGCCCTGAGGAAGACTTCTGAACGTCATCTGACGCCCGTTCCACGTAAAACTGAACTGTTCCTGACACTCAGGGGCAATTGGAATAGAAAAGAAAGCATTAGCAATATCAAGGGACGCATACCATGTACCTGGGTGTGTTTGGATTCTTTCAATCAGAGTAATAACATCCGGTACTGCAGCCGTCAAAGAGGGCGTGTGTTTGTTCAATTCTCGATAATCAACAGTCATGCGCCAAGAATTATCACTTTTACGCACCGGCCAAACAGGATTATTCCAAGCAGAAGTAACTGGAGTTATAACACCTGCATTAACCAACTCCTGAATGGTGGTACTAATCTCTTCATGACCACCCGGAATACGATACTGCTTCTGACAAACCACCTTTGTCGCCTGGGGAACTTGTATGGGGGGCATCCTTAAACGACCAACCCGTATAGGTCTGGACGAGATATAATGCGTCGTTCCAAATTGGTAACACCCATCATCAAGATGCAACGTCATTCCTTTCAAAATATCAATTCCAATTATGAATTCTAGGAGTGGCACCACTAATACAGAATATTCCTTTCTAGGAATTCTACCTATTCTCATTTCAAGCAAAGTTTGAACTGCGGGGGTTTCTTTTCCTCCTAATCCAGTAATAGTAAAAGGCTGCCCTGTAAATTTCTTCGATTTTCCATGAATAAGAGTGGCCTCCGCTCCTGTATCAACTAATGCTCGGGCCCTTTGGATATTACGATGTCTCCAATAAATTTCAATATCTACATAGGGTCTATTATCTCTGTGAGCCCATCTGTGTACCGGAGCTTGACCTATTTCCTAGTCATTCTTATTGCATTCTGTGTACCAGGACAAATCAGGATAAAGACTCTCACGTTTTTTAGGTATCAGTGCTTCCTGTTCATATCCATCTCTATTGCGAAATGGATTCCTGTCCTCTGCACTGCACTGCAAATTTCGATCGTTAAAACTGTGTCTATCCTCCCTTCTTCTCAGCTCAGGGGAGTGATCCCTATCATCTCTACGTCTGTTGTAGGCATAATCATTTCTCCCCCTTTCCCTTTCCCCCTCTCTCTCCCTGTCCCGCTCTCGACGGGGGGACAGATCACGTACAGGACGCCGATCATCACGATGATCAGAGCGCCCACGGCGATCATCATCACCGCTACCATCAGAACAACCATGATCACACTCAGTCGTTCGAACACGCCGGGCACCCTCCTTCCGATCCAAGCCCCGTTTGCGAAACATCTCCCACAAACGGGCAGTAGTCTCACCATCAATGTCTTCCCGACGCACACCATCAGCCAAAAGACCAGTAAAGATGTCACGTCTAGTAAATTTATATTCACCAGGAGTACGAGTGTCAGGCCGGGACTGACGTTCAGGTTTAAACCACTCACCCAACTCACCGAGTTGGCGTACCGACTCCAACACCGTAGATAGAACATTACCAGTCTGGTTAATCAACAAAGTCATCATGACCTGCTTGTAGGCAACAGGAGAAGAGCGAATGATACGATTCCGCACAGAAGAAGTCAACATCCCATCAAGCAACCTGTCAGCAGTGCCCAGAAAAATAGCCGTTTTCATCACCTCCTCCTTAAGACGTTGCGCAGCATCACGCAGGGTATACCACGGCTTGTCATTGACAGGCCAGTCAGATTCAGTAGGATACTTCAAATTACAGCCCTCAGTCGCCAATTGGAGCAAAGAAATCTGACCACCACCATTATAGTTACGAAAATGATCTTGTACAGAAGAATCTAAACTCAAAGAACAAAACTTCAAACAATCGCCAGTATCCAACATAATACCAGCAGCGCCTAGTTCATAAAGGCGCACCATCCAAGTGAGCAAAGCCTCACCAGTCCGCTGCCGAAAGCGCTGCAAAATATCACTAATTTCTTGTTGGGTAAAATCCTCCAAGCAGTCTAAAGAAACACCCTGCGGAGCATTGGGAGACTGCTGCAACCTCCGACGAAAAACCGGATGCGCAGCAACCACAGGACGAGCATCAGAAGGAGCCCGAGTAGTACTAGTAGAGGGACAATCAGTGTAAGAAGCATCGATGCCGCCCGAAGGACGAGCGCAATCACGGGGTGCACCATCAGAGGTGCGGGAAGTAGACTTACTGTCATGACGGGAACGAGAAAACTCATGCACAGCACAGTCCTCACCCGAGGAACAAGACGTAGCCGAGTCCCAGATATTACCATCCCATTCATCAGGATTCCAATCCAGTCCAGCCTTTGCCACGGCCAGACGCACCTTACGCGACGAAACTCGACCACGCCTGTGTTTGTATTTGTAACGAGCAATCCGCACAGCCGCCCGTTCAGCAACCGTTTGGTAAGTGTCAATTTTGTCGGAAAGCAACTTGTTTTGACAGCGCAATAAAGTATTGGAATTTTGAACCTCAACAAAGTGCGAATCCGCATCCTTAAGAGCGATCTGCAATTTCAGCAACTTCTCATGCAAAATCCGATACGCAGATAGAATAACCCAACCTCTGCGCCCTAAAGCGGGAACCTCCTCTCCCTTCAAGACAGGTGCCGTTTGCAAACAAGTAATCACGTCAGCCGGTTCCGCCGACTCCAAAGAAGAGGTCCAATTTTCACTCAAACCAGTAGAATCAGCCCACTCTCGGGCCAAGGCACCATAAGGCGTTGAATCCCATCCGGGAATATCAACGGACAATTTAAGAGTAGCTTTAGATTTCCTAGAAAACATCGCGAAAAAGAAAGAAAAAAAGAGACGCAGAGAAAAGAAAGGAAGAGAGAAAGAAAGAGAAGAGAAGAAGAGAAAAAAAAAAAAACTATACACGCAAATATACAAAAAAGAAAACCACGCACACGCTGAAAGCAAACACAAGACAAACACAACGCACACAGGTTTCGTAAACAGTTCGTGACGCCAAATGTTCTGCTTGGGTTTTTAGATCGGGTGGAACCTGCTCTACAGAGCCCTTCTAACCCAAATGCAGAACGTTACCCCCTCCCTAGGGCCTTTTTACACCTAAATAACCACATATATGCGTACCACCTAAGGACAGGGAATTCCTATTATAATTATATATGGAGGCCTCACAGCCTCGCAATCTCAGACCCAAAATCTCCTACCCATTCGGCAGTGACACCCACAGTCTCGCGGCCCTTGTTAGACCCAGAACCTCCTACCCATTCGGCAGCGACACTCAAAGTCTCGCGGCCTTTGTTAGACCCAGAATCTCCTACCCATTCGGCAGCGACACTCAAAGTCTCGCGGCCTGTGTTAGACCCAGAACCTCCTACCCATTCGGCAGCGACACTCAAAGTCTCGCGGCCTGTGTTAGACCCAGAACCTCCTACCCATTCGGCAGCGACACTCAAAGTCTCGCGGCCTTTGTTAGACCCAGAACCTCCCACCCATTCGGCAGCGACACTCAAAGTCTCGCGGCCTTTGTTAGACCCAGAATCTCCTACCCATTCGGCAGCGACACTCAAAGTCTCGCGGCCTGTGTTAGACCCAGAACCTCCTACCCATTCGGCAGCGACACTCAAAGTCTCGCGGCCTGTGTTAGACCCAGAACCTCCTACCCATTCGGCAGCGACACTCAAAGTCTCGCGGCCTTTGTTAGACCCAGAACCTCCTACCCATTCGGCAGCGACACTCAAAGTCTCGCGGCCTTTGTTAGACCCAGAATCTCCTACCCATTCGGCAGCGACACTCAAAGTCTCGCGGCCTTTGTTAGACCCAGAACCTCCTACCCATTTGGCAGCGACACTCAAAGTCTCGCGGCCGTTGTTAGACCCAGAATCTCCTACCCATTCGGCAGCCTTAACACGAGCTTATCCTATTATAATTATAGTACACGACAGGGGAGTTAGGATTACCACATATCCGATCACACAAAGACTACCAGTTGAGCACAACCTGTTCTCTTAGTTCGAGGGGCTTGTCTTTCCCCTCATCCAGTTACCCCTTACCTGACCAGGATTAGTCTCTGTTCACTTTGAAGTAACTCCGACTAAAGAATAGACTGTTCTCCTATACAAAAGTACACAACACATGCTAACGTACAACAAGCTAAATACTTTATTCAAATGGCACATGCATAGTTATAGAACATACCATACATATGGAACCTGCAAGGAAAGTGAAAGGTTAAGTTATATACTTCAAAGAAGAAAAAGGGATCGACTGCACCTTATATCTGTGTAGGCTGTGCTCGATGGACATCTGGGTTCCCTTCTCGTCTATGCCTCGGTTTAGCCTGGAAGTTACCCCTCGGCAGTTGTGGGTCTGCTTCCTTCTCCCTCTCCGAGTCACTAGAACCTTGTCCTCCTTGACTACTCCCTTCTCTTTGGATTTGAGTTTGCCATCAGTCTTCCCTGAAATAAGCAATAGCTTTTCTGCTAACGGCCAGATGCCGCCTACGGTCTAGAAGCAAGTGTCTTATCTCACTCAGACTTTCACTAATATGGACGTGCATTCCCTCATGGAAATTTCCAGCTCAAGACCTGCCGCCCACCAAATTCCTGTACCTCCCCGTACCAAGGACACTTTCCCAGCCGGCCGGCCTGTTGTAGTGTCTTCGGCATGAAGAAAAATACAATCCTTCGATAAGGGCCGGCCCGAACCAGTTCTCTCCGAGCGAATAACACTTCATAACTAAAACATCCCCCTCCCTCTGGGAAGGTCCCGGGCTGCCGGAGCAGAAAGAAAGATGGAGTCTCTCCCGTTTGAGGCCTACCAGGCCTGGATTCAGTACAACTCTACGAAATACCCTCACCATAGGGCAAGTTATCCTCAATACTAACGAATCTATCCCCTAGGCTATGTGTATAGGCCCTAGGCTATGGGTAGAAGCACGGAATTGTGTCAAAGTGTCTAACAAACAGGCTCTACTCACTACTCCAGACTTGAGACTTAGATGGAAATAGACTGAAGTCATATGGACTGCCCTGCAGCACCAGAAAGCCGGGAAAATCAAGCAGTACAGAGGTCGAAATGGCAGTCTAAAACTGCACTACAGACTGCAGTTGCAGGCCTGAGACGTGTTTTAAAAGGTTACTTCAGTGGCTGGCACAATGAATGCTTCAGGCCCACTATTACTGTTTAATTTACAGGGCCTGGGTACTTGTAGTACCAGTTATTAGGGAGTTCCAAGTAAATTAAATGTGCCAATTATGTGGATGCCAATTGTACCATGTTCCAAGGAGAGAGCATGTGCACTTTACCACTCGTTAGCAGGGGAAAAGGGCACAAAGTCCTAATGCCAACAAAAATGGGTTCAGAAACAGTAGGCAAAAATCTGGGGTAGACCCTGCAGAAATGACAAGGTCCAACATGGGTGAAAGAATTTGAAAAGATTTCTATACAGGTTCTCCTGAGGAAGAGCATGATTTATGCTCCAGAAGTTGTACACCCCAGATAGGGTACGTATCCTATCGCCGGGTCCTTAAGACCGCTGCTAAAATATCAATTTAATTAATTAATTTGCCAGTGCTACATTGTTTTTTGAAGCAGGATATCAATGTGCTCAAGACTGCTGATGCAGCAAACATTGTGACCCTCCTCTTGAATGGAGAGTGAGATTTCCGCATTTAAATCAGAACCTGATATACATTTGGGCAAATGAAATAGAAAGCTCCCTCGTTGTCTCCACAGCATGAAAAGGATCAGTGAACCATACTTCCAAACTGGTTCACCTTTGCACACGCAGATTAAACAATTTGGTGCTGTCGGTAGGATATGGTGACAGCAAGTTAATGGAGAGATCTCCCAGCTGCTTTACTCAATTTGTTCTGCTCATAAACAGACGAAGGTCATTGAAGAGCTAATGCAATACTCAGCCAAAGAAATGGAAAATGACATAATTTGCTATCCAGGAGAGTAAACGGATAACTAGCAGTTCTGTAATTTCTCTTTAGAATCTATAGACACAGCAGCAGGTGATTAGATACAAATGCAGGAGAGCAATTCTAGGGGCAAGGAAGTCCTTACTCTGAGCCGGTGGTTTCCAGTGCTCAGCACCGGCACTCTATTTTTCAATCTATCAATCAATCAAGTAAGCGTGCTACTCACCTGTGAGGGTCTCAAGGCGCTGAAGGGGGGAGGGGGGGTCCGCAGATCTATTTATCCGAAGAGCCAGGTCTTGAGGGTTTTCCTGAAGGTGTTCAGGGAGGGGGCGCGTCTGATGTCTGCCGGTAGCTCATTCCAGGCCTTGGCTGCAATGTGAGAGAAGGGTCTTTCACCTGCTCTGGCTCTGTGGAAGTGCTGGATTTCGGCAAGTGCGAAGTTGGAAGATCGGAGGTTTCTTTTGGGTACGTGGAAGTTGATTCTGTCATTGTGGTATTTGGGTCCGTTATTGTGTAGGCATTTGTAGGCGTGAGTGAGGATTTTGAAAGTGACTCTTTCTCCACCGGGAGCCAGTGGAGACTTCGTAGGTGTTGGCTGATGTGTTCGCGACGGGGGATGCCGAGGACGAGTCTGTTGGTGGTGTTCTGTATTGTCTGGAGTTTGCGGAGTAGGGACTTGTTGATGCCAGTGTAGAGTGCGTTTCCATAGTCCAGTCTGCTGGTGATGAGTGCGTGGGTGACTGTCTTCTTCGAATCAGGGTGATCCACTTGAAGGTCTTGCGGAGGATGCGGAGGGTGTTGAAGCAGCTGGAGGTGACGCCGTTGACCTGTCGCCACATGGTGGTGCTGT
Organism: Triturus cristatus; assembly: GCF_964204655.1. Taxonomy (NCBI): domain Eukaryota; kingdom Metazoa; phylum Chordata; class Amphibia; order Caudata; family Salamandridae; genus Triturus; species Triturus cristatus. The sequence goes on from NC_140583.1 coordinate 714,343,488, forward strand.
CTGTCTAATTTTGAGATGAACTGAGTACTAGTGTTTATTCATTCTATATACATTACAATATTAATAATACCTGCTGTCCTCGTCATTCTTATAGCTGTGAGTGTTCTGGAACAGTATGAATTGTTACACTTATAGGAGTGTGATGGTTAGTAGTTGTGTTGATATTGGCAACACTGGCAGGGGCAATCAGTGGTACAAGCTGCAGTGTCCCTTTGAAAAGGGCTCTTGCACTTAAATGTTTTTAATACAAACTAAGCACTGGCTGCAGGCTTCAATTACAACCTCACATAATTAGAATAGTCTTTGACGAGGAACACCTTCCTGGTTCCAGAACTGATTAAATCGTAACGTCCAAACAAGAACACTGAAACTGCTGGTACTCAGGGTGCTTTCCAGCAAAGACTCTTTTTGTAGAAGAGCCCGTGTGCAGCGCTGACCAAACAGCAGGTAGGCTGTACTGTCAACATGTGCAGTGGGTCTCTCCACTCGCTCCCACTGCTGGAGGGAATTCTGTTTCCATAGCCTCAGAGTTTTTAAAGACAGAAACGCATCGTCACCATCCTGTAGAAGCTGTGTTGTATTGTATTCACTATCAATGTCACGCGCTGCACTCAGCGCATGACAGTAACTGTCCAGACTCTCCTGCGCGAGAGCACCCATTGTCATCACCACCTTCCCATTGGTTCCCCAACATTCCACATTCCAAACCCTCATCCTTCCCAGCTGTCAACTGTCCCAACGTTATTCTAATCCTGAATTGCGAACCGCACACTGGTGTGGGGCTGTTATGGAATAAACCTATGAACCTACTGTAGTGTCCTGAGAAATGAGGCACTAGGACCCCGAGGAGGGCAGAGGGCAGGAGAGGTCACCGGACACCAGTTCCGGTCAAGGGGTGAGGGGCAGGAGATACACAGGAAGCGGGGGACGAGGCAGGACGTGCAGCATGCTGGCTGCAGATACATATGCATGCAATAAATAATAGAAACTGACCTGGCTGCGTGGTGGTGATTGCTGAGACGCGACGCGACAACTGGCGACGAGGCGGGATCGAAATCCACGCGTCGCGGCGACTGTCGGAGCCCACCCGGTCGCGGAACAAAATTCGGAGCCAGGAGCCCACCCTGGTCCGAAGCGCCAGCAGAAGAAAACATCGTTGCGGGAGCCCACCCCGGCGCTGCTAACAGAAGTAAGAGCAGCGCGATAGTGAAACTGAAGGAAAGATTAAGATCCCTCCCGTGCGTGAGCTTCAACGAACTCTCGCGAGAGGAGGCGGCCATCTTAAAGTCAGGCGAATTGAGCCAATCAGCGCCCAAGATAGACGGCGGCCATTTTAAAAGGTCAGGCAAAGTCCCGAACAGCGCGAAATCGCGCGAGAGTGCGGCAGCCATCTTGGAGTCAGGCAATTTGGGCCAATAGGACCACAGGAAGGCCGGGAGGCCATTTTAGAGTCAGGCAAAAAAGGAAAATAGACGAAAAAGGTCCAAATAAGGAGAAAACGACAAGAAAAAGGTGCCAAAGAAAGGAAATAGCACCAGAGGAACAAGAAGGAAGGAGAAAGAAGGCAAGAAGTACATAAATAAAACAAAGAAAGGAAGAATATGGGTGACGAAGAAACAAGGAGCACACAAGCTGTGTTCCGCAGGCCGCTGCCATTCAACATGTCGGAACCGCAAGCAGGCATCAGATGGGAGAGATGGCTACGACAATTTGAACGATACATGCGCGCGACGGACGTCGCAGAGAGCAAACAATTAGATCTGCTGGTCAACCTTGCCGGAGACGAAATAGAAGACTTAATGATGACACTACCAAGTGAAAAGACGGCGGATTACAAAGGCGCGAAAGCGTGCCTCACAGAGAAGTTCGACCCCCAACGCAACATCGATTTTGAAAGGTACACGTTCCACACAGCATGCCAGCAACCAGAAGAAAGCATGGATGACTTCGCGACAAGGTTGCGGAAGTTGGTGACATACTGCGAATTTGATAAATTTGACAACGAAGAAGCAATACGAACGCGCCTCATCGTAGGGTGTTTATCAGTAGAGTTCAGAGCACGCATCCTAAAAGAACCAACAACACTTGAGAAAATACTGACGATGGCCCGCACAGAAGCACGGGCCATGCAGCATGCCAAACAAATACAAATTGGAAAAGAAAAGGGAGAAGCGATGGCACATCGGATGACGGAACATTTCAAAAAGAACGACAACAGGGAGCAACAACATCACAGGAAACAAGCGGTCCCATGCTACAGATGCGGCTTTGACTTCCCACACGTTGGCACCTGCCCAGCAATGGGCCAGAAATGCAGAAAATGCAATAGGGACAATCACTTCGCAAGCACCTGCATGAGCAGGCAATTTAGGAACGAGAGGGGACGAACAGCAAGACAAGGGACAACAGGCACCAGACACGCCAGACATATGGAGACAGCAGAGAGAGGCTCGTCGGAAGAGTCGGATGAACAGACGACGGCTGGGAGAGAAGCACGGCTATACCTCATGTCCGACACACCCAAAGAAGGAAGACAGCAGGAACACATCCAGCTGGTGGAGAAACAGCAAATAAAAAAGACGGCCACAGTAGACATCGACGTCGGGCGCCACAGAACAACGTTTGTGCTAGACAGTGGTGCCACATGCAACATAATGTGCATGTCCGAGTACATGAAAATGAGAACAAGGCCAACGCTATCGCCATCAACAGTAGATGTGTTCACGTGGGGATCAAAGACACCAGTAGAAAACATGGGCAAGTTCACTGAGACGCTAACATATCAGGACGTGACGCGTCAGGAAGAAATACATGTGCTGAAAGGGGACATCCCAGCGCCCTGCCTGCTGAGTAACGTCACGGCACAAGTCATGGGGCTGTTGGCGATGACGTACCACATGACAGAAAAAGAAAACATACTGCAAGAATATCAAGAAATACTGCAGGGACTGGGGAAGCTAAAAGACAAACAGGTCACCCTACACATAAATGAAGCGGTGAGACCAGTGGCACAGCATCACAGGAGAGTGCCGATCCACCTACAACCGCAAGTGGAGGAAGAAATAAATAACTTACTGCAGCAAGACATAATTGAGCCTGCAGACGGGCCAACACCGTGGGTATCACCGATTGTGGCAGTCCCGAAGAAAAATACGTCCAAAATAAGGATCTGTGTGGACATGAGACTACCGAACACTGCAATATCGAGGGAACGTCATCCAGGACCTCATCTGAACGACATGATCAGCAGGCTGACAGGGGCGTGCCGATTCTCAAAGCTAGATCTATACAAAGGGTATCACCAACTAGAGCTGGACCCACAGTCGAGGTACATAACAACATTTTCCACACACCTAGGACTATTCAGATACAAACGGCTCAGTTTTGGTATCTCGTCAGCGGCCGAAATATTTCAGGAGACAATAAGACAGGTGATACGACCAGTACACAACAGTTTCAATTACAGTGACGACATCCTAGTGTTTGGGAAATCAGACGGAGAACATGACAGCGCCTTAAGGCAAGTGTGCAAACATCTAAAGCAGGCTGGACTAACACTAAATGGAGAGAAGTGCGAGCTAGGGAGAACAGAACTGATTTTCTTCGGACACATATTCTCGGAAAAAGGGATGAGGCCTGATCCCAGCAAAGTGGAAACGCTAAAGAAGACAAAGCCACCGTCAGATGTGGCAGAAATAAGGTCATTCCTAGGCCTGGCAAGCTACTGTGCCCGATACATACAAGACTTTGCCACAGTGAGCACGCCGCTGAGAGAGCTAACAAAACAGGGCCAGAAATTTGTCTGGTCTCAAGAGTGCAATGAGTCGTTCGAAGAGATCAGGAAGGCTGTGATGACGGCGGAGCACCTCGCATACTTCGACCCTCGGCTCTGCACCGAGCTGACGGTTGACGCCAGCCCAGTGGGGTTAGGTGCAATATTAGCACAACACCTGCCGGGAAAGGAGTCACCAAGGAAGATTGTCTCATATGCCAGCAAAAGCTTGACAGACATTGAGAAGGCGTACTCCCAGCCGGAGAAAGAAAGCTTGGCGGTGGTATGGGCATGCGAGCATTACCACATGTTTGTGTACGGAAAGCCGTTCACCATCATCACGGACCACCAAGCACTAGTAACAATTTACGGCAACCCAGCAGCAAAGATGCCGCCCCGCATTGAGCGCTGGGGCATCAGACTAATGGACTACGACTTCAAAATTGTCCACAAACCTGGGAAAGAGCATAATCCAGCCGACTACATGTCACGGCATCCGCTAAGTGGTGGCGAGCGAACTTCACCAACAGCCCCCACTGCGGTATGCCTGACGTCTCGGCTGTACCTGATGAAAGTCAACTTCTTTTGTGTGTAAAACTTTAAAATATTCACCAACCTGCGAGCACCGTGGGACGTGCAGACTGACATCTTGTAGCATTTCCTCCAGTATCCTGCTGTTCCCAAGGGACCTACCGCATCCTTCCTGCCCAGGGTCATTCCTGTCATGAGAGGCGTTTCTTCAGTCATACTGTGAGACCGGTGCTGTATGCGAGCGAGCAAGCTTGTGAATTCCCCAGCGTTTCAGCTCTGTCTCCACGTTAGGATGCACCACGCCGCCTGTTTCTGCCTCAGTAATCCTGTCAGTGGCCTCTCACCGACCCTGCACGCAGCTGACTTACCTGTCAGACCAACATGCATGACGTCAGTGAAACGCACACGTCCGGCGCCATCTTTATTTCATCAATTTCACCGCTACACTAGCTTTTCTGCGTGTTGCCTGTTCCAGTGATGCACACACTTATCAAATCAATAGTGCATTTCCACTCACAGTGACGTGCACACTTTCATCCATTAGAACCATACTTCCCTTGGTTCATTTGAACATTTCAGTGCTATTTGTGACATTTTAACGTTTTCACCAGTATCTGAACCTTTCTGTGTGTCACCTGTCTCAGTGATACACACACTTTTCATGTCTACAGTGTGTTTCCATTCACAGTGACACTCACACTTTCTTCAGGTATCACATATTATAGCGCATTCTTTACATATTTGCTCAAAATGTGTGCCTTAAGCTCATTGAATCTATGCCAGCCACAAGCTTTTCTTCCACTCAAAGGTGAACCATGCATGTCATGGAAGGAGTGGAAGGAATATTTCTGCAACTACATCAAAACAGTTGAAGATGAAGATTTCACTCCTGTAAAGAAAAAGAAAGTATTATTGTATTGCTTGGGTCCAGGAGGCTTAAAAAGTACAACAGAATTGAGAAGAAAGTCAGGGAGGGTGATGATGTTTTTCAGCACGCTTTGGATGACTTGGATGCTCATTTTTCACCGATTGTATGCGTTGCTGTGGACCGCTACAAATTTTCAAGAAGAAAACAGGATAAAGATGAGAGCATTGATGAATATGTCTCCGCTTTAAATACTTTAGCCTTAACATGCAGATTTGGGCAATTACAAGAAGAGTACGTACGTGACCAGATAATAATGCACGCTAGTAACCCCAACATGCAGGACAAACTTTGGGTAAATGGTGAATCACCGTTGAAAGAGGTGGTTGCCTTGGTTAAAAAAGCGGAACTTACGGGCAGATGTGCCAAAGCAGTTCTAGATGAGCCCGATGTGGTAAAAGCAGTCAACACATCCAATGCTAGCAAACTCAGGTCCAAGGAAAGTTCTCGCCAAAATCTAAGTGAGGGTTACAAGAAATGTGAGCCCAACAAGAAAAAACACGACCACGAGAAGGTACACCCCAAGAAATACAATGATGACACTGAACGAAGATGCTATCGTTGTGGGTCTTCATCCCACTTCGCAGACTTCAAAAAGTGCCTGGCAGATTTCTAAAGTGCACGTCGTGTGGTTTGACGGGACATTTCACAAAAGTTTGCAATAGAAAATCCTTCAGACGTAGCAAGCCTGTGAAACACATCCAAGATGAGGATGACTCCAAGTCGGAGTATTCAGATGACTCGGAGTCAGACAAGATTAACTATGTGTTCTCAATTGAATATGACATACTGGAAATTGCTCCCACTAGAATCAAGAAACCAATTTGTGAAATTAGAATCGGTGGGGTGTCTATGAACATAATGGCTGACTCTGGCTCCCCATTCAAAATTGATAACGAAAATGTGTGGAAGCAGCATTTTGTAGGTAAAATCGGTGCTTCCCTTGAAAAATCCAATGCAATTGCTAGAAGTTATACTGGGGATAATATTGAATTCATAGGGACTCGTGAACTGGAATTTGAATTAATAAACAGGAAGGTGTTCTGCAAATTCTTTGTGTATAAAAAAGGTCCTTCTGTCTTGGGATGGAGTGATCAGGCTGACCTTGGAATCATTCTCAACCCAAACAGCGTTGACCCTGTTATGTCCATCGAGGATACATGCAAAAGCACCCTACACAGAGACTACCCTGAAGTGTTCTCAGGTAGAGTGGGCCTTCTCAACAGTTTCCAACACAAAATTGAGCTAAAAGACAATGTCTCACCATGTATACACATATTAGACATCTACCTGTTTCTGTTAGAAATGATGTTCAAACAGAACTTAACACACTGGTAAACAACGGAATAATCAAAAAAGTCGAATCTGAAGAGTGGGTCTCTCCCCTGGTTGTCGTTAAACACCCCAATGGAAAAATTAGACTCTGCCTAGATCTCAGAGACCTAAATAAGAACATAATTGTTGATCAGTACCCCTTGCCACGCATTAGTGAAATGTTAATTGCTACAAAAGCTATGCATGTATTTTCTATTATAGATTTAAAATCTGCGTACCATCAGGTACCGTTACATGTGGAAAGCAGAAAGTACACCACATTCATCACGCCATTTGGCTGTTATCGTTTCTCAAGGGTACCGTTTGGACTGGCCTCGGCTGCAGTGCTTTTTAAAAGAATCATGACATCCATCTTTGAGGGCGTTGCTGGTGTGAGGTTCTTCCAAGACGATATCTTAGTCATGGGCAGTAGCCATATGGACCATGATGCACGCCTAAAGCAGGTATTTGAAAATTTAAAAAGGCATGGGTTGACAGTCGAATTAGACAAATGCAAATTTTCCCAAAAAGAAGTGGTTTACCTTGGCCACACCATCAGTCAAGTAGGCACTAAACCTAAGCAAGGATTAGTTGATGCCATCCTTAACCTCTTCAGTGTCCCGCCCTTTCCCCGCCCTGTGCCGGGCGTTGAATTAGCGGGCGGGGTTCATGACGAGATAGTCTCGTCATGGGCACAGCGCAACCGTGCTCCATGACGAGACTATCTCGTCATGGGCACTGAAGGGGTTAAAGCTCCCTTTCCCTCCAACAAAGATGATGTGAGAGCTTTTCTCGACTTAACCAAATACTACTCGAAGTTCATTCGAAATGTTTCTGAAAAAACGTACAACTTGAGAAAATTACTCAAAAGCAAGACTTCATTTGTGTGGTCCCAGGAATGCCAGAATTCTTTTAACCTCATCAAAAAGGAAATTAGCAATGCACCTTTTCTTAAGGGTTTTGACCCCAAAGCAGAAATTAACATTACCACTGATGCTAGCAACAAGGGGCTTGGTGCTGTGCTAGCACAGAAGGACTCTGACAACAATGAGTGGGTGGTAGCCTTCGCATCGAGATCACTCACCTCGGCTGAGGAGAGGTACTCGGTGATTGAACGCAAGATGCTCGTCTGTTCATGGGCCCTTATCTACTTCAGAGCGTATGTCTGGGGGTACAACATACATTTGCGAACAGACCACAAACCGCTGATCAAGATCCTCGCAGCATCTGGCCTGCAGAATGCTTCCCCTAGGCTCAGTAAGATGTCTGTCAAATTGCTGGACTACAATTTCAAAGTCGAATACTGTCCGGGAGTCAGGAACAAAGTAGCCGATTTCTTAAGCAGACTACCCCTACCCCACGAAGAAGTCATAGACGACCAGGAAGAAGCTGAGAAAATAGCATTACTGTTCAACTCAGACCTGGACTGGATCACAGTGGATAAGTGGAAAGAATACATGTCGAAAGATTCGACCCTACGTGCGGTACGCAAATACATCAACAGCTCTTGGCGTGAGAAAAAGTGTCTTGATGAAAAAGTCAAAGTTTTCTGGGAGATAAGAAATGAACTGAGTTTGAAAAATGAGGTACTGTATAGAATTGGTAAAGCAATTGACCCTATCACACTCAGAGGTAAAATCCTCAGTTTGTGCCATTTAGGTCACCTAGGTATCTCGAAAACAAAGCAAAGAGTCAGAAACAGTTATTGGTGGCCTGGAATCGACAAGCAGATTCAAGTCACGATTAGAGACTGCGTGAGCTGCAACGACTCGGACAAGAGGATGAAAACCTCCAGAGTTCCTCGTTCTCCACGCATCCCTCCTGGAACGCCATGGGAGAGGATAGGTTTATTTATTTTATTTTATTTATTTAAGCTTGTACCGCGCACAGCTACCCACAATGGGTTTCCCGGCGCCAGGGATAGACTGTAGAAGAAAAGAGAATGTCACCTTGACTTAAGGCCTCTGCCGACTATTGGTCACGCTTAGTAAAGAGCAGGGTCTTCAAAGCCTTACGGAAGCGGAGTAAGTTGGTCTCGGATTTTAATGCCAATGGGAGGGAGTTCCAGTATTTAGGACCAAGAGTGGAAAAGGAGCGGCCTCCCATTTTTGCCAGCTTCCATCTTGGTACTGTGAAATTGCCAATGTCCGATGACCTTAATGAGCGCAGGGGTCTATAGGGTTTTACCAGCCCCTGAACATATACTGGGGCGCTACCCTGCTTAGCCTTGAACATATAGCAGAGTGCCTTGAAATTAACGCGTTCTGGGATGCTCAACCAATGGAGGTCACGCAAAGCGGCAGTGGCTGAGGTGCGTCTGGGGACATTCTTTAGCAGGCGCGCGGCCGCATTTTGCACCACCTGCAGCACATGTATAGTAGCTTTATCTGCGCCCAAATAGAGAATGTTGCCATAGTCCAGGCGTGATGTTACAAGTGCCTGGACTACAGTTCTGCGAGAGGAGAGGGGGAGCATCCACAAAATCTTGTGAAGCCATCGCAAGGTTGAAAAGCAGATGGCTGAGACCTTAGTAGCCTGTTGTCTCATAGTTAGCCTGTCGTCAATAATGATGCCCAGGTTGCGAACTGCAGTAGATGGTGTAGGCGCATTTCCCAGTTCGATGGGCCAATGGCGAGGACCCCAAAGATGTTTGTTCTGTCCCAGAATGACCACCTCGGTCTTCTCCCCATTCAGCTTGAGACAATTTCTCCGCATCCAGTCGGCCACAAGAGTGAGGCCCGACTTGAGTGCGGAGATGTTGTTTACGTCTCTCCCTGACAAGGAGAAGACAATCTGGGTGTCATCTGCGTAGGAAAACAGGGTTAGCCCAGCTTGTTCGACTATGGTTGCCAAGGGTTTAACATTACCGGGCCCATTGAAGGCCATGATGGTGTGATCAAGTACATTCTGGTGGTCATGGATCACTTCTCCAAATGGCCTGTGATAAAAATCGTTGCCAGTGCAGACAGCTCTTCGGTCACTTCATTTTTAGACAAACTATTCTTGAGCGAGGGGTTACCCAAATACTTACTTACTGATAATGGCCCTCAATTCTCCTCCGAGGCATTCAAGTCATTCTTAGAGAAACTGTATCACCCACCACACCACCTCACTATACCATCCTGAAGGTAATGCCTTCTCGAACGTTTTAATCAAGTCAATAAAGGGAACATACAATTCCAGGAATGCCAACCTCAACTGGGAAGAGGGCATTTTCAAACTCATTTGGGCATATAGCATCTCCCCATGTGCCAGCACCAGCAAATCAGCTTTTGTCCTCATGAGGAGCAGACAACCCCTGAGCAGAGACTTAGGTTGGATGCCCGCATCCAAACAGATTGAGTGGATGCCAGAAACCATCAGAAACAACATAGAAAAGGCACAAAAGTGTTATAAAGATTGGTACAACACCAGACATTATGTCAAAGAACATTCATTCAGGATTGGTGATCGGGTCAAAGTTCGCCTCGAAAGGAAAGTCAGGAAGGGTGAAAGCAGATTCACCGCTCCCCTTCGCATCAGCAAACTTTACAACAACGCAGCCAGACTCAGTGATGGCAAAGTCTGGCATATGAACAGGTTGGCCAAATGTCATTCAATGGGAAAAGAGCCGAGTCAATGACAGCCCAATAATGCTAATAAAGTTGGGTCAGGTCAATGCCAGCCCAATAGTACTAATAAAGATTTGTGGGTTGATTACGATGAACCTGAAATGGGTCACAGTTCCATGCCCTTTAACAATAGAATGTGTTCTAGAAATGAAGATGTGCATGACAGTGGTCCTCCACCCACCGCTGACTCCACAGAATGTCACACTCCAGACCAGTATGATGAAGTCAGTCCTCACACTCCCGAGCTCGATCAGAGCAATGATGGTGATTCACATTCTGATTCTGAAGTCAGGTTTGACAGTCATGGTCTCAGGGGTAGGTTTGGAAGAACCAGTAGCGATCCTCATTCTGATACTGAGGTTGTGTCAGACCATCACGGTCTCAGAGGAAGGTTTGGTAGAACCATCAACAAACCAAGACGTTTTGATGATTTTGTTTGTGAATAACTGCATTGTTGTTAAACATTCAAGAGAGGAAGATGTGTTGTATTGTATTCACGATCAATGTCACGGGCTGCACTCAGCGCGTGACAGTAACTGTCCACAGACTCTCCTGCGCGAGAGCACCCACTGTCATCACCCCCTTCCCATTGGTTCCCCAACATTCCACATTCCAAACCCTCATCCTTCCCAGTTGTCAACCGTCCCAACGTTATTCTAATCCTGACTTGCAAACCACACACTGGTGTGGGGCTGTTATGGAATACACCTATGAACCTACTGTGGTGTTTAGGGTTTGATGTCTTTCAGTCATCATTTGCTTGTGCCCCTGCTTTACATGTCATTCACAGAATCTTCAGTTTCACTTGTGCATGTATTCTAAGTATTATTGCTTTTGGAATGCTTGGGCGATGGTATGGAACTCTGCTGTGACAGTTGATGCAGCCATCCTTAGCCCTCACTAATCCTGTACTTATCCTGTTACTTATTATTGAATAAACTACAAAATAATAAGAATACAGCTGGTGGACGTCTTTCTCTACATGTTGCTCCGATCTCAAGGAACTAACCAACTTCAAATTGTGGGAACAAGCTTGGGATTATTTTTTTTGTCTTTCGCTACTATTCAGCGATCTACAATCAAACCTGCAACGATCTACGATCAAATCTCCACCATTATCTAAGGTACTGTGTGCTTGCGTTGTGATCTCCTAGTTCTTCCGAGGGCTAAAGGATACTTTTTTTCCCACCCCGTTCATGCCTTTAAAGACTTTATTGTCATTTCATAAATGGCACAGCTTTTCTTGTTCTGTGGGTTTCAGCGCTGCTTTGCCCCAGTGTTTCATTGGGTTTGCTGCTACTTGCGACATTGCTTTGTGTATCTGGGCATAATTGTGGCATATGTTTTACATTTTTGCACCAACGGCACCTCTTCTGCTCGAGCCCATTTGGCGTTGTTGAGGCTGGTGCGTCTGGCGTTGTCAAGGCAACCAACACAACGCTCGTGTATGCCTCTCGCTCTTCTCCTGCTTCGGCGCATTTACAGTTGCCAAGGAAACCATCGCTACATTTGTGCCTGCCATCTTTTCCAGTGCTGAATTCAGGGGCAATCAAAGACGTGTGCGCGTTTCACCATCCTGCATGCGGTATCCATCGCGCTGATCTTCATTTATAAAACCTGACAACCGGCGCGTATTTCGACGCGCGTCAATCTATGCAATTACAGCACTACAAACTGTGGGGCATATCAACAACAACCGGCGATAATTATCGCTAAGCGCACTTAGCGCTAGGATAATTATCGCCGGCTAGCGTTGATTTTTATCGCTGAGATAGCGTGCTATTAGCAACGCTTATCTCAATAGCGATAAAAATCCTCACGCTAAGTGGCTACCTCCTGCCATAGGATATCATGGCTAAGTCAGAAAAATACCAGACGTAAAAGAGCAACGTTAACCGCGGTTAGCGCTGCTTTCTTTGTCTCTAACAGGGTTAGCGATATTCTTGATAATAGGAGAAATGTCGCTTAGCGACATTTCTCCCATTATTTTACTCTGGCACGCCCCCTTTGCATCTCATTAGAGATGCAAGGGGAAGCGTAGAGTAAAAGGGTGCTAACATGCAAATTTGCATGTTAGCACCCTGTTGTTGATAGGGTGCTAGTTTTATCGCTGCTTTTTTGGCTTTTAAAGCCAAAAAAGCAGAGATAAAGCCCTTGTTGATATGCCCCTGTTTCACCTTAACTTTCTCCAGTTTTTGCGACCAGTCAGCTCTGGGATGTTACTGGTGCATCACTTCAAGTATTCTTCTTGCTGTGTCTACGTTTACTGTTCTTTGCCATAGAGAGCAAGAACATATTTCCTGTTTTGGTTTCACTACAGCGCCTTGCCAGGAACTCCACAGTACTGCATGTTTTCCAGGAACTCCACAGTTCTGCATGCTTACCGCTAGCATTATGCAATCTGTCACACCTCCTGCACATTTTCGACAAGAACCTGGAGAACCTCCTCTTAAATGGCGCCTTTGGTTTAGATCTTTTGAGGCTTACCTAGATGCCATTGATGGTTCAAAGTTCAAACCTGAAAGAAAACGTAGTTTGTTATACTATTATTTAGGCGTGGAGGGGCAGAAGTTTTTGACCATTTACCTGTTTATTTAGGTCAAGATTTGGGTGACCTTGTCGAATTTCAGTTAGCTGTAAAGAAATTGTCCATTTACTTTGAAGGGAAAAATAATCTTGTAGCTCATCGTCACAAATTTTTCACTCGCATTCAAGGTCCCAAAGAGTCCATTGATACTTACATAACTGCTCTGTAAGAGCTTGCAGGTTATTGCGATTTTGAACACTTCACCTCACAACTAATTAGGGACCAATTGGTATCCAGATGTTACTCAAAGAAGATTCAACAAAGACTAATGTCTTGTAAAAATTGTTCATTGGATGAGGCCATTGATTTAGCAAAAAGTATTGAAACTTCTGAACTTGACGCTAAACAATTAGAGGTTCAACCGTCACCTACCACCAGTGTTGTAAATTCTTCTTCTAAAACTTCACACATTCCAGACACTACTTTGAGTAAACCTAGAGGTAACTCTTTTTCTAGCATCAGAGGTGGTAGAGGTATATATCATGGCCACTGTAAAATTCAATGTTTCAGATGCGGTTCAAATTTTTATGTTTCTAATTTCAAAAATTGTCCAGCTGCGGCACAAGAATGCTGGAAATGTAAAAAGATTGGCCATTTTGTCAATGTCTGTAGAGGAGGCAGACACACTCCTGCTCAGTATGTTCAAGACAATGAGATTGATAGTGAACAAGTATTAGTAGAAAAGAAAATTGAAGAGTTAATGTTGGTTGTGGATTGTGTAGACATTAACAATGTTCATTCTGAGGAGGTTATCACTGATCCTTTAGTTCCAATAACCATTGACAATGTGGATATCTTTCTCCTCATTGACTCAGGTGCAAGATTCACAATTATTTCTGTCGACAAGTACAAACAAAACTGGGCACATAAAGTTTTGTTACCTCCCGATGTAGTTACCACTGCGTTTGAAGGTAGCAAAATTTATTTAGCAGGATATTTTTGTGGTAACATTACTTTTGAAACAAAAACCATCCATGGAAAAATCTATGTAGCCTATAAAGGAATTAACATACTGGGGTGGTGGCATCAGGCTGAGTTCGGCATGATCATTAAACCTGGCCACAAACACCCCGTTTCCCTTACCAGTTCTGTCTCTGATCATATCTCCTGGAAAGAGAAATTTAAAGATGTATTTTGTGACAGGATTGGTTTGATTACAAATTTTACCCATGTTATCAAAGTCAAGGAAGGTGTGTCTCCAGTAAAGCATAGTTTACGCAATGTTCCCCACAGTGTAAGCAGTGAATTAAGTCAGATGTTAAAAAATATGCAAGCCGACGGAATCATAGAGAGAGTGGATGCCACTCTTTGGCTTTCTCCCATTGTTCTTGCCAAGAAAAAGAATGGCGAGTTACGCTTATGTGTGGACTTGCGCTCAATTAACAATGCAATATGGGTAGAAAAGTTTCCTCTACCTCGTAATGAGGACTTGTTCACAGCAGTAGGCCAGTCCAAATGGTTTTCCAAGTTGGATCTACGGGCAGCTTACCATCAGGTGGAACTGGATGAATCATTTAGACATTTAACAGCGTTTGTCACACCTGATGATACCTTCCAGTTTTGTAGAATGCCATTTGGACTGGTGTCTGCTGCGTCTGTGTTTCAAAAAGTGATGAGCAACATGTTTAGAGGAATACCTAATGTTGTTGTGTTTCAGGACGACATTTTAATTCATACCATATCAAAAGAGGAACATAATGAAGTTATTGAACAAGTCCTCACAATTTTGCAAAACAATCAAGTCACTGTCAGAAGGACAAATCTTTATTTGTAGATAATGAGATCGAATATTTGGAGCTTGTTCTATCCAAGGATGGTGTTAAACCCAAGTCAAGTATTGTCGATGGTACAATCAGTACACCACATCCCACGGACAAAGAGCAACTTCTTTCTTTCATTGGTCTATGTGAATTTTATTCAAAATGTATTAAGAATTTTGCAAGCCTTACTGAATGTTTCAGAGGTTTATTAAAAAAAGATTCTGATTTTGTTTGGACATCTACTTGCCAAGACCATTTTCAACTTATCAAAGAAAGTATACTTTCTGCTCCTGCCCTTCAGGCATATGTGGAGGGTCGTGATACTTATATCACTGTTGATGCCAGCTCGTATGGCATGGGCGCTGTGCTGTCACAGATGATAGGCAACAATGAAGTTACTATTGGTTTTGCCTCAAGGACGATGAAAGAAGTGGAAATAAGGTATTCTGTTATCGAAAAAAAAATGCTTGCATGTGTATGGGGAGTGGAGAAATTCAAACCTTATGTGTGGGGTAGGAAATTCTGGCTCAGAACGGATCACAAGCCATTAGTAGATATTCTTTCTGGTAATAAGATTAAGAAAGCTACTGCCAGGTTGGCCAGACTTGCGACCAAGCTCTTAGAATTCAATTTCACTGTACAATATATAGCTGGCGGCAAGAATGTCAAAGCTGACTTCGTATCCAGACTTCCTATCAAAGATGACAAACTCAACGAGAGAGAGGAAGAGGACATCGAAAAATGCATTATTGCTGCTATTGATGACACTGTAATGTGTACAAATATGGAAGATTGGTGTACAGCCTTAGAAAATGATTCAGTGTTAAAACTGGTCATGAGTTTCGTTGTAAAAGGGCGGCCCAAAGAAAAGTCCATTGAACCTGTTTTACAGCCTTTTGGTAAAATTGCCAATGAATTATCTATTGAGAGCAATTTATTGGTTAGAGAGGAAAAACTGATTCCTCCTTCGTGCTTTAGACGAAGAATTCTGGAGACTGCACACTCTGGTCATCTAGGTATGACTGCCACAAAAGGAAGAATTCGCAATGATTTTGGTGGCCTTCTGTTGATCGTGAGGTGGAAGTTTTGGTGAATGGGTGTACTCAATGTTTATACAGTGATAAACATTTATCTATTTCTTCTCCTGCTCGCAAACCCACTGTGGCAGCCATCAAGGTATGGCAGAGGGTTGCTGCGGATTTTCTAGTACCATTTCATGTTCTCCCCAATTGTATGAAATATTTCATCGTTTTAATTGATCATTTATCCAGATGGGTGGAAGTCAGGGGTGTTTCTGAACCCAACAACAAGTCGGTTGTTCGCTTTCTCGAAGATGTATTTAGCAGAGAGGGTGTTCCTGAAGAATTACTAACTGACAATGAGGTTCAATTTACTTCGTTGTGTATGCAAGAGTTTCTAACAAAGATGGGTGTTAAACACTTTCGCACCCCACTCTATTTTCCTCAAGCCAACATCAAAGTTGAAAGATTCAACAGAGTTTTAGTTGAATGTATTCAAAGTGCGATAAATGCAAAAGTAGACTGTGAAACTGCCATTAGAGATGTTGTTTGGGCATATATAATTACCCCAAATTCTGTGTCTGGTTCTGTTCCCTTTGAACTAATGAGAGGAAGAAGAGTTGTTTCTACTCTCAATCCATTTTGGAAAATAAACATTTTGGACAAGGGATATAATGTTAAGAACAAATCTGTTAAAGCTAAAATTTTAAGTGAGAAAGCCAGTCATCTCAGATGTGAAAGATTAAAATTTCCCACATGTAAAAAAGAAATCAAATTTAACATTGGTGATTGTGTGTGTGTTAAGGACCCCTTATTGTTACAAAAAGGGAAATCAAAGTTCAAAGATCCTGCACACATTGTCATCATTAGAGGTCATGCTGTTAAGATTGATAATGGTCAATGGTGGAATGTTGATCGCTTTGCTAAGACTAAAAGAAATGATATTTGTCTTCATGATTATCTTATTGTTCATAATAATTCTTCTGTTAGAAAATGTTCACGGATCAAAAGGATCCCTAGTGGATTTGTTTATTAGATAACATGTCAACTTATTTCTATCCTTTTATTCTCGTTAAAGGGGGAGATATGTGGTGTTTGGGGTTTCATGTCTTTCAGTCATGTGCCCCTGCTTTACATGTTATTCACAGAATCTTCAGTTTCACTTGTGCATGTATTATTGCTTTTGGAATTCTTGGGCGATGGTATGGAACTCTGCTGTGACAGTTGATGCATCCATCGTTAGCCCTCAATACTCCTGTACTTATCCTGTTACTTATTATTGAATAAACTACAAAATAATAAGAATACAGCTGGTGGCCGTCTTTCTCTACATGTTTCTCCGATCTCAAGGAACTAATCCACTTCACCTACCATCCGCCACTGTATCATTTCTACAAGCTGTGAAGTGGCCTGCACTCCATGACGATTACTCGGTTTAAGTTTTCCTCTAAAAGCCAAGTGGCAGGCACTTTTCCTATGAAAGTCTCTGTTCCTGGAACTCTTTTCTGATAAAATTATGTTTCGCCCAATCACTGCAGGTTTTGAAAGCAACCCTGAATTATACATACAGCAATTTGAGCTTGCAAGCCCTGTCCATAGAGACCCCAGTCAAGGGGTAGTGTGCACGATGTAATTGTGTTTACGAAACAATACAGCTCTTCGGTATATCAATAGTGCATCAGCTGTAGTGGCACCCGGGTCCCAGGTTTCTGAGGGTCACACTGCACCTGTAAGGCTGTTTCCGACTTTAGACTGAGGGATCATTGTACTTACACTAGCGCCTCCTCTCTACTTCACTGTGTATCAACAACCCCAAGCATCATCAAAGGGTCAAAAGCCAAGTGGCCCCTCTTGTGAACAATGCATTTCCTTTAGAGGGATAGAGAGAGGCAGAGGCCACGCCCTTCCAGTCAGTGACAGCTCGTTCATTCTACCGGCCATAGCATTGCTGTCAGGGGCAGACGGAGCTTCTTCATTGGGCTCTGAGAGGACATAACTTTAGATAATATGTTCTGCAATTATTTTTCAGTGGGTAATGCGTTGCATTTCTCCGCAACCACACAAGCTACAAACCAAAGCAAATGCAAATTGAATTTGATCATGTGTCTTTCCCATTAAAGCTGCAGAGTCACCTATGTGAAAGAAGATCTTTGACAAGCAGGGTCCTACTGGCCTACAGGGCACTCAGGTAATGCCCAAAGGGCTGGTCTGACAGAGCAGTGTGATTTTACTGTTGATTTCCCTGACACAAACTTTGCCTGCAGCAAGCACAAGTGCATTCAGTCTCCCATACCTTGCAAAATACTCATACATTGTCTATACAAGTTCAAAACTGGCCTGATTCACAAATGTGGTCCACTTTATTTTTAGCCATCTGTTTCTCTAATGGGGCCACTTACCCACCCATGTTTTGATGCCTGGGCCTATTTTGTTATCCCAGTCCGACTCTGTTGACTGGGTGCCATTACATAACCATAATGGAGATTGACTTTTGTGTGCATCTTAATTCTGAGAAAAGAAGGCCCCATACAAGGGATGAAGGATCGGTGTACCTTGAATTTCCTTTTAAGTGCATCAAATCCAAGATGGCCACTCTACAACATGCCCCACTATTCTTTGAGATGAGCGACTTCCTAGTAATTACAAGCTAAAGGATGCTTACTTCCACATTTCAGTGAATTAGAAACATCACACTTTTCCACATAATTCCTTTTAGGAAAATGTGAGCGTCAGGGGAGTTAACGGAATGTTTGCTGATGGTGACAGCACATCTATCAAACCAAGGCACGTCATCCATAAGAAGACAATTCGGCCTGTCTTGTTGCTTGATGCCTCAGGAAAAACTGGAAGACTGGGTGGAAAGAAATCTTTTCTCTCAAAGACCCAATATTGGTTTCGCCTGAGTTTGGGTACCACCGAGCAAGCCCTAAATCGGTCCTTGAATTTAGGTAAATATGTGAAGGCCAGGAGAGGGGCCATACACATGACCTTTATGGACCTCTCCTGTGCCTTCGATCTAGTGGACAGAGATACCCTATGGGTTATCATGGGGCAAGCCTGATACCCTATCGATTATCATGGGGCAAGCATGTTTTAAAAAGCCTCCACTGTGACACCTATATGCAGGTATGCTATACCCAAAATGGAGACCATACACCCCCCCATTCAAGTTAGTGGGGGTCTCAAACAGGGCTGCATATTGACTCCTTTCTTATTCTTATCTTATATTACTGCCCTGGATAACTTTTTAACCTCTTGTACACATGACGTCCCCAAAATTGGTCCACGTCTAGTCCCAGTACTTTTGTACTTGGACAATGCAGTTTTAAAAGCTTGTACAGCAAACAAATACCATATTTTTATGCAGTGGCTAAAGCTGAAGGTTAACCATACTAAATTCTACATTATGATCTGTGGCCCAATAAGTACCAGGTCGAAAAATGTTTTCATTGGGGAGACTCCAAATTTAAAGACAAAACATTTTAGTTATCTGAGTATCTTATTCAATGACAAAATGAATTAGGAAAGATTATTAACCCTGAGGTCTCAGTCCATGGAGACATTGTGTGTGATTCAATTTTTAGGTTTGCCAATAAAGTACTACACAAGCCCCCAAAAGAATTGATCACGCTTTATAAAAGTAAAAGCCCTTGCCGCTGGTCCATACGGGGCTAGCATTTGGGGGTACATAGCAGCTAGACCCCTTCAGATGTTGGAGAATACATTTTTAAATATGCTACTAGGAACTCCAAAATCTACCCCAAGCCTTATACACAGTGGATTGGGTGTAAGCTTCCTAAGTATAGGGTAGGCCTGGCCCCTATTTTACTATGGATTAAAATTTGGTTCACTCCTGAATTGGCTTTTTCATACAGAATAGTAGAGGACTGTCTAGTGTAATGCAAATGAACAGCTATGCCACGGATTAAATATGTTAAAAATAGCTTTCAAGAGCTGGGATTGAGTAGTCTTTGAAAATCCGGGAAATATTAATGTACGCTGTAAGGTCAAGGTCAATAAAAAGTTCTTTATAAATAAAAAGGATGCTAGGATCATGAAAGCACTTTTCAATCATAGATTCCCGCTTTCAGCCACCCAAGACATGAAGCCATACTTAACATGGATAAAGGCATCGGAACTTAGATTTTCTCTTACACAGTTAAGAGTGAACACACTTCATTACATATTGGCCTTCCATATTGCTGGCTCCTGATTCACGTCATTACCATGTTGCCAATGTAAATGGAGCTCACTTCAATCAACTAAGCACTTTATGCTATTTTGCACCTTGTATACCTCTTTTAGAAAACGGTTTGTTTGCCCTATACTCAGTAGAGGATCTTTTAATACTCATCATGAGGATTTGCCCTACTTTTAGCATCTTAAGTCTCCTCTGAAATGCTTTGCAGTTTTGAATTTTATCACTCAAGCACTGAGATTAAGCAAGAAATATGCATTGAGATCCATGTTTTTGACTTTGATGCAGGTTCCCCTTGATTGCTTAGTATAGATTGACCTGCATTAAGGGATTCCTATAGGCTATGTCAAATGTGGGTAAGATCAACTTTGTAGGGCCATTTGTATTATTTTAACTTCTTATTTTAACAAGGGCAAAATATTTGAGCATAAATTAGATATTTTTTTACGATTTTATTGAAGTGTGAAATCTCTGTATGTGATTTTATTTTGCTTTCATGGTCAATATTGACCGAATAAAGATAAAGATGGTGATGACGATGAAGAAGACAATTGGGTGGTGAAGGCAAGACTTTTTCAGCAATGCCAGATCGGCATCATAGGGTCAGACAACGAATGTACCTGTGGAGCTTTATAGTCAACCTTCACAATTTGTTTCTGATCATCACACAAAAAAAACATTCAAAAGAATGATATTAAAACAGAAATAGGTGGCTCCTAAAGAAAAGCAAGTGCTAGAGTTGTGGAGCACAATTGCCTTGTAGCTGACGTTTCAGTGATGGATGATCATGACATTGTTGCAAATGATTGGCATTCTATAATCACTTGTATCACATGCTCCTTGTCTTATGAGGATACTTGAGTAATGGTTTAGGAGTTATTGTTCTTGGTCTTTCACATACATTGGTCAACATTCTATGATGTTTGACCATTTGCAAAGTGCGCATGACCACAGTTTGTAGATCTAGTCTCCATTGTGGTCTTTATAATGGTTATCCCCCAAACAGGTTATGGACATGGAGTTCAAGGTTCTTTATCACCCAAAGGAGGCTCAGCAACATATCAATGCTTTAGAGCTGCAGGCATTACAGCTCTCACCAAAGTCTCCTCAGAGTCATGCTCTAGGCAAATGTGTTCAGATCTCCAAAGAAAAAAAACATTGCAATGCTTTACTTGAACAAAAAGGGAAACATTCCTACCTACTGTTAACATTGACTCAATGTATATGGTATGTGGCTATTCAAAAACAAGGTGACAATTTCCCATCTCTTGGCAGTAAGGGAAGAAATTCAGGCATGTGCGGCAGACAGACTGGAACCACTGCCACAATTTCTGGGCAAAATACTTTTTTACTAATTGTTCATGGACCTAGCCTATGCCTTTCCACCAATTCCACGTTTTCTCCAAGTGCAGGTTTGCCAGAAACACCATAAGACTCTTAGCTCACACATGGACAAATCACCTAATGAGTGTATCTGTGGCACCACTCAAGGAATTGCTGCCTCTGCCGCATAAACTACTGTTGAAATAGTTCGTTCAGACATACAGACGCCAGGTTATTCTGCAAAACAAAAACATATCACTACTTTGTTTTTCATGTTAGAGACCATCTTTTAGCACTATCAGCATACCTGAAGTGGGAGCAAATAGTGTGAAGAATATGAATCTAACCAGAAGCGTAACACAAAATGTTGGGGCCTCCTTGCAGAATGTGATGAAGGGCCCTTGAGTCTTCCATATCTCGGAGCATAAAGTCAACGAGCATTACGATTGAGGGCCAGCAGGTCTTGTGCCACATATATGCCCAAATCCATTTCATTTTGTTTCACTGGGTGGGTGAAAAAGGGGGTGCATGCAAGGGAATTGGGTTCACTGCTCCAATGGGACATAAACGTAATAAATTAGACTGCCTTCTCCTTGTAATCTCTTTACATTCATTTTGTAATTTGGCCATTTAATCAGTGCCTTTTATCTCATTAACCATAATAAGATACAATTCAACTGTTCTTTGACAGAGAAAAAAATACTTTCATTTATTATACACAGTAAACAGCGGTGGGTTCTCTGGTCAAAGTGTAGACCCCTCCAGCGGGTAACGCATCCTTACTTGCTGGTATATCCAAACCCTCAGCCTGGAGTTTGAAAATCCGAAATATGAGTTTGTTAAATCGGTCTGATGTTTCAAAGTATCCCAGATGCTTTTAAATCACCTCTGGGATGAAAAGGGAGCTTCAAGTCTGGTAGCCTGCACCACACCCAGACCACAGACTTTAGTGTTTGGGCAATCCAGCAAGTAAGGACACTTCACCCAAGGAAGGGATCTTGACTTTGACCGTTCTTATTCATTTGATTTATTACAGAAATCACACAGTTTATGTTTATGATGCTCCCCTATTTTGTATATTCCTGTTTACATAATTAATAAATGCGTCTTCTCATTTGACAGCAAGAAGATAAAAAGTAAATGCCATACTCATTCCTTTGAATTATTTTATTGTTATTCATGTTTAAGGCTTATACTATTGCCTTATTGTTGTACTCCTGCTTTCTACCAAATTAAATATGTTTTGATATTTGGCAGTGAGAGGGAAAAAAAACAATTTGCACCTTCTTTTTTTGGCTTTACTGAGCCATTATTTTTCCTTGCTTACAGTTCGTTCAGTACAATAACCCTTTGAAGTAATATGGGGACTTTAACACACAGGCCAGAAGCTTTGAAAACAAAAATGAGATGCTAAAGGCAGCCATCAGGATTTATCGTGGAGCACATAGTTTTGACAACAAATGCCTGTCTGTTTAATATCTGACCATTTTTCCACTGTCTTGAGGTTCCGTGAGAATCTGACTGACATTTTGGGTATGTTCGAATATGGATGAGTTTGGTATCTACGAACCTCAAATGACGAGTTTAGTGGGTGTACGCGTTTTCGCTACGCTACTATGTATGGTTCGTCTCATTCTTGGGTATGTCCATCTGAACCCTTGGGTTCCATTTTAGATACGACGTCCATTTTGTCTCTTGCCCTCAAGTAGCCAGCGAACGGACACTGTCCGCTTCGTGACCCTGGGATTCCCAAGCTTTCGTGGAGGACACATGTTCCTTTGAAGGTGTCTTTTATGGTGAGGGAGCTGACACGGCAAAGGCAGATGGCCCCGCTTAAGGCTCATCTTGCCATGCCGTTTATTGTTTCAGTCGTGCATACATTAGGCACGAGTCCTTTGATCCTGCAATCAAGTTTCCGTTATTGCTCTCTACACTGTTTTCTAAACTGTTGTACATCCATATCTATTTCCTTTGCATCTGTTTCTGTCCCTTCCTCTAATTCGTTACGGTCAGAATGGAATGTGCTTAATGTGCTTTTACAGTTGGGAACCGGCAATGCTGCTGTAATTATGTTTCGGGTTTCTGAAAACATGAATGCGACCTTTTTGAAGTTTATTGTGGGAACTGAGTTGTAACCTTTGTTCGTTATGTTGTGCAATGACGAAAATGTGTATAAAAGGAGCGATCCACTTGTGCAATTCGAAGCAGTCTCTCAGAACCTACACGTTGTGTACTTATTGCGATTTCTGTATCCCTGCAGTGAATAAATGCTGATCTTTGACGCCGCAGGAAGTGTCCCGTGTCTCTGTGTTTTGTACGCCGGAACAGGTAACCCACGAAGGTTTCAGGTGTTGTCCCCTGGCACCGCTGGGCCTTAGAATAGCCCAGTCCTTCAGTTGGCGCCCAACGTTGGGCGACATCAGCGGTACCGGTCCAAAGCCCGACGATCGTGAGGAACTTCGTGTGAAATCTCCGAGGGAAGGTGCACCCCGCTTCATCGATCCAGTTGTCGAAATAAGTGGCCCGAAGACTTTTCCCGCGAAGATTCCCGCCTCCTGACGGCTGCGACGGACTGATGCCCTGACTGTCGACCTGTTTTGGCGCCTGGCGTAGTCCTTTGTACGGCGAGACGATAGACGGGCCTTCCTGGTGACGCCATTGCTCTTTCAGTTAAGTATTTGTGGGTCACTCCCAAAGTAGACTTGGTTGTTTGCATGGTTCCATTGCATTTGTGGT
The DNA here is from genome assembly GCF_964204655.1 of Triturus cristatus. Lineage (NCBI taxonomy): Eukaryota > Metazoa > Chordata > Amphibia > Caudata > Salamandridae > Triturus > Triturus cristatus. Next base: position 714,367,264 of record NC_140583.1, read on the forward strand.
TCTTAGTCGTTGGTTCTTAGTTGTTGGGTTTTATTTGACAATTGCAATTGCCAAAAACCGAGGGTCTTACATTTTTTTGCGAGGACATCGTCATTCGATAGCCCTTGAAGTTTGTAAACTCGGTTAGTGTGCACGATGCCTGGCCGTAGTACTTTGTTTGGTTTCTTTAAATGTTGCAGCACGGATTCCCGACTAGAGGATTCATGTCCGATACCTCCAGTTGGAACTCCAATTTATGAGCTCTATAGTCGCCATGGAGTAGGTCCTATCGTATATAATGAATATTGGATTCGATATACTAAAAATGATGGTGTTCTTAGTTGGCCACCACATGGTAGTTTCGAAACTGCAATATTGGATAATCTTGAAACTAAATTGTTTAAAAAGAAGGCTAGGCCAGCCATGTTTGATTCCTTTCGGTTATGGCGTAAAGAGGCCAAGCAGAAAGAAATTAAACAGTCTAAGAAAAATAAGAGAGAAGGTGTTATTGCTGTGATGCGAAATGCAGAACAGTATCAGCGAGACAAGGATGAGAAGGAGCAGGAAGTTTCTGCTAGATTGCATCATATGGCGGTGGATAAATGTTATCCGGTTTTACCGTCTAGTCCTGATAAGACGGGAGAAGAAACGGTCGAGGAATCCTTATTGTCTTATCTATTGAAATCACCACCTCCCTATGCACCAGATACTGTGGGTCCTGTGATTCCTCCTGCTCCCCAACCTGCTGTCTTGGCGGCTGCTGGACAGCCTGTTGTTCCTCCTGTTCTTCTGAATCCTCTTGGGCCGCAAATTGTTCATCCTCCGCTACCCGCTCTTTTCCCTATTGCTCCTTTGCCTGTACCTCTTCAGCCTATTGTTACTACTACTCCTGCTATCTCGACTACTTCTACTAGTTCTACGATTACCCCTGATGTAGTTACTCCTGTGCTTCCTTCTTCTTCCCCTTCTGTTCGTAGTCGCATATTTAATGCTGTCGCTAATCTCTATTCTCCGCTTTTTGGGCCGATACTTGGGTCCGATCTTTTTGATGTCTCTCAGAGGCGTAGTCAAATTCCTGATGGTAGAGAACGTGAGTCGTTGGTAAAACTGGCACGTAAATGGATTAGTTATCCTGCGAAGTACACTTCGCGTATAGCCTTCGAGACATTTTCTCAGTTTAATGAGCCCACACAAAGATTTGTGTACGAGGAAATGTGTAAATCTTTGCGAGAAGAGTGGGATACTGATGCGGTAGACAATGTACCGCCCGAGATTACTGAACTTCAGAATCACTTTTCGAGTGGTATGGTTGTGGGTAGTAATGTCCGACATGCTTTAGAGCGTCTGTTATCTTTTCGATCTACGGTATCACCTCGAGCATTGTTTAAGGACGAAGCTGAGGAGCGGATGGCACAATCTGGTCAGTACCCTATGCGGGAAGTTCCCCCAGTGTGGATGCCAGGTGATGCTGCTGCTAACCCTGCTATTCCACCACACTTTCAGAGAGTTTGGATACACCTCCCCTGGAAGCGATCGGAAGTTTTGCAGGTGAAGCAAACTTTGCCTGACCCCCGCAAAAATCCGGCAGGTTATTATAAGGAGTTATCCCAACTAGTGGATGCTACTATTATGAACCTTGCCGATATCGACATGTTGTTCGGTAATGTAGTACCTCAACCGATTTGGGCGAAAATCCGCCAAGAGAATCACGTAGCCGAGTTAGGCAGTGATTGGGCTGCTCTTGTTGCGGCTGACGCACGGCAAGTTGGTGGGGCTAAACCTGAACAGCTCATTGAGAATCTGCCCCGGAGGATAATTACACTTATGAAGACACTTATGCCGGCCATAAGAGTTAACTGGGATAAACTTTCTGCGTGCAAACAAAAGAAGGATGAGAGTGTCTCCGATTTCTTTACGAGATTTGAGGAGGCATTCATTGATCACAGTGGTCAGGATATGAGCACTGAGGGAGGTCAGCGACTGTTTGTTGATAAATTTGTATCGAATCTGCTGCCTGACCTAAGCAACAAATTGAAGAATTCTGAAAGTTCGTGGGCTGTTTCTACCACTGCTCAAATATTAGCTACGGCCCAATACTACGAAAATAGAGAGAAAGAAGAAAGCGAACGTGCAGATAAGAAAACGAAGGATCTTAAAACTAAGGTCTTATTGCAGCAAACGTATTCCCCGCGCTCGAATCAAAATAACTCGCAACAGCAAAATCGATTACAGTCGCAGTTTTCTAGGTCGCAGTCGCGTACCGACTCCTCTACACCGCGAACTATGTTGGGGTATAATCAATGCGCATATTGTAGGGGTGAGGGTCATCTGAAGTTTAATTGTCCAGTTTTGCGTGACCGAAACAATGGTGTTTCGGCTCGAGGAGGTCGTAGTGGTCCTCAACAAGCATCACGTGGTAGAGGTCGCGGTGTTACTCAGAATCAGTATGAGCGTCTTGCCACTTCAGCGGACTCGCAAAATTGTTTTGATCGGCGCGATTTATCGGCTGGTAGATCTGCACAGTATCATGTGGACGACTATTATGTCGAGCATGATGTTGCTGCTGACGGTGATTATTAGGACAGCCATAGACAAAGAAAGGGAGTGGTATCGGTTCCGATTGATCAGAGAGGGCCTTACGTTACAGTTGCCACAATGGGCGTAGTTGAGCCTTTTCTGTTGGATACTGGTGCAGCGAAAAGCTCCATCATGCATTCGAAACTCCCTGGCGCACCTTTGTCTGGCTTAACGAATGTTTCCGTTGGATTCTCTGGCGCCCCCGTTAGCAATCCAGTTTCTAGCCCGTTGCCCCTTACAATTGGGTCTCGTGAGTTAGAAGCTCCTTTGCTTTTGACTACTGGTTGTGGTGAGGATCTTTTGGGCCTGGATTTGTTGAAGCGGTTATATGCGACTTTGTACTGTTCTCCTGCGGGAGTGGAGCTTACGTTGGGTCAGAAAGTGATCTCTCCTATGTATTTGTCGACTGGTAAGCTCCCACCGGAATTGAGTTCTCTTCCTAAGTCTTTGTGGGCGATGGGTCCCAACGACGTGGGCCTGTTGGATATACCGCCTTATGTTGTCCAATTGAAATCAAATGTGCGCTTACCACGCATTCCCCAGTATCGTATCTCTCTTGATGGAGAGCGAGCACTATTAGCGATCATTTACGATTTGATCGATAAGGATGTCATCGAAGAAACTCGGGGTAACGTGTGTAATAGTCCTGTGTTACCTATTTTGAAACAAACTGATCCATCCAAGCCTCCTGTGTATCGTTTTGTTATTGATTTACGGGAGGTAAATAAAATTGTGATTCCACAGTTTCCCGTGGTGCCTGACATTACGGCTTTGCTGACTCTGATTCCAGCTTCTGCATCATGGTTCTCGGTAATCGATCTGAAGAATGCCTTTTTTAGCATTCCAATTGCTGAAGAAAGCAGAGATCTATTTGGTTTCTCGTTAGGTGGTCGCAGTTTCAGGTTTAAACGCGCACCTCAGGGCTACTGTGAGAGTCCATCGATCTATAGTCAAGCGCTTAAGAGCCAACTTGATGCGTTTGTGTTACCGACTGGTGCGGCCTTGATTCAGTACGTTGACGATCTGTTGGTAGCTGCTGACACTGAACAGATTTGCAAAACTGCTACAGTATCACTGTTACAGCATCTATGTGACTTACATCACAAGGTGTCACCCTCTAAATTGCAATATTGTTGTCAAGAAGTAACCTATCTCGGTCACTTATTGTCAAAGGAGGGAAGAAGGTTGACCCCAGAAAGAATTGCAGCGATTGCTCGAATGACGGTGCCAACAACTCAGAGAGATGTGCGTGCCTTTCTAGGTATCACGTCATACTGCAGACAGTGGATGCCAAACTTTTCACTATTAGCGAAGCCATTGATAGCTCTCACGTGCAAGGATGTTTCGACTCCTTTGCCATGGACGGAAGAATGTCAGAAAAGTTTTTCTGAACTGCGTGATGCGTTGTGTTCGGCTCCTGTGTTAGGTACTCCTGATTACAGTAAGTCATTTACACTATACGTTCACGAGAGAGAAGGTTGTGCGTTGAGTGTTTTGACGCAACAATTTGGTGGTAAACAGCGTCCATGTGCATATTTTTCCTCGATCTTAGACCCGGTAGCTAGAGCGTTGCCGAGTTGCTTGAGGGCGACAGCGGCAGCTGCGTTGTCTATTCGACAATCCGCAGGTCTGGTTATGGATAATATGCTTACAGTGATGGTTCCGCATGCAGTTGACACTCTCCTGAATCGTACAAAAACTCAACATCTGACGAGTGCAAGGTTGTCCGGTTACGAGTTAACACTTTTGGCAAGTCATATACAGATTAAGCGTTGTAATGTGCTGAATCCGGCGACATTGTTGCCGATTAATGTGGAATCAAATGATGTATCACCACATGATTGTTATTTACGAACTGAAGAAGAAACGAAGGGTCGTGTGGACCTGAAAAACACTCCATTGATAGACCCCGATGGCACTTTGTATGTTGATGGTTCATGTTTTAAGTTGCCGAATGGTGATGTGACGACTGCGTATGCTGTAGTGACGTTGAGTACGGTTGTGGAAACTGCGAGATTGAGTCAGAGTTCAGCGCAGGCGGCAGAGTTGATTGCGTTAACGAGAGCGTGTGTCTTGTCTAAAGGAAAGCGAGTGAATGTGTTTACTGACAGCCAGTATGCGTTTGGTGTTGCACATAGCTTAGGCCGATTGTGGAGAGAGAGAGGATTTATGACATTGCATGGTACGAAGATCCAACACGGACAGCTTGTGAATGATCTTTTGGATGCACTTACATTGCCTAAACAGGTGGCGATCATTAAATGTAGTGCGCATCGAAAGGTTACGGATGATGTTGGTCCTGGTAATGCATTTGCGGATGAGATTGCTAAGGAAACGGCTAAGAATCTTGCGTCCCGAATGTATGTTACGAGTTCAGTGCAGTGGCCGACGGAGACTGGTATGTGTGAAGACACTGTTGAGAGCGTGAAAGCAATTCAGAACGAGGCCACTAAAACTGAAAAGACCAAGTGGAAAGAAAGTACGGGAAAGTTAGATACCTATGGATGTTGGGTTGACTTGTCAGAATGTCAGAGGTGGATGTTACCGGATGCATATGTGCTAGCCGTTGTGACTATGGCTCACGGCTTGTCACATATTAGCGCGAAAGGTATATGTAAGCTATTGTCTCCTGTATGGAAGAATGATGGTATCGCTAAATGTGCTGAGAGAGTGGTTAACCTCTTCAGTGCCCATGACGAGCTGGACTCGTCATGGGCCGCGGTAGCGCTGTGCCCATGACGAGTCCAGCTCGTCATAGACCCCGCCCGCTAATGCAACGGCCGGCACAGGGCGGGGAAAGGGGCGGGCACTGAAGGGGTTAAGAATTGTATGGTGTGTTTGATGTACAATCCTGGCAAGGGCACCCCCACTCCACCTGGCCATTTTGCCCCTCCTACATGTCCCTTTGAGGTTATCCAACTGGACTTCATCCATATGGAGAGATGCAATAATCTGAAGTACGTTTTAGTTGTGGTCTGTGCGTTCTCCAGATGGATAGAGGCCTATCCTCTCAAGGATAATACTGCCTTGTCCACAGCGAAAGTCCTACTGAAGGAATACTTTCCTCGGTATGGAATGCCACGGATTGTGTGGTCAGATAATGGAAGTGAGTTTGTGGGAAGTGTGATGCAGAGTGTGTGTAAGGGCCTTGGAATTCGACAGAAATTCCATAGCGCCAATCATCCTCAGGCAGCGGGTTTGGTTGAAGGGTACAATGGTACTCTGAAACCGAAACTTGCAAAGATACAAGCCACGACTGGTCTGTCATGGCCTGATGCTTTGCCTCTGGCTCTCTTGTCAACCAGGGCGACTGTGCACTCTCGAGTAGGGCTTAGCCCATATGAGATTGTGTTCGGCCGCCCTGCAAACATTTGGGGAGTCCCGAGGCCTAAGGCCTTTGATAGCCTTGAGTATCCAATGTTAATTGATTATCTTCATGATCTGACTGCTAAACTGAGGTTAATTCCTCAACAGGTCTTTGAAGCTTTACCGGCACAAACAGAGGGTCCTGGACATCGGCTCCAACCGGGTGACTGGGTTGTTACCCGCAATTTTGGCAGAAAATGCAATCTGGAGCCAAGATTTGTGGGCCCTTTTCAAGTGCTGCTGGCAACAAGGACTGCAGTTCGGTTGGAAGGCAGAAAGAACTGGGTGCATGCCACCCATACCAAAAAGGTTTCGATCCCTTCACCAGCAGATAATTGGGTGAGAACTGGTATTGCGACAGCGGAAACTGAGACTCCTCTACGTTACGTGCCGTTTAGTGATGCTTAACCTGTAGTAGACAATTCATTGCAGCCGGACACATCTGTTGAGTCGACAGTTTTGGAGAACTCAAGGTCTGAATTGTCATCTGATCGATTGAACATTGTTTCACCAGCTGAACAATTATTTGAAGAGCAGACTCGACCTGGAAGATGTCGATATTTTCTCCGTTCACATGAAAAAGACTAAAAAAAATTCTATATTTTCCTTTACTGTTGCCACGAACATTAAGAACCATTGCATCCTTTGCTGATTTTTGAGTTTCCTTCTACGTGTATTTTTTTACAGCTAAGAGATTTTTATTAAGTTGGATGTTTGTTTAAGAAAACCTATCATCTGGGTTAACCGTAGGGCCGTGCGGGTACTTCCTTCTGTTTAGCAGGTTCCTGATACTAGGTCAGTTACCTTTTGTCGATTCCTGGGAACTCCTGGGGATTGATAATTGCTACTCAGAACGAAGTGCGTCAAGAACATACGGACGGTTTTTAGAGGATGGCGTTCTCTAAGCTGTTGGAAGTAGAAAGGATGTCGGCGCAAAGATCAAAATTGCATAAGATTGTACGAACGAAATGTTTTTTGTTTCAGGTATTTCTACTGTTTCTGACTGTTTCTATGCTATTGGTGGGCGGAGTGTATTTTGGGATACAGTCGTTATTGCCTTCTGTTTCACCTACCTTTGCTCCTAAACTAAGTTCCATTACTACTGTTTCTCCACATTCCTTTCATCCTCTGCCCCAACATGAGCAGGTTAGACGTGCGGAATTCATGAATAACTCCTTTGTTCAACTCCTACATCAGCATCAGTTGGTGATGAATACTACCAACTGTTGGGTGTGTGGGTTAATGCCACATACCATGGATAGAGGTATTCCGTATTTGGTTCTTCCTTATAGTTCCCAGGGGTCAGCTCGAGCATTCCAAACTATGTTCCGTAGTGCAGTAGATTCCTACCCCAGTCGAGAGCCACGTTCAGCGAACTTTGGTCCTGGTCCGTACCACAAGCCTTTGGCGATAGCGATTGCTGATCTCGATAGAGATATTTTTGATGTATCGCTTATTCCAGATGCAGAGATACAAGCATATAAAGATCTGAGTGAGGCTGAGTATAGTATGTCAGTGGGTGATAGACAGCTCAAGAGCTCGTCCCCAATATGGATCGTACCCCACCTCGGTAATTTCTGCTTGAAAGGTCTTGGTCGAAATCCGAGAGCCCAGCTTGGGGACAGTGCTTGTACTGACACGTACGTTCTACCGATGCTCTCTTCCCCTGTTTTCTTGACTGCCAAGGGTACCTATTTCGTATGTTATGAGCGTGCATATACATGGTTGCCCCGTGACTTCTCGGGAACCTGTTATATTGCGAATCTTTTGCCACCGACTTTTACAGTTGCCTCCGACTATCATAAAACTAGAGTTGTGAGAGGCGTTGTCAGCAAAGAAGACACTGCGGGTCAAGAAGCAGGAGACTTCTTTAAGGGTTTCTTGCCGTTTTGGGGACCTATGGTTAATAGTAGGAACCTGAGACAGTTGACCCGTGTGGTAGAATTGACTGCTAACATAACTGCGAGTGCTCTTGGTAATTTAACAGCGGAACTTCAGGCGGATAGACTTATGACGTTGCAGAACCGTATGGTTCTAGATGTTGTTCTTGCAGATAGAGGTGGTGTGTGCAAAGTTATCCATTCGAGCTGTTGCATTTTCATTCCTGACAACGCTCCAACTGTTTACCAAGCCATCTCGAAGTTGCATAAAATCTCCGAGTCCATACACGTGGACGAGGGTAATTGGATGCTACTAGGATGGTTTTGGGGCCTGATGTCAACTTGGGGTTGGAAGATTCTGATGATCATGGGGGTTGTTGTAACGTTTCTGTTCACGTGTTGTCTTTGCGTACAGTTTGGTCCGGCCTTATGTGGCCTTTGTGCTACAACGTGTATAAGACGGCCATCAGTTACCAAAGAGACGTTGATGAATAGAATGATGTTCCAACAGCAACTGAACGATTTGATGAATATCGAAATCGATTCTGATCTCGACTAGTGCTTGCCTACATGAGGGCAAAAGGAGCGTCTGAGGTTCCGTGAGAATCTGACTGACATTTTGGGTATGTTCGAATATGGATGAGTTTGGTATCTACGAACCTCAAATGACGAGTTTAGTGGGTGTACGCGTTTTTGCTACGCTACTATGTATGGTTCGTCTCATTCTTGGGTATGTCCATCTGAACCCTTGGGTTCCATTTTAGATACGACGTCCATTTTGTCTCTTGCCCTCAAGTAGCCAGCGAACGGACACTGTCCGCTTCGTGACCCTGGGATTCCCAAGCTTTCGTGGAGGACACATGTTCCTTTGAAGGTGTCTTTTATGGTGAGGGGGCTGACATGGCAAAGGCAGATGGACCCGCTTAAGGCTCATCTTGCCATCCCGTTTATTGTTTCAGTCGTGCATACATTAGGCACGAGTCCTTTGATCCTGCAATCAAGTTTCCGTTATTGCTCTCTACACTGTTTTCTAAACTGTTGTACATCCATATCTATTTCCTTTGCATCTGTTTCTGTCCCTTCCTCTAATTCGTTACGGTCAGAATGGAATGTGCTTAATGTGCTTCTACAGTTGGGAACCGGCAATGCTGCTGTAATTATGTTTCGGGTTTCTGAAAACATGAATGCGACCTTTTTGAAGTTTATTGTGGGAACTGAGTTGTAACCTTTGTTCGTTATGTTGTGCAATGACGAAAATGTGTATAAAAGGAGCGATCCACTTGTGCAATTCGAAGCAGTCTCTCAGAACCTACACGTTGTGTACTTCTTGCGATTTCTGTATCCCTGCAGTGAATAAATGCTGATCTTTGACGCCGCAGGAAGTGTCCCGTGTCTCTGTGTTTTGTACGCCGGAACAGGTAACCCACAAAGGTTTCAGGTGTTGTCCCCTGGCACCGCTGGGCCTTAGAATAGCCCAGTCCTTCAGTCTGTGCCCGTCAGTGCCTGAACTATGCCCAGCACCAGGAACCCTGGTCCTCCACCCTTCTGCCGCTATCTTGCTGCAATCCTATGCACCCTCAACCATGGCCGCTGCTGCACACGCTGCTGCTTCATCACATCTCACAGCAGAGGGGGGGAATTCTCCCGCGCTTCCTGCAAGTTTTTATGCTTCTACACACAGCCAGTGGCGGTAGACACAATGAAGAGGTGGTGGGTGGGTTGAGGAGGTGTGGCGGAACGCAGGAGGGGGAGCTGGCAGCGTTACTAATTAAAAAAAAAAATTACCTGAAGCTGCTCGCCACATTGCTTCTCATGCCATGGTGTTCTGCTTCTTCTTGGTCCCAGCAGACAGTGAGACAGCAGCAGAGACCCCCTGTACAATCCCCGCACTGCTCTCACCCTATGAGAGCAGTGCAGGGATTGGCCTGAGTGGGCTGGTTTAACGCTTCATTCAGAACAGGGAGTCTATGCTGTTTCTCCAACCCAGCTGTTCAATATAGTCCGGTTAGAGAAACCTAAGTGAGCATGAGTGTTTGACTGGCCGCCTAAAGCACATGCTCACTTATAAGTGCACAAACTAGTCCTCCTACCCCCACCCATGGACTCGGCCCGCCCCTCCCTGCACATGTTAGCTCAAGATGACAAATGAAAAATGAAAGATGATACTTTATCACTTTATATTCCACCTGCTGGTTCTAGCCAGTAGGACGACGCTTCTTTACCATTGCGGAGGAACCGCCTCTGCACACAGCCAACACTCACCGCACCAAAAGCACCCAGCACTTCACTCTTTCACACTCACACAGTCCTGCAACTACCCACACAACACTCCACACTCGCATGCATGCTCCTCAACACCCGCTCACTCACCTATCGGGCCACAGAGATTTGGGGCCTGTTGCATGATAATGCCCCTGACCTTCATTTCCTCACAGAAACTCAGCTGAGTTCTGCATTGGCACCTGACATCGCCACCACAGCTACAGCTGGGAACTCCCCCAGAAACACCCACTGCATGCCCTTTTAATGCAGAAAACGGTGTTAAAGGAAACAATATTTATGAGGCAGCATTAAGCCAAAAAAAGTGGCTTATTGCTGCCTCGTAAATATGAAGCAGGCTCCTGCCCCATGGAACATCACAAAAAGTGATGTTACGGAGGCACAAGGGGCCTCATAAAGGATGCATTAAATCTCTAAAGCTGAACACTGACAAGTCCAAATTCATGATCTTCGGGGAAAGCACATTATTGTGGGACTTTACCTGGTGGCCAAAAGAACTAGGACAGACACCCCCCACCAACCATACCAAGAGAATCTGGATCATCATCGACAGCAAACTCGACATGACTACACAAGTCTAGGCTGTCACTGCCTCATGCTTCCATACCCTGAAGGTGCTGAGGAAGGTTTTCAAATGGGTCCCAATCAACACCCGGAACACTGTCATGCAAGCTCTGGTCACAAGTAAGCTGGACTATGGGAACACTCTCTAAGCTGGGATCAACATGTAACTCACCAGAAGCCTGTAGACCATTCAGTATTTAGCGGCCAGAATCACCCTCAACCATCTCACCGCACTCACATCACACCACACCTGAAGGAGCTCCACTGGCTCCCTATTCACAACCGAGCAAACTCCTCACACACTCTTTCAAGGCATTACATAACACTGTACCAGCGTACCTCAACAATCGCATCGGCTTTCACAAACTTTCCAGACTCCTCCGCTCAGTTGGACTCCTATTTGCACACCTTCCATGCATACAGAAAAACAGATCCGGCAGTCGAGTCAATAGACGTGCAGATTGACAATCAGGAGAGTTAAAATAGGGACAAGCTTTAGTCATTAAGCTTCAAACAGTCTGCACATGTACTAATATGCTAATGTCATTTGAGTGTATTTGATCAGTGATATATTATATGTGGCTTCTTATAGCACTAAAACCCATGAGGCATCAAATTGCAAAGATACAGAGTTTGGTTAAATACATATGGAAATATACCAGGTTCAGATTCAGTTTTTACAAGACACCAAGCACCAGATTTACGAAGATGTTATGCAACACAGTGCAGCTAGACAACTTACTGTGCTGCGTCACATGGAGAGGGCAGGAACACACAATGTCTATTAAGACATGGTGCATTCTTGCTGTCTGCCTGCGCTGGTGCACTCAGTGCAGGCTAGTGCCAACTCAGTTATTCTTACATCACGGTGCAAGGGTGCAAGCGTTGCAGGCAGGATTCTTTTTGTGCAGGGAGGGACACCTTCTTGCACAAATACAATCCTTAGAGGCTTTTTCCTCTTTCTATATGTGCTTTAAAATGCAGCACAAGTAGAAAGAGATAAATACGAGGAGAACTAAAGTTATTTATTTTCATTGCACCTTCCCTGGGAAGGCGTATCTTATTGACACATTACCAGGTTTACTACTGGCAGTAAATCTGTGAATGAGCCAAAATCCATGGGTGGATGCCTGGGAACCCCCACACTGCACTGGTTAAATGCCTTCCCAGGGCAAAGTAATGCTGCATTACTCCAGAATTACTATGCCACGCAGAGCCATGTATGGTGGCTCTGTGTTACATAGTAATCTCACTTAAGACTTGCGTTGTCCTGGCATCACCTTGAGTGAGCAAGGGCAATGCAATCCTTTAATAAATCTGGCCCTGAATATATATATATATATATATATATATATATATATATATATATATATATATATATATATATATTATCTACTGGCGGTCGCCAGTAGATAGTTATAGTTAGGACCGAGTTCCCATAGGAAATCTGAAAATTCTATTTTGAATAACTTTGGCGCCGGTTGACGAATCCTCGCGAAATTTTCAAAACTAATGGGGCGCTCCGCTCCGCTCCTACCCTGAAAGTCTCGGGGTGATTCGTCAAGCGGGGGCCGAGAAAAAGGGGGGGTCCCAAACCGCGTTTTCCCCATGGATTTTTCCATAGGGACTTTAGTCGCAGCTACAGCCCGAACGGCTGAACAGAATTACGTGAAATTTGGCAGAGAGGTAGCCATAAGGTCCTTGAAGTGCCTTTTGCAGGTTTGGTGTAAATCTGTTCAGTATTTCTAGAGAAAATAGCATTTAAATCAATAGATATATCTGTACGCGCGAGTGCGCGCACCCTGCGCGCACCACCCAAACGGATAAAATTCTGCGAAGTTCGCGCAGCGTGTGCGCACTCCGCGATTTATCAAAAAAAAAAATGTATTTGGCCCTTGGGGGCGAAGCGCTCCGTGCGCACACGGCACGAACTTTGTAAAGTGGCCGGGCGGTGCGCGAAGCGCACCGTGTGCCCACCGCGCGCGCACGGTGCGCGAAGCGCACCGTGCGCTCGCCGTGAAAAAGTTTTGTTTAAAAAAATATATTATTAATACATAACTTAGCATTTAAAAAAACTTACAAATTCACTGAAAAAACCATAGGTTTCACACACATTATAGTTAGGAATTAGCATTTAAAAAACCTTGCAAATTCACTTAAAAAACCATAGGTTTCACACATGTTATAGTTAGCTGGGCATTTCCTTCGTAAAAAACCAATAAAATTCCCCCGTTATAGTTAGTGCAGGCAACTATAACACACGCGACCGCAATCCTCTGCTGATGACGTCAGATATTACATCACTGATGACATATGTGTCTTTCTGGAAAAAAAAAAATTTAATATATGTATAGCTAAAGATGAATGGAAGAAGACATGGGTAAATAAGTGTCTAAATACAGTGATGTAATATCTGACGTCATCAGCAGAGGATTGCGGTCGCGTGAGTTATAGTTGCCTGCACTAACTATAACGGGGGAATTTCATTGTTTTTTTACGAGGGAAATGCCCAGCTAACTATAACATGTGTGAAACCTATGGTTTTTTAAGTGAATTTGCAAGGTTTTTTAAATGCTAATTCCTAACTGTAACGTGTGTGAAACCTATGGTTTTTTCAGTGAATATATATATATATATATATATATATATATATATATATATATATATATTCACTGAAAAAACCAAAGGTTTCAGGCACGTTATAGTTAGGAATTGGCATTTAAAAAACCTTAGAAATTCACTGAAAAAACCATAGGTTTCAGGGGCGTTATAGTTAGCTGGACATTTCCCTCGTACAAAACCCTAGAAATTCCCCTGTTATAGTTAGTTCAGCTAACTATAACTCGCGCCCCCGCAATGCACTGCTGATGATGTCACATATTACATCACTCATGACATGGTCAGTGACATCACTGATGACATCACTGATGACATCTCAAATGAATTCAGCGGTTCGGGCTGTAGCTGCGACAACAGATCCTATGGGAAATTGCATGGGGAAAACGCGTTTTGGGACCCCCCTTTTTTCTCGGCCCCCGCTTGACGGAGCACCGCAAAACTTTCAGGGTAGGAGCGGAGCGGAGCTGGCCAAAAATTTCGCGAGGATTCGTCAACCGGCGCCAGACTTATTGGGAATAGAATGTTGCGGATTTCCTATGGAAAACAGGTCCTAACTATAACTACCTACTGGCATTTGCCAGTAGGTAATATATATATATGTATATAAATATATATATATATATATATATATATATATATATATATATATATATATATATATATATATATATATATATATATATATATATATATATATATATATATATATATATATATATATTTTTTTTTTTTTCACCAAAGGGGTCCAGATCTTAGAACTGCACTCGACAGCTTGCCTCCCACTCGGGTCTTCCTTTTCAGCTTTCCCCTGCATATCAGCAATCATTCAAGCCTGACGCGTTTCGAGGCTGCCACGCCTCTTCCTCAAAGGCTGTTAGTTTGTGTACAGGGCGCATTAAGTGCTCTTTGCACTTTTCAAATATGCAGCACTATTTGATTGGCTTAGTGCAACTTATTTCATTGGCTTAGTGCGTTTCTCTTCACTGCTGCATTATGGGTAATATAGTCCCAAGAACACCAAATTCATTACCCTAAGTGGGGAATTGAAGAATGTTTTAAAAATACAGTGGCGTACATATCCCACTTAGGGTAATGAATTTGGTGTTCTTGGGACTATATTACCCATAATGCAGCAGTGAAGAGAAACGCACTAAGCCAATGAAATAAGTTGCACTAAGCCAATCAAATCGTGCTGCATATTTGAAAAGAGCAAAGAGCACTTAATGCGCCCTGTACACAAACTAACAGCCTTTGAGGAAGAGGCGTGGCAGCCTCGAAACGCGCCAGGCTTGAATGTTTGCTGATATGCAGGGGAAAGCTGAAAAGGAAGACCCGAGTGGGAGGCAAGCTGTCGCGTGCAGTTCTAAGATCTGGACACCTTTGGTGAAAAAAAAAAATATATATATATATATATTCCAAAATTCCAAAGTTACGTGCGCTCTCAGGCCAGTAAACGACAGATCCAAAAGTGATAGTGACCAGGTTTATTTCATTACGCGTTTCGACTGCATCCGCAGCCTTGCTCACATGAAACCGTGCAACACAAAACATCTTGCGACTATATACACCTTATGTCTAGGTCTGTCATTCTGTCCCTCATCCAACTTCAACTATGTTGAAACCAGGATAGACCTCTTTAAGTATGTAAGAAAACTCAAGCTTAAAAAATGGCATATACTACGCCGCCAGCAACCTAGAGTAGGAACCAACATAGGTACACAGGAAGAACAGAGAGCTGACCTGGCAATAGGAGATTTAGATACTTTGACTACCCTATTTGAATTGAACAACGATACTGATAATGACATGGCGACCAGGGAAGAAGCTGATATTTTGGGTGAAATGGGCATCACCCATAACTCAGCCACAGCAACAGGCTTCAGACCCCCTTCGACATTTCTACCGATCTTACCACATGATGGAATAGATACATTCCATGATAATGTCACCAAGGCCCTCATTGACTTAAGAAATAGATCACACTATAAAAACAAATCCAACAACAATCTATCCTTTAACCAAAGACAGATTCTAAAATCACTGGCCGATGATAAAGACATAATCATTTGACCCGCAGACAAAGGCGGTAATGTGGTCATACAAGACAGGGAACAATACATCACTGAGGCCCTTAGACAACTGGGCGACACCAATTCCTATATGCAGATTACCAGAGAGGTTTACAATGAGAGTGTCATCACCATATGGGATAAACTTACCACCTGGAGGGACAAAGGGATCCTTGAGTGGGAGGAGTACTGTTACCTCAAAAAGGATTTTCCAAAGATACCACTACTTTACCTTCTACCCAAGGTCCATAAAAATGCCGAAACACCACCTGGACGCCCTATAGTGTCATCTATAGGAAGTGTAGCGGAACACATTTCCAAATATGTGGACCACTTTCTCAGGGAATACGTCACCAAACTCCCCAGCTATGTTAGGGACACTAAGGATTTTCTTGGCAAACTCGAAACCATCAAATGGGTAAATGGCTTACTTCTGATCACCCTAGATGTACATTCACTGTACACCATAATCGACCACCAACAGGGACTAGCCGCATGTAATCACTTTCTCAAACAAAGACAGATAAAATATTGGGAACACAACTGTATGATTATTGAGATGACAGAATTCTGTCTTACCAATAACATCTTTATTGTCAACGGTACCATCTACAAACAGTTGATCGGTACCGCGATGGGTTCATGTCTTGCCCCAAGTTTTGCTAATCTTTTTATGGGCCTCTGGGAGGAAGAGATATTCTCAGATAAGATCACCATCAGGAACCTCAGTAAGGTTGAACTCTGGCTCAGGTACATCGACGACCTTTTCATCATATGGAAAGGGAGCCACACAGAGGCCCAGGAATTCATTGAAGAATTGAACAGTAATGATCGCAACATACAACTCACAGGGAACATCAGCGACAACATGGTCGAATATCTAGATGTGAAAGTTGAGGTCCGGTCCAACATGCTACACACCTCTCTTTTTCGCAAAACCACAGCAGGCAACAGCATCCTACATGCCCTCAGCAGTCATCCTGACACCCTCAAATGGAGTATTCCATTTGGCGAACTGCTGAGGGCAAAGAGGAACTGCAGTAGTAACGAAACGTTTGACAAGGAAAGTGCAGAGATGATCGAGAGATTCAAGCTCCGAGGATACCCTACCTGGGTCCTCATGAAAGCTATCAGTAGAGCAGAACTAGTGGACAGGAAAGATACACTTAGAGAAGAAACCACCAAGATAGAGGAAATCAGTGAAGCAGAGACCAGAGTGATCATGACCTATAATTCAGAATCTGACAGCATCAGACACATTCTTTCCAAAAATTGGAACACACTTAAGAACGATAACAGCATAGGCCACACTTTTACGAACAGACCCAATATCACCTATAGGCGAGGCAGAAACTTAAGGGACATACTGGTCCATAGTGACATCACCTTGACACAAGATAGACGGATTCAGAACCTCAAGGGATTTTTTCCATGCTGTCACTGCAAAGCGTGCTCTGCCAGCACCTTTCGCAAAGAATACAAACAAGGCTTTAACCGCAGAGAGATAACCCAATTCCTTACATGCAGTACCACATTCGCCATATATGCCATAGAATGTCCATGTAACCTATATTATATAGGCAGTACCACCCTCATGGCCGAGAAAAGGATATTAGAACATAAGCGGGCCATCACCAACAGAGACCCCAAATATCCTGTGGCACGACATTTCCAAGAAAAACATTACTCAGATTCCTCTCTACTCAAGTATTTCATTCTGGAACAAGTCCAGAGAGACCATAAAGGAGGCAACAGGACACTCAAACTAAGACAGAGAGAGTTCAAATATATTGTTGATCTTCAAACGAAGGCTGCAGGGGGTATGAATCAAGATGAGGAACTCTCGATACATTTGAAAAAAGAATAATCTACCATCTATTTACTATTCATGTGTTTAGAGATGGGTAGCTCTCCTGTGAGTTTCCTCATCCCTCTGCAGGTCTGCTTAATGAGATTCCAGCCCTTACGGTTGGAGTCCTTTACTCTGTGACCCTTTCTTTACATGTTTTTATCGTTTTATCTTTCGTTTCGATATTTTTCTATCATTAGTCGCATTGATGACTTCCAATCATGTAACTCCTATTCTAAACTTTGTTTATTATGTTTCTTTCAGGAGAGAAGGAAGGTACCTACCCACTTCACAGGTCGCCTAACCTTTTCTTCGATGTCACTCTATCACCATTAATAAAGAATTGGGCACTTCTATCGCGACTGGACACCTCTAAGATTGGCACAGAGAGTAACAGGATAAGTGTCTTTTGGGTTTTCCATCAGTCAAGGACATTTTGATCTAACATTTTCAAGATAATTTTCTGATTATTGGTTCTATAATATATAGGTTACATTGGTACTTCATGAGCACTATGCCTACACCTATGTATATATTTTCTGTTATGACCCTTGTTAAGCCGATGCTTCATGTTCGGCGAGCACAGAGGTCACACATTTAGCTCTTGTTGAGCCACACATTGTCATATGGTTGCATTGTGAGACTTTACTTCACCAGCCACTGCGCCAGACACACAGGCTATTTCAGTCATCTGTCATATTTAGTCACACCGTTATCAATGCACAGCACTAGCCCTTGTTAGATGTTGTATCATCTTATTGCCATATAACAACAATAGTCTCTGACAGACATTTACTTCACTTAATAATCAGTATGCCAGATATTTGGGCATTTCACAGCCGTTTGTGACTTAGTATTCTGTCTTGGACACAGCAGCACGGCCAGGGAGGTTACGTATATCTCTTTTTTCATCTTGTCTTGCCATATATATCTGTATTTACATTAAGTATGCGGACAAGCATGTTGTGTGAGAATTTATTTGCACTGCTGGTCATTCGAATGTTTATCATTTCATTATTTGCATTATGTTTCCACATATTGACCTTTACAAGATGGCGGCTGCTATCATTCGTTTAGTCCTGTTTCGACTCTTATACCTAAAATGTCATGTCCGGTGTATATAGTCCCAAGATGTTTTGTGTTGCACGGTTTCATGTGAGCAAGGCTGCGGATGCAGTCGAAACGCGTAATGAAATAACCCTGGTCACTATCACTTTTGGATCTGTCGTTTACTGGCCTGAGAGCGCACGTAACTTTGGAATTTTGGAATTTTGATTGCCAGTTGCTTTGCTGGCGTGTACGCCACTTTCCAAGGGGCTAGCTGTCGAGAAGGAGCTGTTGGAATTTGGAGATATATATATATATATATATATATATATATATATATATATATATATATATATATATATATATATATATATATATTCACTGAAAAAACCATAGGTTTCACACACGTTATAGTTAGGAATTAGCATTTAAAAAACCTTGCAAATTCACTTAAAAAACCATAGGTTTCACACATGTTATAGTTAGCTGGGCATTTCCCTCGTAAAAAACCAATGAAATTCCCCCGTTATAGTTAGTGCAGGCAACTATAACTCACGCGACCGCAATCCTCTGCTGATGACGTCAGATATTACATCACTGTATTTAGACACTTATTTACCCATGTCTTCTTCCATTCATCTTTAGCTATACCTATATTACATTTTTTTTTTTCCAGAATGACACATATGTCATCAGTGATGTAATATCTGACGTCATCAGCAGAGGATTGTGGTCGCGTGAGTTATAGTTGCCTGCACTAACTATAACGGGGGAATTTCATTGTTTTTTTACGAGGGTAATGCCCAGGGTGCGCGCACTCGGCGATTTTTCGAAAAAAAAATAAATTGTTTTTTGGCCCTTGGGGGTCCTTCTGGGACCCCCTGACCACGGCTAGGGGGTCAGGAACTGTCCACCCTGCCCCCTTTTCACGTTCTCCACATTTGTTTTTCACCCCCTCAGAGTGCGAGAGACAAAATGGCGGCCGACACTTCCTGGTTTCGACCGATTCGAATGTTTACTAAGATCTAACAACCAATCAGAATTGCGCTCGCGCACGGCAAGGTGCGCGCACCCAGCGCGCACGCTGCGCGCGTACAGATATATATATTGATTTAAATGTTATTTTCTCTGGAAATACTGAACAGATTTACACCAAACCTGCAAAAGGCACTTCATGGACCTTATGGCTACCTCTCTGCCAAATTTCACGTAATTCTGTTCAGCCGTTCGGGCTGTAGCTGCGACTAAAGTCCCTATGGAAAAATCCATGGGGAAAATGCGTTTTGGGACCCCCCCTTTTTCTCAGCCCCCGCTTGATGAATCACCCCGAGACTTTCAGGGTAGGAGCAGAGCGGAGCGCCCCATTAGTTTTGAAAATTTCGCGAGGATTCGTCAATCGGCGCCAAAGTTATTCAAAATAGAATTTTGAGATTTCCTATGGAAACTCAGTCCTAACTATAACTATCTACTGGCGACTGCCAGTAGATAATATATATATATATATATATATACATATATATACATATATATATATCCAAACAAGAACGCTTTAGCCTTCCAAAGCTGGTAGCGCACTCCGAGCCAATAGACTTTCAAAAAATGCTTTATTCCACCATGCTGACAAACCGGTTTCGGTCTTCGCGACCTTTTTCAATGTCAGAGTCCATTTGCCATGCATCTCTTATATACACGGATGTTAAACGACATAAAAAGAGGATTTCAATGTTGGGATAAACAGACATAAAAGAAGGGCCACTGTTCTTCTAAATTGCAACACAGTAGCCATCTTAAAGTCGCTCTTAACTAGTAATCATATTATAAGTCCAGAATTAATTTGCTGGTTATTTTCGACCAAGAAAAGAAATAATCATTCACATAGTGTTGTTATCCACTCTCATTGTGACATCTGAATTATAATTATTGTTGTAATAACAACTTTGTAAATACCTTATGAGAAATTTCGCGAGGATTCGTCAATCGGCGCCAAAGTTATTCAAAATAGAATTTTGAGATTTCCTATGGAAACTCGGTCCTAACTATAACTATCTACTGGAGACTGCCAGTAGATAATATATATATATATATATATATATATATATATATATATATATATATATATATATACATATATATATATATATATATATATATCTTGCAACAATGTAGCCCAAACGTTGTTGACGCCGGCGCTTGTTGCTGGGGCGGTGCGCTTCCCACGGCAGGGCTGTGCCGATAAATATCAAAGCCAGTTCTCTGTCTTGCGACAGAAATTATGAAGCGCACTCACTCGTAAGTAGAAGTTGTGGCAGTTTTATTATTCAAATCTCATCATGCCCATGATGAGATTTGAATAATAAAACTGCCACAACTCCTACTTACGAGTGAGTGCGCTTCATAATGTCTGTCGCAAGACAGAGAACTGGCTTTGATATATATATATATTCACTGAAAAAACCATAGGTTTCACACACGTTATAGTTAGGAATTAGCATTTAAAAAACCTTGCAAATTCACTGAAAAAACCATAGGTTTCACACATGTTATAGTTAGCTGGACATTTCACTCGTAAAAAAACAATGAAATTCCCCCGTTATAGTTAGTGCAGGCAAATATAACTCACGCGACTGCAATCCTCTGCTGATGATGTCAAATATTACATCACTGATGACATATGTGTCTTTATGAAAAATAAATATTTGTAATATATGTATAGCTAAAGATACAGTATTAGCATCAACAGAGGATTGCGGTCGCGTGAGTTATAGTTGCCTGCACTAACTATAACGGGGGAATTTCATTGGTTTTTTACGAGTGAAATGTCCAGCCAACTATAACATGTGTGAAACCTATGGTTTTTTCAGTGAATTTGCAAGGTTTTTTAAATGCTAATTCCTAACTATAACGTGTGTGAAACCTATGGTTTTTTCAGTGAATTTGTACGGTTTTTTAAATGCAAATTTTGTTTTGAGATTTTTGGTAAACCTATGTATAAAATAATATATGTACTATATCCTGCATTATGGAATGGGTAATTTTTTCTTTTATGCATTTTTTTCCGTGCGCGTACGGTAAGCTGACGCTACGCGCTCCGTACGTCATAAGTACGGTGCGCTTACGTGATACGATGCGCGTACGGTAAGCTGACGCTACGCGCTCCGTACGTCATAAGTACAGTGCGCTTACGTGATACGTATGTGACGTACGCGTACAAGCATGCGCGTTGCGCGGAAGCAACGTCGCGGTTATGCAGGGGCGTGTAATGCACATGCGCGAGTGCGTCTTACGTACGCGCTCCGTAAGCGCTCCGTAAGCGTTACGTTTGCGCATGCGTACTTGTTTACGAGCGTGTACCGTAAGCTTACGGAGCGCGCACGGTAGGTCATGTGATCCAC
Organism: Triturus cristatus; assembly: GCF_964204655.1. Lineage (NCBI taxonomy): Eukaryota > Metazoa > Chordata > Amphibia > Caudata > Salamandridae > Triturus > Triturus cristatus. The sequence continues at coordinate 714,388,886 of NC_140583.1, forward strand.
AAAGAACACTTTTCATTGGTTGAAACTACTTTCAGTTCCAGAAACTTCCCACACCACACCCATTCCCCTCATTACTGCTTGAGATCCCCTAGGAGAAGGAGCTGAATTGACATTGAGATACAATGGCAGAGCAGCAGACCTCTTCTGAGAGTGAGCCTAGCAGCACCATCATCAGACAGAGAAGGAGGAAACAAAAGGATTCTTTTGTGTGGGAGTATTTTACTTTTCCAGAGGGGCAGAAAAAGGTCAATGCTCCATTGGTCACTTGCACACTTTGTGACCGTGTTTTATCTAGAGGAGATCCAAGGAAGAAGTATTCCTTTGGAAATCACTCTATGATGAGACACATTAGGGATAAACATCCCAGGACCTTTGCTCGACATACTGAAGAACACTCTTCAGTAAGTCACCGGAGCCCAACCTCAGAAGCTCAGCCGAGTACATCATCGGCAGCTCAGCTGAGCCCTTCCTCTGAGGTGGGAGCATCACCTTCTTCTGCTCCTCTGGACATTAACCCTCGATTTCGGAGGGTTTCAATGAGGTGTACAACGTGTTGTGGTCTTATTGTTTTTGGGGAGACCAGTGTTTCCCTTATTAACAATAAGATAGACCAGCACGTTTGTAGACGCTCATAATATTCCCATTCTTTCTTTCCTCCATCCCTGTATTAACCCAACGGCTCTTTTAAGAGCCAACCGTACCTCACAATTTTTTTTATTTTTTTTAAGCTTTCCTTTTTGAATTTTTTTTTTTGCCGTGCGCGCACGGTACGCGTAATTACGCGAAGTTCGCGGAATTTTTCCTCGCGGAATTTCTCCGTTTACGCCGTGCGCGTACGCTACGCGCATTCGGCGATTTTTCGAAAAAAAATTAAAATTAATTTTTGCCCTTGGGGGTCCTTCTGGGACCCCCTGACAAAGGCTAGGGGGTCCGGAACTGTCCACCCTGCCCCCTTTTCACGTTCTCCACCTTTGATTTTCACCCCCTCAGACTGCGAGAGACAAAATGGCGGCCGACACTTCCTGGTTTCGACCGATTCGAATGTTTACTGAGATCTAACAACCAATCAGAATCGCGCTCGCGCACGGCGGCGTGCGCGTACGGTAAGCTTACGGTACGCGCTCGGAGCGCGCCCATAGATATATATATTGATTTAAATGCTATTTTCTCAGGAAATACTGAACAGATTTACACGAGACCTTCAAAAGGCACATCCCTGACCTGACGGCTACCTCTCTGCCAAATTTCAAGTAATTCTGTTCAGCCGTTCGGGCTGTAGCTCGGACTAAAGGTCCTATGGAAAAATGCATGGGGAAAACGCGTTTTGGGACCCCCCCTTTTTCTCAGCCCCGCTTGACGAATCCCCCCGAGACTTTCAGGGTAGGAGCGGAGCGGAGCGCCCCACCTATTTTGAGAATTTCGCGAGGATTCGTCAATCGGCGCCAAAGTTATTCCAAATAGAATGTTGCGGATTTCCTATGGAAACACGGTCCTAACTATAACTACCTACTGGCGACCGCCAGTAGGTAATATATATATATATATATATTCACTGAAAAAACCATAGGTTTCACACACGTTATAGTTAGGAATTAGCATTTAAAAAACCTTGCAAATTCACTGAAAAAACCATAGGTTTCACACATGTTATAGTTAGCTGGACATTTCACTCGTAAAAAAACAATGAAATTCCCCCGTTATAGTTAGTGCAGGCAACTATAACTCACGCGACCGCAATCCTCTGCTGATGATGTCAGATATTACATCACTGATGACATATGTGTCTTTATGAAAAATAAATATTTGTAATATATGTATAGCTAAAAATACAGTATTAGCATCAACAGAGGATTGCGGTCGCGTGAGTTATAGTTGCCTGCACTAACTATAACGGGGGAATTTCATTGGTTTTTTACGAGTGAAATGTCCAGCTAACTATAACATGTGTGAAACCTATGGTTTTTTCAGTGAATTTGCAAGGTTTTTTAAATGCTAATTCCTAACTATAAAGTGTGTGAAACCTATGGTTTTTTCAGTGAATTTGTACGGTTTTTTAAATGCAAATTTTTTTTTGAGATTTTTGGTAAAGCTATGTATAAAATAATATATGTTCTATATCCTGCATTATGGAATGGTTAATTTTTTTTTTATGCATTTTTTTCCGTGCGCGTACGGTAAGCTGACGCTACGCGCTCCGTACGTCATAAGTATGGTGCACTTACGTGATACGATGCGCGTACGGTAAGCTGATGCTACGCGCTCCGTACGTCATAAGTACAGTGCGCTTACGTGATACGTACGTGACGTACGCGTACACGCATGCGCGTTGCGCGGAAGCAACGTTGCGGTTACGCAGGGGCGTGTAATGCGCATGCGCGAGTGCGTCTTACATACGCGCTCCGTAAGCGCTCCGTAAGCGTCACGTTTGCGCATGCGTACTTGTTTACGAGCGCGTACCGTAAGCTTACGGAGCGCGCACGGTAGGTCATGTGATCCACAAAGAACACTTTTCATTGGTTGAAACTACTTTCAGTTCCAGAAACTTCCCACAACACACCCATTCCCCTCATTACTGCTTGAGATCCCCTAGGAGAAGGAGCTGAATTGACATTGAGATACAATGGCAGAGCAGCAGACCTCTTCTGAGAGTGAGCCTAGCAGCACCATCATCAGACAGAGAAGGAGGAAACAAAAGGATTCTTTTGTGTGGGAGTATTTTACTTTTCCAGAGGGGCAGAAAAAGGTCAATGCTCCATTGGTCACTTGCACACTTTGTGACCGTGTTTTATCTAGAGGAGATCCAAAGAAGAAGTATTCCTTTGGAAATCACTCTATGAAGAGACACCTTAGGGATAGACATCCCAGGACCTTTGCTCAACATACTGGAGAAAACTCTTCAGTAAGTCACCTGAGCCCAACCTCAGAAGCTCAGCCGAGTACATCATCGGCAGCTCAGCTGAGCCCTTCCTCTGAGGTGGGAGCATCACCTTCTTCTGCTCCTCTGGACATTAACCCTCGATTTGGGAGGGTTGCAATGAGGTGTACAACGTGTTGTGGTCTTATTGTTTTTGGGGAGACCAGTGTTTCCCTTATTAACAATAAGATAGACCAGCACGTTTGTAGACGCTCATAATATTCCCATTCTTTCTTTCCTCCATCCCTGTATTAACCCAACGGCTCTTTTAAGAGGCAACCTTACCTCACAATTTTTTTTTTTTTTTTTAAGCTTTCCTTTTTGAAATTTTTTTTTGCCGTGCGCGCACGGTACGCGTAATAGTTACGCGAAGTTCGCGGAATTTCTCCGTTTACGCCATGCGCGTACGCTACGCGCATTCGGCAATTTTTTGAAAAAAAATTAAAATTAATTTTTGCCCTTGGGGGTCCTTCTGGGACCCCCTGACCAAGGCTAGGGGGTCAGGAACTGTCCAGCCTGCCCCCTTTTCACGTTATCCACCTTTGTTTTTCACCCCCTCAGACTGCGAGAGACAAAATGGCGGCCGGCACTTCCTGGTTACGACCGATTCGAATGTTTACTGAGATCTAACAACCAATCAGAATCGCGCTCGTGCACGGCGGCGTGCGCGTACTGTAAGCTTACGGTATGCGCTCGGAGCGCGCCCATAGATATATATATTGATTTAAATGCTATTTTCTCAGGAAATACTGAACAGATTTACACGAGACCTTCAAAAGGCACATCCCTGACCTGAGGGCTACCTCTCTGCCAAATTTCAAGTAATTCTGTTCAGCCGTTCGGGCTATAGCTCGGACTAAAGGTCCTATGGAAAAATGCATGGGGAAAACGCGTTTTGGGACCCCCCCTTTTTCTCAGCCCCCGCTTGACGAATCCCCCCGAGACTTTCAGGGTAGGAGCGGAGCGGAGCGCCCCACCTATTTTGAGAATTTGGCGAGGATTCGTCAATCGGCGCCAAAGTTATTCCAAATAGAATGTTGCGGGTTTCCTATGGAAACACGGTCCTAACTATAACTATCTACTGGCGACCGCCAGTAGATAATATATATATATATATATATATATATATATATATATGTATATATATATATATATATATATATATATATATATATACAGATCCTAAGAGTCAAAAATAAATATGGATAATTACAGAAGGGACTATCTAAAAACATAAACACCTTAAAAACCTGGAGCCCTATTTGTCATTCTTTGATATGAGGTGATTGTGCTGAGTACCTGAAGTTAAACAGTAGTCTTTTCATTTCAGCTACACCTCTTATTTGCATTGGATCACACTTGTTTGTCTACCTTTTCTGCTGTGATGTGCCGCTATTTTGAGGCAAACCTTCTGCTAGAGTTTCTCACACATTTTTCTGGCTTGCGTTTCAAATATTACATCTTTAAATACTATTCATCTTACTATTAGTAGCTAAGAATACAGTAAATATTCTGTACATATAATGCAACAGATCATTTTTGTCAGTCTTCGTAGTGTATAATATAGTTACACATTTTTGAGTCAATCACAATTTTTATTTACAAATCCAGGTAACGAATTATATTGGAATCAAATTCACATGTGGCTTTAATTCAAACATGTGCATGGTTAAGGTCTTCGCTATTTTTAAGTTGTTACAGAGCTTAGTTCCAATGAATGCAAATACCACTGTTATATAGTTTTTCTACCAACTATCTTTGGTTAAAAAAATGTTGTTGGTCAAACCAATGCTTACCTACATTTGCACTTGAATGGGCTGCACTTGACCCAAGCGAAGGTCTGTTGGTTTGCAAGCAGAACTTTTCTTTCAATGAAAAATAATTGCATGAGTTCCATGGTGGATATTGGCTCCTTAAGTATTACATCTATGAATGTTCCATTTTACAGCATGGATGACCCCATCATCCAGTTTCGTATATAGAGGAATTGCACATTTAACAAGTAACGTTTAACAAGTTACTGAATCGCAATTTGGGTTTGTGGCCAAAAACAAAAATGCTGTTTGGAAGGAGAGTGTTCAGGGTGTCCCTTCCATATAGGGAATCTAAGTGGTATACACTAATGTTTTGCGTCTCAAATGCGGTCGCAAAACATTCGGACTTTACCAGCAACTCAAAGTTTGTGATAACCTAATCACAATCCCCTTGGGACACCTTCCCCTTTCAGAATGTTTGAAAAATACGTTTTTCGAGCAGGCAGAGGTCCCACAGACCGCTGCCTGCTCTTAAAAAATAAAAATGAAACTTTCATTTTATATTAAACATCTGTTTTCCTTTAAGAAAAAATAGATATTGCTTTATGTAAAATAAATCACAGACAAAGCAATATATTGCTTTATGTAAAAGAAATCACAGACAAAGTTGCCTGCTGACCCCAACAGGCAACCTAGTGGGTCACAAATTCCAACCTACCTCGTTATTATTCATGAGGTAGCTCTATTTGCTACCCACTACAAATTGCTAATTAGGAAATAAGTTTCCATAAATAACTTTAGTACATTAGTAATAACGATTACCAAATAGCAATTCATAAAAAAAACGTTATTTACTAATCGCTATTAATAATGTTAGTACATGTGACCCTAATTTACTGATCGAAACCCATTTAATGGATTTTATAATTTGACAATGGTTTGACTAGTGGTAACCAAGGCAGGAGCATACACTAATGCTGTTCATAAAAGAAGACTATAGCAAAGAACTCATAGATTTACAGAGTTTACCGATTAACTGGTGTATGAGGGTTTTTAATGATAAGCTGTCCATGATTAGATTCAACAATCACTGATAAGTACTCGTGAAGTGCAAAGCACTTACCACCACATTCATTTTAGTCATTTAAGTATAGGAGCATTGATGTGGCTTGGGAGCTGTTCGTTACTATTCCGGTGTTAGAATATTGAACACGCAAAGATTTTTGAGGATCTGATGATCATTGCTTGCACTAGAAGATTGTGCTTGTGGTGAACACTATAGCTGCTGAACAATGACATAAGATCTATTGTGCAAGGTCACTCCATTTTGGTTACTACGCGCCTACTTTGCAACTGAGGGTTCACTGTAACTGCAGCTTCAGCGTTCAAAATATCGCCAGGTAATGGATTCCTGAATTGTATAACTGCTTCTGCATGTCCTGGTTATACATTTTACAAAGAGCACCTCTACCTTACAGGTGTCCTAGCCCTGAGAGGAAAGTGTTTACATGAGGCAAAAGATACATTTTACTGAGCATAGAGCCTGGTCTTCTAGGCTTTCCTGAACTGAAACAAGTTCAGCATTCTGCATAGAGGTTACAGAAGAGAGTTACACAGTTTGGTGACCAAAAAGACCCTGTCGTTAGACTTATGCTAGTTAAATCTGGGAATGTAAAAAAGGGAGGCATCAATGGACCAAAGAGAATGTCCAGGAACACAGCACCTGAACTTATTTCTAAGGTATATTGGCCGCTTATGATAAAAGGCTTGGTGGGAAAGACAGAGAATTGTAAACACCACTTGGAGCCAATGTAATGTGGTCAATGCTGTGGCAAAAGAGGCACACCAAGGAAGCCCCAGCAAAAGTTTTTGCATTCGCTAAAAGTTTTTCAACAGGGTTCAAAGTGCTCCCAAGAAGAGGGAATTGCAGTAGTCCATATGACTCAAAATAGTTGCCTGAACCACTACATGGAGGACTGTGTTATGCATACAAGTTACTTGCTCACATGTTGTATTACCCATCCCTCAGCTCTTCCTTTGGGTCCTTGTTTCCCAAACCCTTCTAGAATTCCCTTGCTGTATTCTTGGGTTGTTCTCGCTAGGGATTCCAATTATGTCAGTTACTCTTCTGGTCAGATGGGGAAGTGTTCGTTATGCTGCTGGCTCAATAAAGTCAACTGTTCCTACTTGAAGAAGTGTCCGAGCAACATCATTTAATACAACAGACTGCTATCGGAAGGAGTGTCAAGATTTGTTCTCAGTAATTTATTACAACAGACTGCTATTGGAAGGAGTGTCAAGATTTGTTCTCAGTAATTTAATACAACAGACTGCTATTGGAAGGAGTGTCAAGATTTGTTCTCAGTAATTTATTACAACAGACTACTATTGGAAGGAGTGTCAAGATTTGTTCTCAGTAATTTAATACAACACACTGCTATTGGAAGGAGTGTCAAGATTTGTTCTCAGTAATTTAATACAACAGACTGCTATTGGAAGGAGTGTCAAGATTTGTTCTCAGTAATTTAATACAACAGACTGCTATCGGAAGGAGTGTCAACATTTGTTCTCAGTAATTTATTACAACAGACTGCTATTGGAAGGAGTGTCGAGATTTGTTCTCAGTAATTTAATACAACAGACTGCTATCGGAAGGAGTGTCAAGATTTGTTCTCAGTAATTTATTACAACAGACTACTATTGGAAGGAGTGTCAAGAATTGTTCTCAGTAATTTAATACAACAGACTGCTATTGGAAGGAGTGTCAAGATTTGTTCTCAGTAATTTAATACAACAGACTGCTATTGGAAGGAGTGTCAAGATTTGTTCTCAGTAATTTAATACAACAGACTGCTATTGGAAGGAGTGTTAAGATTTGTTCTCAGTAATTTAATACAACAGACTGCTATTGGAAGGAGTGTCAAGATTTGTTCTCAGTACCCGCATCAACAAGCAACTTTTAGATGACAGATGGTTAACCTGTCGTACCAGCAAAAGACCTGATTTTAAAATAAGTTCAGGCTTCTCACTGATTTCACTGGATGAGGTGGACCAGACCAAGATGGCAGTCAGATGTCAGATAGAAAAGGTTGCAAATGCAGTACGCCTGTTGGTAAATATAAGTGCCCGTGTAATGAAGTGGAATGCACATGTATTGCAGTGCAAAAAGGTGTTGGAGTGTGAGTATTCACATAAAGATTGTAGACAGAGGATGCTAGCATTTCATCAATAGTGATCTACTGTTAATAAACGTACCAATCAGCTAACATTTCCTCAGTTTAATTGTCAATAATAAGCTGCACATGTGAATAAATGCAAAATAATAGAATTAAGATGCATTGAGAAGCATGAAAAACATAAAAATATAGAAATCACCTTTATTAGACCGATTACCAAAATGAATGAATCAGGTTGGGACGTATTTAATTAGAAATCATACTTAGCACTGAGTAGTTACTAGAAGCAGCTGGGAGGGCAGGAATAACGTGTCAATAGCCCATTTCTAAGAATTGTAAGCATTTAAAGAAAATGTAATCAGGCAAGTCATCTTACCTCCACTGAAAAATCTGTCATGAGCTTGAAGCTGTTACTTGGCATGTCGGCAAATGGACAGGAGGCCGGCATGTAATTGACTATATAAGCCTATTGATTGCGTCAATGTTGGCACACCGCAATTAGACCAACAACAATAGTGGCCATATTAGGTAGGTGTAAGAGAATAAACTTAGGGGCATATTAGCAAGGGCTGGCGATATAATTATCGACGCTTTAGCGTCCGTTTTTGGGCGATAAGCGGCGATAATTATATCGCAATATCATCAAGGACATGCTAGCGTGTGTTTCTTTGATGTAGAGCCCGTTTTTTCACAGCCTCGCCTCACATCGCTAATGAGATGCAAAGAAGGCGTGGCTAGGAAAACAACACATGAAAATATCGCGAAGCCAGCTTTGCGATATTAACAAGGAGGTGCAGCGATAAAAAAAATCGCGCTACCTCAGCCTTAACGCTGGAATTTAACGTATGTTAAATTCCAGACTAAGGCATACTAATAATGGTAGGTGGATTATGCTGATACGACCACAGGGTCGTATCAGCAATGTTATCGCTGTTTCCATGGAACATCGCTGGAAAAACCAGCGATGTTCCATGGTAAACACCGCTATTGCTGAAATATTATCGCCATAGCACTATGTATTGTTAATATAGCGTTATCATGGCGATAATTTTCATCGACAGCCGGTGATAATATTTCTACTGCTATGTGGGGCCAGCGATAATTATCGCTGGCCCTTGTTAATATGCCCCTTAGTTGGAGCTGACTTCATGCTCCTTTAGAATAAAAAGGCTAGCTTGGCATGAAAGACGGCAAAAAAAGCTCTGTTGAATTTTAAATAAACTTTCAGATAGTAAGTGTGTCTGGAAATATTATGAATTCTTGTGGGTTCTCAAAGTCAGTGTATGTCAAATAGACTGTCAGTAATGGTGGCCACAATAGGTGCATATATAGAAAGGAATACAGTGAGTATGAATGAAGTGGACTTATTGGTCTATGATAGGAATTAACAAGTATATCAATGTGTAAAACGATACAGACTGCTCAATTAGACAATTGTAGAAAGATATGATGTTGAATTACAGACGTGAAGAAGAAAAAAAGTTTTAACTTGTTGCATCGATGTGTTAGGCTGGCAGTGATCTAAAAAAAAGTATATTACATTACTTAAACTATACCTTAAGTTGTCTTGGCATATTTCAGGATCCTAATGGCACATTTGGATACCTGAAGAAGGCATTGACTAAAGACAAATGTCTGAAATCAATAATGATTAATAATGAGATCTGACAATTAAAACAATTTCCTTGGTTCATTGAGTGCAAGTGAATACCATTCAGAAAGCTGGTGTTTCAGAAAGAATCTACATAACAACTGGTTTAACTTAATCTTACATCAAATATAATATAAATGAGCATAATTTTCAGCAAGGGTTTTAAAGACTAACATTGTTAATGCACAACATGATGTGAGCTCAAATTTATTGCATTACAGATTTACATTGGTAATGAACATTGTGATGTGGGCAACGGATATTAACCTTGAGTCTCACCATATAGTGAGTCAATTAAGGCAAGTCAGATATAAAGGAAAGAAAAGGAAGGTCATTCATAATATCCACATTTTTGTATCAGATCCCAAGAAAATCAAGGCTTTCAGTATCCACATGTTTGTATCACGGAAGATCAAGGTTCATTTCAGTAAGAATCATCTGTCATCAACGTGCTGACAACACAGATGTCTGTAGATTCTTATAAGGATAGAACCATTAACTGTCATCACCTTATGGAAGTGAACCTCCTAATAGTCCTGGTAGGCTTCAGAAATGAGGGTGGTTGATGATCAAATCAATGATTGTTAAATTGTAGCTAGAACAGGCCATTCTACAGCAATGTTTACACCATTAGTTACGCTATTGATTTTCCATATCCATCTGTTTCACAGAGCATGAGTAAACGCTCTGTGTTATTATTCCTAACAGTGGGTTTGATAACATCAATAACCCACCATTTCATGTCTCTAGGTGAGCGATTTAACTTTATTTAATTGTAAACGAGGGGAGCATGTGCTATTTTGCATCTGATTCATGACTGGTACTGAAGAATGTTTCTGTGTATTTGCTGAGTTGTCTTCCTAATATATGGTAAGTCACAAGGTCATTGGTTACAATAAATCACATTTGAGGTTATTGCAATTTTAAAACTGTTTTAATGTGAATTAAGATCTATTTACAGTAAATACTTTAAGCACAGTGCATGTATCACAAGCTATGTGTCACCCACAGTGAAATGAATCGACAACTGGTGGAAAATGTAAGCTCTGTTGCAAGGAAGATTTAGGTGGCTCCATATATGTTTTCACAAGTCTGTCTTGGAAATGTGTGCTATTTTTAAACACAAACATTGGTTTCTGATTTAAGAAGATGTCTTACTTAATAAATTCCAATGTTCATGAATAGCTTTCTTGATTTTGTTGGGTACCAAAGCTGGACACACAAACTAGTCTGGATTTTCTAGGTTTGTTTTTTATTTGTAAGAGAGGCTCTCTGTCACATTGTATACAGCCCTTTTTTGGGCCCCTCAAAATAAAAACAATTCTTGATACAATTTCGACGTAAGCGAAAAATTGACCAAAAGGCAGTTTGTCGTTTAAGGCTTGCGGATGGTGACTGTCAAATTTAACAAGGTATTTCTTGTAGTGGGTTTTGTGTAAAGTGTTGAGTATAGTCAATTTTAATAATTATATCCAAAAAGTTTAGCTGAATCCAATTATGTTTGAGTGTGAATTTAAGATTAGGGTTCAAAGAATTCAGCCTTTCATGAAATGTTCTTAATTAATCAATGTCACCATGCCAGATTAAGAAGCAGGGGTGGCTCCTCTGCTAGAGCAGAGGAGCCTTCGCACCGCCAATTAAAATGCCCAAAAGCCCCTGCTAGATGAAAAATAAAATGGTAATACTGAGGGTCACGATGGGGCAGGGCTTGCACAGTGACGGTAGCAGAGAGGAGGGTGGACTGCCTTAAGCACTTTTCAAAGTGCGCATGTCTCTTTAGCCGGTTGTCTTACGACAGCCAACCAGACATGCGCACATTGAAAGCTCTAACCCGGCTGTCTTAAGGCAGCTGAGTTAGAGCAAGTGCAGGGCCCCAGTGACCTAGGGAGGGGCAAGAGAGACTCCTTCCTCCAATCCTGCCGCTGCTCTCACACTGGGATTGGTTAATTCAGTTGGTTGGGGCCTGCCTGAACATCAGACTGCAGCAGGAGGAGGACGTGCTGCGAGGCGGAGGCCGTTTCGTACATGTAAGGTAAGTGTTTTTTATTTTTTTATTATTTTTTTAGTTGCTGTGTGCCTGCCATAGTGCACTAACCACCACCCATTTGCCCACCCCACCACTCCCCTTAGATGCCAGCCCCTACTATTAAGAAGACGTCATCAATGAATATGATACATTTGATTATGTTTACCAAAAAAGGGTCGGTTTAGGCAAAAATGAATTTATTTTCAGAGTTAGCCACATAAATATTAACTACACCAGGAGCAAAAACAGCACTCATTCTCATTCCATTGGTTTACTCATAAAGGTGACCTTAAAATATGAAGTCATGTTGGTATAATGCAAGTTCTGAACATTGCACAATGAAGGAAGCCGGGACTTGGTGTGGATGACTTCTGGTTTTTAATAGGCCATGAATCAACGATAGTGCCTCAGTTTGAGGAATATTAGTGGAAATGCCCATTGTCACAAAACCTTTCTTACCAGGATCAAGAGGAAAACCTTCCACAGTAGTGATGGCTGCACTTGTGTCACAAACGAAAGAAGGGTTCCGGTTAACAAAAGACTTGATGAAAAATCAATGTACTACTATTATTCTAGCTAAATTGTATGATTATCTCAAACCATTCCAAAGATATCAAAAATAGCAAGTTACAAATTAATGTACTAAGTAAAAGATAATATAAGAAAAACTTAATTCGTACACAATTCTCGTTTCAGTTCATTTGACAACAAAATTAAAAGCAGATTTAGGCAAGGCTGCTAGTATCTAAATCGGGGCATATTGCACACTGTGCTGCTTACTTCTAATGGGTGGGGCAGTGTCCAACCATTGGGGTGTGATTTCCGGCGATCTGTCCTCTAGCAATGTCTGTGCCAGATGAATGAGTTTGCCGAATTTGGCCATGTCTGTCCCTGTTTCGAGGGAGAATAGAAGATTTTTGAGCCTTGGTGATGAATTGTATGATGTATGATTGCATGATGTAAGAATACTGGCCTCAGGAGCATGTGACGGGTGTTGTATAGAGCCGGACTGCAGCATAGTAGGTAGGACAGCGATTACTTCCTGTAGTCGCAGGCTCTTCATCGTATGATGTATTGGAGTGATTTCCAGCCAGAATTCAGCGCTCTTACTGAAAAGGTCACCAGTCTGGCACATGGTATTAGTTTTTAGCCACTTTTGCCCAGTGCGTGGTGGAGATGCAGTTGACTAGACTGGGTTAAGTAGAATGTTATTAGTGAGCCAACATACTGAGCAAGTGGTTTGAATATAGAATTTCAACCTGATACAATGGGACATACAGGTGGTTATGCTGGGTTCCTGTGGATTTTAGGTAAAATGTATAAGGCAGGTACTATAAAGTTAGGACTCAGCGATCCTCCATTGAGTCCACGTTTAGTTAAAGATGCAATGGATGCTCTGAGTTCAGTGGTGGGATCCTTTGATAATCTTTAATAGTGATTAGCAGTGTTCGATTGTTTGTACACTTCCTTGTTATTTTGTATCCCATCCATTATAACAATTTCTCTGCATTTATCAGCAGGTTTGATGATTATGTCTTGGGTGAATTGTAAATTCTGAAGGGCAAGCCGTTGGTCTTCAGCATATAAAGTTTGGTAACAAATATTAGTCACAATATAAATTATTTGTTGGTGCTGTATTACTCATTTTAGGAATTCTCGTGAGTTCTCGGATGATTTTACTCTGTAGAAAAGGCTGACCATGTGCTAGGGTTTGATGATTCATGTTTGAGGGAAAAACATTTTTTTCTCATGATTTTATGGAAGGTGCTCCAGAAGCTAAAATAAAAGCAAATTTTCTGTAAATTCACAATATCTGTGAGAATAAAGTCTGATATTCTGAGTAAAATATGTACTTTCAACAGTAGTAGCAGCCTGTTAGTTGATTTCTAGTGTTCTACTATAGCTTCACCACAGTGTTCTAATGAACAACTAATGAACAACTGGAGCGCTAACCTTTGGTATTTATGACGCCTGAATCCCATCTTTAAGGAATCAAAGCAGTAAAACTATTTCCTACAGAGGATAATGCAGTAAATGAATGGCTTCTTTTTGTCATAGAGAGTATGATTAGCACTATAGAAAGCTAAAATGAGGACACATTTTCCGTGAGTTCTCAAATATCTTTCACACCCATTTCAGTAAAACAGTCTAACATGTAGAGTGAAATATTCATCCATCACCAGCATTAGTTTGTCATTTAACTCCCTGTTAAACAACTATGTTGTCAGCACGGAGTTTGAATGAACAACTATAGACTGCTAACATAATTTATTCAAGGCAGAAGTGAGGTATCGCTTAACACCACTTTGCAGGAACAGGAGCTCTAAATTTAAAGCAGTTCCTGAGGAGCAGGCTGAAGTAATTGAGCCCTAAGATGTTAATGCAGAGATGAAACAAGTGGGTTAGAAATGTGAGGGGAGGTATGGGTTTTTAATAATTTGAAGCATAATGTATTTTAAAAGGACTAAAAATAGTCAAAGAGATAGACGTGTCCATTAGTACAGCACCCCCTTTCCATGTGTTAATCACCCTACAAATTTTCGCAGTCCCTTAACATCTTCCTACTTTTAAAATAGTAAATTTGTTGTATTTTTACCACATGGTGCATGCCACCCAGTGCACCCAGTGTGGTAGCCGCCCCACGGCGGTGGCATGACTGCTGGCTGTAATCCTCAGCCTAAGCATGCCGCCAGCGCGGCCTCACCAGCCCAGCTTCAAGATCATAATTGGGCAGGCGGGAATGCTGATGGCTTGGCGGTCTGCCTGGGACCGCAGTGGCAGCGGTCCTACAGGAATACCACCAAAGTCATAATAAGCCCCTTAGACATAGTGCCTAGGTTCCAGCAAGGCCTGCAGCCAACCCTCAGTAAGCATCAAATCTCTAATGCATAAAATTTGTAGCCATACATCGGACACGTTTAACACAGGGCTTGCCCTGTAGCCACACTCTGCACTCACCACTCCACAAGCAGTCAACCCACACTATGCACAGACTTTGAGAATACATAGTCACTTTCCATAAAAACCAGTCAGCATGTAGCTATAGCTAACAACAATCAGTTAAATGTGAGCATTCTAAAATATTCAATTGTGTCTTTTGGAAGTAATCATACCAATTTGGTACTGCCCTCTTCGTTGGTTTCTTCCTGTTCATCTCTGTGGTTGGCCTGTACAAGCTATGGCTTTTAACCTCTGTCAAGCCCTTATTGACAGGTCATTACTCTTGACAGTATCCAGGCTGTGCATAACTTATGTAGTACAACTCTGGTGTTGGAGCAAAGTTTTTGCCAGAAAACCGAAGCTCAGTGTCGTCTGGAAAGCCATTAGTGACAGATTAACTTTGAATCTCTCAGCTCACCATCTACTACACTTCAAAGAAACTGTTTTGTTCCTATCAGTCATTCTCTGACAGGAACTTCAAGACAATTAGTCCATATTACAGGAACTCCATTTAGTTATTGTGGCACAGGTGACTTAGTGGGTTTGAGGCCTGCACTAAAGTCATTTCTACCTCAGACTCATAGGAAATGTACTACAGACCACAGGCCTGTTTGATTCAATGCAAAAAGTAAACATATCAAAAACGTATTTTTCAACAGTGACTGGTTTGCTCAACACAACACCAGCATCTTCGTGCTCAGCTAGAGAAATCGAATAATATATATTAGGAAATACCCCCAAAAGATGCTTACATCACATTTTACACACCAGCAACTACGGTAATAATTTAATTGTATAACATATGTATTCCAAAATATAAAGACCTTTGTAAATAATAAACTTACTTCTGCTTTCCAGGTGCACTTTCATGTGTGCTACAAAAACATTTGGTTTCCCTTTCAGAAAATTCATATATGTGCCTGGAGACTCGAATAGCCTGGCTGAGCCTTTTCCCTATTGTGTGCGAAATTTGCGTAATCTACCTTTGCTTAATTATTGTAAAATTTCAGAAAAATCACACAAAATTACATATAAATATGCAAAAGGCATTCAATGTTATATTTTAGCCATATATTTGTTCTTGCATTCATTTTAGATACAAGGATGAATTTTGCAGAAAGAAATACTGTAAAACTCACAAGTGCCACAAGCAATGCCACTCGCATTCCGGTTGTTGCCATTGTTCCTGTGCACTCACACTCATTTGTATGCTGCAAATTGCACATAATTGCTCAATTTAGTGTAATAGCTGAATTCCCATAAGGAAAAGTTTGTTCATGACTTGTATCTAGGAAGTTAGCTGAACGGTTTATTCCAGCAATGGGTTCTAAAATCAGGCCTCCAAACTTTTCTGTAATAAGAGCTATTTATGTTCAATGAGAACCATCATGAACTACTAATATTATTTGTGCTGTAATAGTGACTACATCAGATAAGATTGTATTAGCGGCCATCATAAGCATGTTTATTACCAGCAGTGATCACCTCAGTGCATCAGGCATGGTTGTCAGCAGTAATGTGAAAATGCTTTAAAAATATGAATAGCCTTTACCTGGATAATACATAACAGCCATAACTGCAATGCTTGGTACCACTTTAATAACATTAGTAATAATTCCACACACCACATGATTTATCACTCTAATAACAGCTTTAAACATATTTTAGAAATGCATCCATTTATCTCCGGACATCAGGTTATGAGTTCTGAAAAAACACAAATCTTTGTCTCGAATACACACTTTTTTGGTATACATATATTATTCAAACAAACACATTTAGCAGGTTGTGCTGCACACAGGAAAGCTACTTTCAAATACATGATGAGCTGCGAGTAGCTCATGAGCTACGCGTTGGAGAAGCCTACTTCAAAGAGTAGCATAAGGAAGAGAAAGGAGTGTAGTTGAAAGTCCAATTAGACAGTCTGTTGTAATTTTTAATATACTCTTGAGAAGGTGCAACTAAATACCTTATGGTAGCCTCAGAACACTCAGCTGTGTGGTTGCATAGATGTAGTGTCTTGCAAGTTAACAATGGTGGAACCCTTTTGGCTCCTGATGAACTCCGGAGAGCTATGTTATGTTATGTTAATTGCCATTTATATAGCGACAAAATCACCAATGGTCTCTAAGCGCTTATGAGGGAACGTAAATCAACACCAGGGCTACACATCCCGATGCCCGGTCGATCAGGACATAGCTTGTCCAAGGTCCTCTATGAACAAGAAGGTCTTTAGTTTCCTCCCAAAGGGAAGTAGGCTGACTTCCCTGCGCAAGCTCTCCGGTAGCTTGTTCCAAAGCTGGGGAATCACAACTGAAAAGGCTCGCCCCCCATGGTGGCTTTGTCAAACCGTGGGCAGGACAGCAAGCTTGCCTCAGATGATCGGGGGCATCGTCATGGCACATAGCGCTTCAAAATGTCCTTGATGTAAACAGGTGCCATTCCATACAGGGATTTATGTGCAGTACACAGACCCTTGAACCCTGCCCTCTGCTTGATTGGAAGCCAATGCAGTTATTGCAGCAACGGTGTGGCATGTTGTAGGAGAGTAGGATCTGCCTCTTATGTTGCCCCCACTTTTTTTCTGATGTTTACACTGGTTTCTGGCTATAGTCTGGCTGGGACCCTGTTCATCAAGGCCCCAGCCTCTCTGTTCTCTCTAAACAACTTGAAGTGCATATTAGGTGCAATAGTGATTGGATATTGTGGTACCTTATGAGCCCCTAGTATATGGTACCTTAGGTACCAAGGGCATAGGTACTTCACAGGGCTACCAGGGGCTGAAGCATGTATTATGCCACCCCTGGGAAGCAGACTAAATCTGACACCACAGGCCTGCTACTGCAGCCTGGGTGAAGTAGTGTTAGCACTCCTCACTGAGATATAGGTTCACTATATCTCTCCTGCACACACATTTAAACCTATCAGTCACCCCTAAGGCAGGCTTATCAATCCTGAGGGCAGGGTGCTTGGTTTCCATGTGAGGGGGTGCCTGAGCAGGACCCCTCTGCAGCTCTCAGAGTCTATTCTCTAGGGCTGTTTGTGAATGCGGTCAAACCATATACTCTTAAGTGCATTATAACTAGGCCTGGGCAAAATTTCCGTTCCGTTTGCGGAATTTGCGATAATTTGGCATTTCCGCGTTCCGCGGAGAGCGCGGAAATGTCAAAATTTCCGCATTCCGCAGCTTTGCGATAATTTGGTTCTTGCTCGCGCTGTAAAATAATACATTCTCGCGCCCGCGCGATCGCCTTACCTGAATCCCCGCGTTCGCCGACAAGTTTTCCCGATCCGGTCGCGTTCTCCATGAGATGTTGTATTGTTTTAGCCATTTGCGCTGTCTCGCGACAGTTCGCGCCCGCAGTGACGTCATGCGTCGCGCGATCACGTCTTTCTTCTCGCGATCATGCACCGCGAGAAGAGTGAAAACAAGATGGCCGCGCCCGCAAGCAACCGCATGGGTAAGTTGGCGAGCCGCGAACACGCAGAAAATACCGCGAACAGGCGGGAAAAAAACTTCCGCATCTTCGCGATATTTCCGCGTGTTTGCGGAGATTTTAAACATTTTCGCGATAATTTGCGAAAGTCGCTTTCGCAAATTCCGCCCACCCCTAATTATAACCTCGCGGTAAATGCTAACTTTGGCATGGCTGTATCAAAACATGTCGTGTTTGTTGTCAAACACTTTGGAATCATACCCCCACACCAGTAACTGGTGTGGGAGTATTATCCCACCCTTCTAGAGGGATAGACATGTACCTACTGTGGAAACACGGTAGAATCCTGAAGAGCCCTGGCATCACAAAACGGATGCCAGCAGTCACAGACACTGGGCTGCCCTCCTGCTGATGACCGAAACTCGCAGTGGAGGAGGACCAACAATAGGCATCCTGTCACAGGGAGGTGTGGCCACCTCCCAGACAGGGTTTAGTGTATTGGGGCTGGGTGGGTGCACTCCTAGAGTGCTTTGAAGTCCTGCACTGGGAGAGCAGTAGGCTCCTCTGTGCTTACACCAGTTCAAACCGGCTCAGGGGCTACCTGCCCCTGCTCTGTCGTGAAACTGGACAAAGGGAAGTGGGTGTAGCCACCCACACCCCTGACCCTCCCATAGGTGGGGTCATAGAGCTAGTCCCTCCCTTCCTTCTAGTATAAGTTAGGGAACCCTTGCCATTGCAAATTAGATATCCCGGGACGACGCTCTGAAGAAGAATCCTGGACCTTCGACGGTCCACTACCTCTGGAAGACTGAAGAATCTCTCTTGGAGTCAAGGAGTGTCTCCCCTGCTTGGCAGGCACCAAACTTTGCAATCAACGGTCGCAAACTTTCCCGCTCCCACCAGAGTCCGAAGTCCCTGCAGCCCAGAAAGTGGATTTCCTGATTTCTCCAAGGCCTTTGTGAGTCCCCAGCGACGCTGAGGCAAGTGGACCCCACGAGTGACGAGGAACCGCAATCCCTGGGTACCGTGCACTATTTTCAAGTGCAACCCCTTCACAACATTCTACAAACCTGTGCTTTGGGCCACGTGTGGTCCAAGCCTCCAGCAGGATTCCCTCTGAAGATCAGAGGCCTACCGCGTCCTGAGTGGCTGTAGGCCCCTGATGAGTGAATCCTCCCAAGACGTCTTTGCGATCCCTTGCCGGTTGGCTTGTGGGTCCCCTGAAGACTTTTTTGCAGTTCCAAAGGGCTCCCCTGGTTGCTCCAGACCTGCCCTGAATTACCCTCGCTGGGTGAGTCCCTCAGACCTTGCTGGTCTGCACCGCTGACTTTTTACACTTTCCATGAGATTTGCTGTTACCAAGGCTTGTTGGCTCCAATCTGGTCACCGACACCGCAGTAAGCTGCAGACTTCGTGGGACATGCTAAATCCAGCTCCTGGTTGTCGTCGACACCTCCTGGACCTCGTGGCTGAAGAGTCAAGATACCTGTGGATCACCTGAAATCACCCGACGACAGTGGGCATCCATCTTCCTTGCCCCGGGTCACTGCCAAGTGACTTTGAACACTGTCCCCTCTGCTTTCAGGTCTTACTTCTTGTGAATCCAGTCTTGGATTCCACCGGACACTTCTCCTGTCTTCACAAGCAGCAAGTCTTCTTTGGCTCCCATTGAAAATGACGCCGCGACCCGACACAAAAGACACCTATGCACCCGGCTTCCCTGGGTGAGGTAACTCCAGGACTACGGTGCTCCTGTGGGTGTTGGCTCTAGAACTACTTACCCTGTAAGTGACTTGCTTGTAGACTCTCCCGAAGTATCCTAAAACTCTACATTTCCAATCGCGACTTGCTCCATTGAAGTCAAAAGGGATTTGCGGCTGTGTTCTCACACTGCATGCGTCTCCCGTGGGTCCTTTACTTACCTGCCTTGGGTGGTTTTGTGAGGTCCCAGCGCTTCTGAAGGCCCTAGGCCTTGTCCCCTCGCAAGTCGTTATCTCTAAGTCTCTTTTTTAGTATATGGTCTGGTACGCCCCTAGGGCCCCAGCCATATTTGTGCTTAACTTGTTGTGAAATGATGATTTGTGCATATGTCCTTGACTTCTAATCTCATAAAGAGATTAGCAGAGAGTTGTTAGTAATAAATACATATATATTTGATAAATATACCTGTGTGGCATCCTTTCATTTAGTAATTCAAGAGATTATAAGGTAAAACAAGCTGCTTTACGTTCCTCTAAAGACTTAGCCTGAAGGCTGCTCTCCACAGCTACCCCTAGGATAGCTTTCTTTAAAAGGTTGTCTTAAACCTATCTACCATAAGAGTCGAATTGTACTGGTGCAAGGTGTCCACTTTAATTAGTGAACAGCATATACCAGGCCAACTTCTCACACATGTGATCTTCTGAGGAGTTTGAAATCAGTCTTCCTACATCGTTCATAACCACCTGAAGCTTTCCTGAAAGTTTATCAGGTTGCCTAATGTATAATGTGTTACCGTAGTCCAGTCTTGACACAATTAGTGCCGACACTACGGTGCGCATGGTGGAGAATGACAGGCAGGCTACAAGTTTCCGGAGCTATCTCATGAGGCCCACACAATTCCCCACCACGGCGGTCACCTGGTCATTCAACGTTAGCTTGGTGTCTAACTTAATACCTAAGCTCTTCACAACTGGCACCGGTATCAGGGTAGTGCCTAGCTCTTGTGGCCAAAAGGAATTGGACCAGGGGTTGCCCCTGTGGTAATAGCTATGTCAGGATTTACTTTCAATGAGTTGGTAGTCATCCAGTTCATAGTAAACAAAAGAATGTTCTGTAGGTTAGACTGTGCCTGTGTGGAACTGTTGAGCTGCAAGATTAGTTGCGTATCATCAGCTATGACGCAATGAAAAGAGTGTATTGCAGTGAAAGCTGCTTTACAATGTTAAGTTCGCAGTTACACACAGACAAATCAAGACGTGTAATAATAAGCTCCTTGTGTGGCGTAGTCATTGGCTGGTACACTGGCTTGGAAGATGCTACAAATGGCAACGAGATAGGGAATAAGTAACTCAAAGTGGTGAAAGAAAACTGTTCATGCGTACCATGTGTGCCATAGTTAAAGTACAGAACCGATGCTGAATGCATGTGGAGTCAAAGCGCAGTACCAGCGACTGTGAAGCAGTTGAAAACAAAACATTTGCAGAGAATCTACACGGCTTTGGTCAAGAACCAGAGCTCAACATGGTGTCAACAATTACAAAGTGACAACCAAGTGCAAAATAACGCTGCGATTATAAGTGCTGTAAGGCAGATATCAACCAGGTGTAAGCAAGTAAATAGAGATCTCAGAAGAAAAGTGGTTAAGATGCAAGAAACAGTTGTCTGCTTACCAGTAATTAAAGAGAGTCTTCATTTCCCAGCACTGGGCACAGCAACCCAGAGAGAAGTGCCTTGGGTTTTGTTCAGGGAGCTGTCCATACCTGAAGAGGTGAGCCACCAAAGCTGCTAAGTGGGGCTTAGAACAAGTCCACAGGTCTTTAAAGAGTGAAAGTCGGTGAGGAGTACAGAATATTGACAGTTTGCTGTTCTGCTGGAGACCACGAAGAACATCACATTTCCAGTTATCATCAAGGATGATCCAGAGGCCAGTATGTAACAGCGTCTCAGAGAGGACGAGCTAGAAGCAGTGGCCGAAAGACCGCCATTACACAACTCACTAAGTTCCACATTGGTCTACAATGCTGCCGCTTTCTTGAACCACCATAATAATTCGATATCGCCAAAAGAAAATATTGGCAATTGATGGGCTACGTGGATAGAGATATTTGAAGATTTCATTGATGCACTTGAAGTGCCTGATAACAAGAAGATGGTCAAATACCTAAAAGATCTTGCTGGTGATGGGGTAAAGGAAGTCATAAAGAAAATGCCACGAACTGAAGAAGAAATCATATACCGTCAGATTAAATAAACCTTGAATCTCAAGTTCAATCCAATTCCAAAATTTAAATTTGAAAGATATTGTTTCAGTTAAGAGTGACAAAAACTTATTGAAACAATCGATGAATTTGTAGAGAGACTTGACACACTCATCAAACACTGTAAGTTCAATTGATTTAATGATGGAGAGGTCATACGTCTCAGGATCATTGATGAATGCTTGTCCGATTCATTCATGCTGACAGAAACTCTTCATCTAGAGCAAGTGTTAATGGCTGCCAGAGCTGAAGAGTGTGCTGATTGACAAGCTGCTGACACGGAGGCTGAAGGTGCCCCGAATGAATCAGTCATGAGTGTAAAAAGCAAGCCAAAGTAAAGGACTGAAAGAAACAAGGTGATGTCCACATATAAAAAGAAGTTATGCTTTAGATGTGGATTTTCAGTTCCACACAGTGACAAATGTCCTACCATTGGACAGATATGTAAGGACTGTTGGAAGGAGAACCATTTTGTGACATTGTGCAAAGCTAGGGGAAAAACAAGTGTGCCATGGCACGAAAACAAAATGGCCACCGAAACATTCCAGAAGCAATGTTTGATGTGTATCCACAAGACCTAGCGCTGGCATGAAAAATCTACACTGAATGAAGTTGATTGTCATCTAAATCATTGTTAAACAATTCATCCATATCAGTGGCAAGGGAAAGTGAAAGTGGAGAAGATGATTGTGCCATTTTCAGAAAAGCGTGGGCATGTCGGACTGGCAGCATATGAAGAAAAATATCAGTCACAGAATAGTCAACATGCCAAAGCTCCAAAGTCATTCAAATATTGTCTGAAAATTTAACTTGAATGTAAATTGTTGTTCGATACCTTTCATCATTGAGAGTGGTGCATCGATAAACATTATTCCTGGGGAGAAATATAATGAATTGTATCTCTTACCACAACTTATGCTGTTGAAAACCAAAGTGTATACATGGGCTGCATCAACACCCTTAAAAAGTCAAAGTTCATTCGTAGTGAGGATGAAACAAAAGAAAACGAAGGTGCACGTACAAGTCCATGTGCTTCAAGGGACAGCATCAAGTGCAGTCCACTCAGCTTCATCACAGCTGCTGATACAGGACTGATTTCCGTGAACTACAGCATGACAGTTCACCATCAAATAGTAAGTCAGTTCCATTGATTGTTTCATGGTTTGGAAAAGCTTAAGCGTATGAAAGTAAAGTTGCATATTAATGAGGACATGGGCAAATTGCTTTGCATTTACAAGATGCTGTTGAAAAATAACTTGAATAGTTACTGATCCAGCATAGGCTGTATAAATATTTAAGTCTAGCTTTCAATTCACTTGTTACTTATTTTTCCCTTTAACTGCACTGGGGCCTTACAGCTGGAAAGATTTCAGCATTCCCCTCACCAGAGAGGCTAATGGTCCTCTGATGGATTTTTCCCCGACAATAGGAGGGGTGGGAATTAGGATGTCCAAAACACAATGTTAGCCACCCAATGAGGACCATCAAATGTCGACTAACTCACAAGTTTGAGATGTTATGTTATGTTATTGTCATTTATAGCGCGCACGGCTACTCAAAAGTGTCCCTGCGTGAAAGCCCAAAAAAAAAGGAAAGTAGCTGAAAGACAACTGTGGACTAAATGAAAAGCAAAGTTTTTAGCCGTTTCCTGAACATTTCAGGATCTTGAGTGCCACGCAGATCGAGTGGAAGGGAATTCCAAGTCTCCGCTGCCTTGTAACCAAGGAACTGCCCCCCACAGGTCATTGTACCCGACTAAGCTGACTGACGCGAGGTCATTGTACCCAACTAAGCTGACTGACGCGGCTTTGCAGAATACGTGCACGGAGCGCTGTCCAGCTTTCTCCAACCATAGATCCTGAATTATCCAGTGCACTGTCACTGATTACCCACAAAGGGATTCCCCACTGCTACGGCTGTAGCGTTACATTCACAGAGCCTCCTTGGCCGACCTACATTTTCGGGTTGGCAGCCTTCCCTCACATTGAGTACCCGGACGGGTCCTCGTGTAAGTAACCCCCTCTTTCCTTTATTCTTCACGTGTGAAACTACATTTTCACGAGGTTGCGCAGTCACAATTTCAGATGTACCTTCATCTACAGTCCTGAAGAGACCCCACACTGAATAAAGGGTCAAAACGTCATCGACAAACAGAAGAAGCGAACCATTTCCCAGCGCGTATCACTGTATATAGCTGTTGTTCACACAGAATTATTTTGATAATGGTCGACTTGTATAAACTGTGGAAACCTTGTACATAAAATTCACTTTGATTTGGGTTCCCGTTTTCACTTGGGACACAATGCACAATTATTTCTTTGATTTACGAAAATGTATATATCTATCTTTCTTTGAAAATCTATAAAATATGTTATACTGAAATCACTGTGTTAGCGTTTCCTTCGCCCTCTACCATTACCTAACCCTCTGCATTGCAATTGTGCTTCTGTATCATAAGTATACAGTGTATTATTCCACAGGAACAACTGTCTTTCTTATATAACTATTACCCTGGTTCCTTAGTGAGTAGGGTTCTCCTGTTTCTTCTCTTTGGCCCCATTCTTGTCAGGCGGAAACGGGGGATCACCGCCAGACACTGTGCGGCTGAGTGCAGCTGTCTACGTGGCACATAGAAGCTAAAACGTTTCCTGAGATAAAGCGGACCAGATCAGTAAAGGGCTGCATGAGCCAGGGTAAGGGCTTTAAATGTAACTCTTTGGGCCACGAAGAGCCAGCGAAGGTCATACAGGTGTTGCTTTATGCTGGATCTTCCAGGAATATTAAGAAGAGCCCTGGCCGCAGCATTTTGTACTACCTGCAGTTTCTTCAGATGGTACCCTGACAAGCCGATGTACAAGGCATTCTCATAATCAATGCATGAGAGAATCAGGGCGCGGGTAACAATTTCCTTGGCTGCCCTGGGTAGGAGAGGTAAAAACTTCCTGAGTGATTTCAATGTACCAAAGCACTGCCCTGCTAGTTTCTTAATCTGAGTGGAGAACCAGAGATCTTCGTTAAACCAGATCCCCAGGTTTTTGACTGATTGACCCGCAGAGTTAGGTAAAGGATAATCTGCCGGCCAGAGCGATTCCCTAAACTGAGGAGGGAAAGTCCCATACAGAAGGATTTGCGACTTGTCCTCATTACACTTGAGCTGAGCAGATAGAAGTCATTTAAAGACAGCAGGCTTTGGCACGAGCCGGGGATATGTCATTTTTTTCCCAAGTGCAGGGGAGCTTAGTATCATCCGCATGAGCGGTGATCTTAGCTCCCAGCTCCTCCGCTTAGTAGATCAGAGGAGTGACATATATGTTAAAAAGGAGAGGGCTCAGGGTAGAACCCTGAGGCACTCCAGTGGTCACCCCTTAGGGGGCCGATGAGGACGGGGGCAGCCACACTTGCTGCGATCTATCCTCAGGGAATGATTTAAACCAATTCCAGGCTAATCCAGAGACACCAATGTCCGAGAGACGGGCCAGTGGCTGGGAGTGTGGCACCGTATCAAAGGTGGCAGAGAGGTCTAATAAAATCAGTGCCGCTCTGCCACAAGCGTCCAAACACTCTCTAATTGCTTCTGTGATTTCAACAAGATCCGTCTCTGTGCTATAGATGGCCCTGAACCCTGATTGGGCTGAATGGAGCAAGCCAGATGTTTCAACAAAATTGGAAAGCTGTTTGTTAACAGCTGTCTCGCAAACTTTCCCCACGGCCAGAAGAAGGGTGAGAGGGCGGTAGCTAGCTAGAATGGAAGGGTCCAAAGATGACTTTTTCAGCAGAGGCAGAAGTTTGGCCTGCTTCCAATCCAGGGGAACAGTGGCGATCTGAAGAGACATATTAATGAGAATATTAACCTCTGGATTGACTACCTCGGCAACAGTGGCTGACAACCTGGCCAAACAAGGGTCAGACGGGGAGCCCGATTTCAAAGATTTAAGGATTGTCAGAGAGACTTGCGGAGCAATGTGTGAGAATGATGTCAGGGAGGGTGATAAGGGTGAACTAGATATAGGAATATTTGGGAAGGGATTCCCTACCTGAGCTGTGGTACTAACACCGAAATTAGCCTGAATCAACTGAATCTTGTCAATAAAGAAGCTACACAGTTTCTCGCACCAGGGGGCCGATTCCGATCCTGGAAAAACCGGGTACGAATCGTCGGACGGAGCGTTTTCTCCGTCCGACTCGTACCCGGGAAAACCACCTTACAAACCCGCAAGTACAATTCGTACAGAAACACCATTTCCATACGAATCGTACAAAACACCGACCGGCTAAAATATACCCACAATTCCGATCCGGGACACCGCGAGTCAGGCAGCGTTTTACGGACCAGCAAGTACGATTCGTGCCGACAGCACTTCGCACGGCAATATTTTTACGGGACCCAAACAGTGCCCGAAAAGCTAAGTACGCCACGATGCACGGCAAAAAGGGGGCCCGGTACGCACCGTACCCCCATCCCTACACATCCGCACCGTACCCCCCACCCGTATGTACGGTGCGTACCCCAACCCCCCGTATGTACGGTGCGTACCCCCTGTATGTATGGTGCGTACCCCCAGTGCTATGCGCTGGGGCTACGCACCGTACATACGGGGGGTGGGGGTATGCTCCGTACCTACGGGGGGTGGGGGTATGCACCGTACATACGGGGGGTGGGGATACGCTCCGTACCTATGGGGGTGGGGGTACGCTCTGTACATATGGGGGAGTGGGGGTACGCACCGTACATACAGGGGGTGGGGGTACGCTCCGTACCTACGGGGGTTGGGGTATGCTCCGTACATACGGGGGTGGGGGTACGCACCGTACATATGGGGGGTGGGGTTCGCTCCGTACCTACGGGGGTGGGGGTACGCTCCGTACATACGGGGGTGGGGGTACGCTCCGTACCTACACGGGGTGGGGGTACGCTCCGTACCTACACGGGGTGGGGGTATGCTCCGTACATACGGGGGGTGGGGGTACGCACCATACATACGGGGGGGTGGGGGTACGCTCCGTACCTACACGGGGTGGGGGTACGCTCCATACCTACGGCGGTGGGGGTACGCTCCGTACCTACATGGGGTGGGGGTACGCTCCGTACCTACACGGGGTGGGGGTACGCTTGGTACCTACATGGGGTGGGGGTATGCTCCATCCCTACAGGGTGGGGGTACGCTCCGTGCCTACGGGGGTGGGGTGGGGGTACGGCACGTACATGGGGGGGCTGGGGGTACGGTGTGTACTTGGGGGGGTGGGCTGGGGGGTGTTCGGCACGTATGCGGGTACATGTTTGGACGTCTCCATGGTTGCTATGGGAGTTCGCTCCGTACGGTGTTTTTTCCATACGGACGGACGGGACGGATCGTACTTGCGTGCTCGGACTTCAGTTTCCCGATTTGTACGTAAAACTGTCCGGGGACGTGTCGGGGAATTTTCCCAATGCGATTCGTATGGATTTTTTAACATACGAATCGTACTTACCAGTTTGTACGGGACTTGCACGATTCATACGTAAAAAAATCCGGATACGATTCGTACGGGGAATAGTTTTAACGGATTGGAATCGGCACCCAGGTGTCCAAGGTAGGTAAAGTGATAAGCTCAGCGCTAGGGGCTAAGAAGCTCTGCATGATTGAGAAAATTTCTTTGGCATTGTTTTTAGAGAGAGCAATACGCTCAGCATAGTATAGGCTTTTTGCTTGACGTATGGACGCGTAGTAAGCTTTCTGTGCCTTCCTTAATGTCGCTTTAGCAAGAGGACAGTAAGCCAGTCTCCAACAGCGTTCTAATTTTTTGAAATGCTGTTTTTGCTCTTTTAACTCCTTGGAAAACCATAGTTTAGAGGGGGAGTCTAGAGCGCTTGTCAGAGGAGAACGGCATAAATATTCCACCGCATGCGAAATCCAACTAGTCTAACTCTCCAGGGCTCCTACCAAATCTGTGGTGAAGGCAGGCTGAGTATCTGCCAAGAACAAGCTAAAGGCAGAAGGATCGATTATATGGGTCTGCCCTGGCGATGCCAGTTATGTGGGTGGGAGTTCTGAATGGTCCATGAAAAATGGATCAGAAAAAGATCAGACCAGAGAGGGAAACAGACACAGATAGGGTAATTAGAGCAAACTGGGTCTAGGATGTACCCTCCACGATGCGTAGGGGCACTGATCCATTGGGAGAGCTGGGCGAGGTTCAGTGAGTACAAAATCTCCCTGGTTTCACCAACCTCCACACTGTCCAAATGAATATTAAAATCCCCAAGAAATAAAAAATGTGAGAAACGCAAGGCCCGGGGAATAATGACCTCGTCTAGTGCTTTCAAAAAAACTACTGCTGGACCAGGGGACCTGTAGACCAATGTGCTGCCCAGCTTAAAATGAGTTGAAATAATGAAGGAAAAATCAAGCGCCTCCCCATCACCAATTCCCAAAGTCTCACCGCGGTGGAAGGTCCACATATCCCTAAACACCACCGCTATACCTCCACCTCTTCCTGTTTTACAATCAACCCGGGAGACTTTATATCCCCAAGTTCAATAACTGGATTGGAAAACTCATTGAGCCAAGTCTCTGTTAAAAATAAAAGATCGAGAGGCTCATCCGAAAGGAGATCAAAGAGGGCATTGATCAAGGCTGCATGTATACAGTGCCCCTTCGGAGTTATTAAAGGGCGGGTATCTGGTAAGGCTGGGTCAGCCTGTCTAGAACACAACCGAAAGTTGCAGCTCTCACAGACCATAGAAAGATTATCAATGAATCAATCAGGGGTTTATAAAGCGCACTACTCACCCGTGAGGGTCTCAAGGCGCTCGGGGTAGGGGTGTGTGCAGCTCCGGATCAGTCAAAGAGCCGGGTCTTGAGGGCCTTTCTGAAGGCGCGCAGGGTCAGGGAGCATCTGATGTTCACTGGGAGCTCGTTCCAGGTCTTGGCTGCAATGTAGGAGAAGCTCTCCCACCTGCTCTTTTTCTGCGAATGCGGCGGATCTCTGACAGGGCGAGGTCGGCAGAGTGGAGGTTCCTCCTGGGCTCATGGAAGGAGACTCTCTCGTTGAGGTATTCGGGTCCTATGTTGTGGAGGGATTTGTAGGCGTGGGTGCGGAGCTTGAAGGTAACCCTCTTCTCGACGGGGAGCCAGTGGAGGTTGTGTAGGTGTTGGGTCATGTGTTCGTACCGCGGAGTCCCGAGGACGAGTCTGGCTGCGGAGTTCTGGATGGTTTGGAGTTTGTGTAGGAGAGTTCTGTTGATTTCGGCATAGAGGGTGTTGCCGTAGTCGAGTCTGCTGGTTATGAGTGCGTGGGTCACGGTCTTTCTGCATTCGTGGGGGATTTATTTGAAGGTCTTGCGGAGGATGCGCAGGCAGTTGAAACTGGTGGAAGCGACGGCGTTGATCTGGCGGGTCATGGAGAGGGAGGAGTCGAGGATGATGCCGAGGTTTTATGTGTGGTCAGTAGGGTGGGAAGACTCCCCAGGGCGTAGGGCTACCAGGTGTTATCCCAGGCGGCGGTGGAGGGTCCGAGGATGACGACCTCGGTTTTCACAGAGTTGAGCTTCAGGCAGTTGTCCTTCATCCAGGCAGCGACGTCCTTCCAGGATGCAGAGTCTGGTGTTCTCGAGATTCGTCGTGAGCTGGGTGTCGTTGGCATAGGATACAATCATGAGCCCATGCTATCTGACGATGGCGTCAAGGGGGGCCATGTAGATGTTGAAGAGCATGGGACTGAGCGATGATCCTTGGGGTACTATGCAGTTGATATCAGTGGGTTCGGAGAGGAAGGGGGGGAGTCGGATCCTCTGGGTTCTGCCGGAGAGAAAGGATTGGATCCATTCGAGGGCGGCTCCATGGATCCCTGCGTCGTGAAGTCTGGCTGCGAGCGTGCAGTGTGAGATGGTGTCTAAAGCTGCAGAGAGGTCCAGAAGGATGAGGGCCGCAGTGTGTCCCTGGTCGAGAAGCATGCGGATGTCATCGGTGGCAGCCAGAAGGGCAGTCTCATTGCTGTGGTTGCTGCGGAATCCAGACTGGGAGGCATCCAGGATGGAGATTTCTTCGATGAAGGCGGTCAGTTGACTGTTTACTAGTCTCTCGGTGACTTTGGCCGCGAAGGGGAGGAGGGAGATAGGCCGGTAGTTTTTCAGGTCCATTGGGTTTACCAAGGGTTTCTTGAGGAGGGGTTTGACTTCTGCCCGCTTCCAGTCGTCCAGGAAGGTGCCGGTTCTGAAGGAGGCATTGATGGTCCGTCCTAGTTCAGGTGCGATGGCGGCGGCCATGCTCGACCTTATTTTAACCAACTCCTTGGATATCCGCTACAATGCGACGACTCCTCTTGAGTGGTCTGACCATTATTTAGTGGACTTCTCAATCCTAAGCAAACAAGAATTAGGAGGACATGAAACCAGACCCACCAGAGCATTCAGGCAGTGGCATAAAATCACTCCTCAATCCTTTCAGGATTTTTTTACCCTCCCACGCTTTAAAGGGTCGGACGACATAGAGGACCAATTAGCATCTTTGAACACTAACCTTGTGGCAGCCATTAATCATTTAGCGCCATCTAAATTACAACTCAACCCCCTTAAACGTGTGCAAGCCCCATGGTACACACCTACTCTGAAAACAGAGAAATCCCGGTGTAGAAAGTTGGAACGGACCTGGCGCCTCTCACACAATCAAACTGATAAAGATTTATTCAAAAATGCTTTGACAATTTATCACAAAAATTTGAAGCTTGCTCGAAAAACGCATATTGCGACTGAGATTGACAATGCTGAAAATTCTTCCCGCACGCTTTACCAAATATTAAATACATTTATCAATCCAAAAGCTTGTAATGCTGATGCTGCTCCCTCACAACTCCTCTGTGACAACATAGCCAATTATTTGTCTCAGAAAATTGAAACAATATATCAAAAAATTACCTCGACCATTGGGCCCTGCCTCAGTCAGCCCCTAAACTCTATCCCTGTTAAGGAGACACTACACACCCTAGATACCTTCCCTTTATGCACTATATAGGAAGTTGCTGCTCTTTTAAAAAGTACCAAATCTGGCTCGCCTCTAGACCCTATGCCTGCCAAAATTGCAGCCACTCTGTCGACTTCGCTCGCCAGTCCTATTTGTGCTATCCTTAATAAATCATTGGAGGATGGTGTCCTTGCGGCTGAATGGAAGGCAGCCCAGGTCGTTCCCATTAGGAAAACATGAAGCTGTCACCTGAGGACTTTACCAACTATAGACCTATTTCTTTACTCCCCCTCTTCAGTAAACTCCTCGAAAAACACATTAACAAACATCTTTCCATGTTTATTGAATCCTCCCATTGTTTAGACGAATCACAATCCGGTTTCCGCCCGAAACATAGTACGGAGACTACATTAGTGGAGGTCATAGACAACATCAGAATGGCAGCAGATAAGGGTCAGGCAGTGATGTTGGTCCTGCTTGACCTGTCTGCTGCCTTCGACACCATATCTCATCAGGTTCTTATCACCCGCCTTGAGGAGATGGGTGTAAGAGGTAAAGCACTAAGTTGGTTGACTGACTTTCTGACCAACAGGACGCAAACTGTCAATCTTGGTCCCTATCGCTCTCCAACCTCCGGTATCAGCAAGGGGGTTCCTCAGGGCTCTTGTTTGAGCCCTACATTGTTTAATATCTATGTGGCCCCCTTGGCAGGACACCTTAGACGGCTTGGATTTGACCCCATATCCTATGCCGATGACACACAACTGTTGATGTCATTTGACAAAGCAAATCCACTCACCCAGGACTTCTTTTCTGAGGGCATGAAAGGTGTTGCGCATTGGATGAGGGAAACATTTTTACAACTAAACTCTGAAAAATCAGAAATCATGCTGTTTGGAGAGGCAAAACTAAGATGGTCCCCTAGTTGGTGGCCAGAGGAATTGGGCTCTGCCCCGTCCCCTAAAGCTGTTGTAAAGGATTTGGGTGTGCGCCTGGACAACGATCTTACTCTTGAAGAACATGTCAACAGCACCGCCAACACATGCTTTCACACTCTTCGCATGTTGCGTAGGGTCTGTCCCTTTCTTCCTATTACCACCTGAGGAAATATGAATTTTTATGGTCAATTGTGTCCCCTATCTTAGACCCCAACGGCTCCATGTACATGCTACAAGTACATGTATGTTCCCTCCAGTTCCAGCTATGAAGACGCAAATACATGTGCGTCCAACGTCAACATGTCCTCTCTCAGATCCGCCATGAATGGGCCGAATATTCCATTCCTAAGTATGATTGGCCACCGACTTTATATGGTTCACTTTTCTAGTTTTACAGTTCAGGCGAGTAGGCCCTGAATTCTGCCATCAAGCCTTTTCCTGCTTCTACCTCTGAAATGCTCCAGCCTGGACCTGCATCCGTATCCCTGAACTTTGTCCTACTCCCTGCGCGGCTAACGGTGCCTGACGCGGCCTGTTGCCTGCCAAAAACTGTATTCAGCCTTCAAGTTATCTGCTCCGCTCCTCATCCAATGCATTCCTGTCTAGTAGTTTAGGTAAACATCCTTCCAGCTACCGAGCAAAGAGCTCGGCCTCGCTGTCTTTATGCAGGTAATTCATAGCCCCTG
Source organism: Triturus cristatus (assembly GCF_964204655.1). Classification (NCBI taxonomy): domain Eukaryota; kingdom Metazoa; phylum Chordata; class Amphibia; order Caudata; family Salamandridae; genus Triturus; species Triturus cristatus. The sequence continues at coordinate 714,421,306 of NC_140583.1, forward strand.
TTACCATGGAAGATTCCTGCCCCCTCGCATCTCATGTAGACACATAGACGCTTGTACATGCACTAACAGTCAGTATAGAGTAGATTCCGTCCGAGAGACCTTTCCTTTTGGATAAAACAGTTCCTTAAACAAAGATATTAGATACGATTTGGGATTAGGTTGACCTGACCCCCAGACTTCTGTCTCCACATGTAGAGCTAAATGTCAATTCCCCTTCACCCTCTAGTTGCACGTCAATCACACGTCATGCGGCTGCGCGCGCATCTCTGCCAAACATTTCTGCTGACACTGCAGGATTCTCTTATGGATCCACCCACTTGTGACATCATTTTAAATGACGTTTCTAGTATACGCCTGTTATTACGCCCATTTTCATTACGTATGTGTATTCTTATCTGTATTATCAGCTGTTACGCCTCCTGCATCTGTCTTAATGCAATGCTTTTCATATATATATTGTTACTTGTCAATAATGTATTGTCTATCCCTTCCTGAACCTTCGTGGTGATGGAATAAGATTGCCTGGTTCGAACCATAATTCCTTTGTAAGGAATAAAGCCCTTTTCAGAACCTCTAATACCACGGATTCTGCCTCTTATTTTGACTGAGTTATTCTTACTAGACTTTTCCGCATAAAAATAGTACAGGTAATTTAAATATTTACCACATAAATTGGCGCCCGAATAGGGACACTTTCTCATCTCACGCGCCGGAGGTGCGTTGCAGGCCCGGTCCCCTGCCACAGCTGAACGGACAAAAACGCGTACCCGCAGGATTTCCTGTATCTCCCTCCGGCCAAGCGGGGGTGACTGAGGCTGCGATCAACACCCAGACGAGGCGGTGAGAAGTGCGAAGTATCCCGACCAGAGCCTAGCTGAGAGAGCAAGATCCGAGGTATACAGAGGCCCACCAGGTTCCGAAGTTCCGAGTCCAGTCGAGTCCAGTCCGGTCCAGTTCAGTTCAGTTCCGAGGCCTTCCGTTCCGTGCTACCCGGTGAGTACCATTGCTGGGGAGGCATTTAGACGTGCACATTGGTTTGTGCCGGTCCTGACGGGTTTGGGTACACAGATCCGGTCTGCACTGTTTTAGCAGTGTATCTGTACTGTTTAGCAGTATATCCAGTATGTTCATGTATATAATTCAGTATTATCTAGTATTAGTATTATGTCAGTAACTAGTTTTCTTCTAATTATCATTGTTCGTTAAATGTTAAATGTTAAATGTTTACAGTGTTTAAAATTGTGGTATGAATGAGTGTTCATTATTGTGTTTATTGTATTAAATTGTGTTTAAACCCAGTTCAAGTAAGAATCAAGTAGCAAGGTTTAAAGATGTCGTTCTTTTCAAAATTAAGACAGATCAAAACTAGAAAAGGAGTACTCGAAGAAGCTGTTCCCATTCCACCTAGGGACACTCCAGGGTATTTTATGTACCACAAGCATGGCCTAGATGCCGTGTTATATCTTGACTTATGGGTGGACTACACCAAGGATCTAGCAGAAAGTCAGAGGTGGCCCGTAGCTGGGACATGGGATGCAGATTGCATCATGAGAGTAGAAGAAGAATTATGGAAAAAGAAAGCCAGACAGTCACAGAAAGATGCCATTGAGTTATGGCGTAAAGAGTCGCATAGGCGCACAGAGAAAGCGCTCAGACAGGAAGAGAAAAGTAGGGAGAACTCAAATAAAACCCGAGAAAACGTATTAGTTGAGGAAGGTATCCGAGTAAAAACAGAACAAGTAGATAGACAACGAAACACTCTTATGAATGGTATGTATCCTCTTTTGGCCGAAGGTTTACCTAAGGCCACCCCGGAAATACCGAAAGATTTGCCACCCCCGTTACTCCCGATTAAGGCACATCCCAAGACCGCAAAAGATATTTTCCTTTCCTCCTATTTAGACGACGTAGCTCCCGAATATGTTAATGTTCCACCACACACGCCACCTGTCGATGGTGCTCAACCCCGAGATCATCCGCCCCCAACTCCGCAACCACAAACTCCTCCGCACAATCCAACTTTTCCTGCATCCACAGTTTCTACCTTACATCCCACAAATCCTTTTATGCCTAGCACCTCAGAAAGTGCGACAGGAGGTGCGGCAGCAATTTTCGCCACGCCACCATTACGAAGTAAATCGTCTCTTAGAGATTTAGCAAACCAACGTACACCCCAAATAGCAACGTCCGACATGTTTAAGGAACATCTTGTAGATTGTAGATATGATCCAGTGCCCGGAAAAAATGACAGAATGCTGCTATCATCACTACGTATACGACGAGCTTCAATGTATTTAACGACACTACCAGGAATGATTCAACATTTAGACAATATATATCGCTTTGTCCAAACGGGGCAAGGCCCTGAAAGTATTGACGAAGCCATGGAATACCAGAAAGTGGATATACAGAGACTACTGTTACGTTTCTTCATAAACTGCTTGATCAGAGACAGAGATAGGTCCGAGGTAGACCAGGATGAAATGCAAGTACTTACCAGATGGGGTCAGAATATATCAGAGGGAAAACATGATAAACAGACATGTATAGTAGCTATGTGCCGAAAGATCCGCAAGGAAGTAGAACGAATACATAAAGCCAGATTGGAGGCAGACAAAACTGAATCAGAGGGAGAGGAGGAGGAAGAATCAGAAATGCCCACAGGACAATTAGAAACGATAGCTTATGTAGGTAGGGGAAGACCTTGTAACAATACCAGATACTTTAATGATCCGATACGTCCGATACGTCCAGAATGTAACAGACATTTTCAAGCTCCTATGCTAAATACGAAGTCCCCTGAACACTTGTTCCAGGCTGCTGATAAATTACTCCGAGACCGAAGGGGGTATCACATGCTCGATTCTATGGATGAACAAGAATTAGCCAAGTCAGCAGTACAATGGGCTGACAGTTCTGAAAAATACAGTGATGATGCGCTAGCACACACGTTTTTGAACCTTACCCCAGACGAACAGCGTTTAGCTGGTATATACATGATACAACACCTCCTTATATTATATAGAAGCCAACACTCCGACCCTGGTCCCCTACCTGATATACTGATAGAATTACTCACGAATAAATGGAGAGGTTCGGGTACTGATTTAATTAAAGAAATTCTAGAATATCGACACCAGTACATTGTCTTCGTATGCCCAGAACATGTTTCAGTTCCCCCCAAGTTGGAAAGAAAAACGTATCACATAGACAGACAGAATCCCTTACGCGAAGTACACCCAATCAGAGGTGAAGACAATACATTTAAACGCGTGTTTGTGTACACGCCCATAACTAAAATTGAATTATTAGAAATGAAGAAAGTAGTACCTAGCCATGACAAAGACCCAGCAGGTTTCCACCGTGAGATAAAAGACATGTTACTCATGGGAGAGTATACTTATCCTGACATTATGAAAATATTGAAAGTTTTATTGCCTGCCGGTATTTACGAGAAACTCAAAGAAAAGGAATGGGAGGTGGGAGACCAAAAGATAGATTGGACAGCACTAGAAACCGAAGAAAAAGCCCGAGCTGCAGGTTCAGGGCTTGGGGAAAAGACTACAGCATTACCAGGATTATTAGTGCAGGTACTACCACGTTTATTAACTACGAAAAAGGAAGACTGGGGTGCAATTTCAGCCTGTTAACAAAAACAAGATGAAGACACTAGTGATTTCTATTCCCGATTTGAAAAATGTTTTGGTATTAATAGTGGCATAAAAGCAAGTAGTGAGTCGTATCCGCATCTGTTTGTGACAAAATTAGTTGAGAATTCCCTGCCCCAAGTTAAGAGTAGAGTATTAAAATTCGAGAGTACTTGGCAAGGTAACACACCGTCACAGATGTTACAAATGTTACAATATCATCACAATAGGATTAGAGAAGAACAAGAACATGAACAAAGACGTATGAAAGACACGAAAATGAAAATGCTTGTTGCTCAGTCAGTCCCAGCTGACGGTCATAAAAAGGGTACGACACAGTCCAATGATTCAGTAGGTCCTGTTAGAGGGACATGCAACTATTGTAAACAGCCAGGTCATTATATACACGATTGCGCAGTTCTAAAACATAATATCTCTACGGGTATAACGAAAGAGAGACCACGTCCGCCTAGACAGGATCAGATCCAACAACAAGTACCTCAGCATGCGCAACCTATGCCAGTTCCACAACAGACCGCACCACAACCACAACAACAACAACAACAACAGCCACAGCCTATTGTTGCAACACAAAACACGACACAACAGATGTACCAGTATGCACAAAATGACTATCCAGAGTATCAGCACTACACATGAAATAGCCTAGAGAGGGAAGTTGGCCTACCCCTTATTGAGGTTCCCGTAGATCAAGAAGGTCCTTACGTACAGAGTCACGTATTAGGGAAAGACAGAAAGTTTCTACTCGATACAGGGGCAAGCAGAACCACTATCAGTCACAGCGAAGTCCCAGGGGCACCCCTCTCAGGCTCACAAAATATTTCCCTTGGTTTTTCAGGAAAGCCCACTATTAACGAAGTATCGCAGCCACTTGCATTCACAGTCGGTCCATTAACACGGACTACAGATCTATTGCTCACAAAATCATGCCCAGAAAACTTGTTAGGTATAAAAACATTGAAGGCTCTAGGAGCTGTAATATGTTGTTCTCCGGAAGGAGTACGACTATTTTTGCGTGACTTCAAAGGTCACTATGTGTCCAGAGACATGGATCACCGGTTACAGAATTTACCCACACATTTATGGGCGCAAGGCCCCACTGATGTAGGTTGTATGCACATTACACCATATCGAGTCACACTCAAAACAGGAGTGGTATTGCCACGAATACGACAATACAAGTTACCCCCAGATGCTGTAGTGGCTTTACTGCAAATCATTGACGAGCTCATTGCACAAGGAGTGGTTGTAGAAACGGACTCTAATGTATGTAATTCCCCGATAATTCCGATTCTTAAACGAACTGATCCAAAAGCCCCACCAGTATATCGATTAGTTATTGATCTACGAGAATTAAATAAATGCATTGTACCACAATACCCCGTGGTCCCAGATATCTCTTCATTGCTAACAGCCATAGATTCAGAAGCAACGTTCTTTACTGTAATTGATCTCAAGAACGCTTTCTTTAGCGTCCCAATAGATCCGGAAAGCCAATATTTGTTCGGATTCAGTTTAAATGGACGAAGTTTTAAATTCGCACGTGCACCTCAAGGATTCACAGAAAGCCCCAGCATCTATAGCCAAGCACTGAAAAGAGAACTTGACAGTATCCATATGCCAGCTAACACTGCTTTGCTTCAATACTTCGATGATCTGCTGATCACCGCCCGAAGCGAACCTGAATGTGAAAAAGCATCACTGACGGTTTTACATTTCCTAGCCGACAAGGGGCACAAAGTGTCCCCTTCAAAGCTGCAATTCTGTGTCCAGCAAGTTGTGTACCTTGGGCACTTGCTGTCCAAGGGGGGACGACAGCTTACACCCGACCGTATCCAGTTAATTGTTAACATGCCGCCACCCAAGACACAAAAGGAGGTACGGGCATTCATAGGCCTCACTTCGTACTGTAGGCAGTGGATCCCTCAATATGCATTTCTAGCAAAACCACTCATTCAGTTGACAACACAGGAGGCAGCGACATCGACTGCCCTCCCTTGGGCTCAGGAACATACACAAGCTTTTGAAAGCTTAAAGAAAGCTTTATGTCAAGCACCTGTTTTAGCAACACCATGTTACAGCAAACGTTTTACACTTTTTGTTACAGAACGAGAAGGTACTGCTTTGTCAGTACTCACGCAGGAACAAGCAGGATCACACAAGCCATGTGCTTACTTTTCCAGTACATTAGATCCCGTAGCCCAGGCTCTTCCTGCGTGCCTGAAATCAGTCGCAGCAACAGCTTTAGCAATCAGACAAAGTGATGCCATAGTGTTAGGACATCAATTGACAGTACAAGTACCACACGCAGTAGAGGTTCTCTTGAACCGGACCCAAACACAACACTTGACTATAGCAAGACTGACGGGTTATGAATTGACATTGTTCCAGCCACATATAGAAATCAGACGTTGTAGTACATTAAATCCTGCCACACTTTTGCCATTAAGTGGAACAGACCCCTTGGCACATGATTGTATTGAAGTTATCACTATTACGACGAAACCCAGACAAGACTTGACAGATATTCCATTATCAGATCCAGACCTGACATTGTATGTAGATGGTTCATGCATGAGAACAAGTACAGGAGAGTTAGTGGCCGCTTATGCAGTCACAACAGACACTGAAGTTATTGAAACAAATTGCATAGATACCTTGTCAGCTCAAGCAGCAGAGCTCATCGCTCTGACACAAGCCTGTATTCATGCCAAAAATAAGAAAGTCAACATATACACAGATTCACGTTACGCATTCGGAGTCGTCCATGACTTCGGCGTGCTTTGGCGAGAGAGAGGTTATTTAACTTCTCACGGTGCCCACATCCAGCACGGTCCCCTTATTCAAGCTCTGTTAGATGCAATACATCTGCCGACTGCAATATCGATTATGAAGTGTAAAGCCCATACAAAAGTGACTGACATTATTTCTCAGGGTAACGACCTAGCTGACAGAACAGCTAAACAGACTGCTCAGAATCAGACTCATACAACTGACACGACAAAGACATTAGTTCCGACACCAACACACTGCATGACAGTTAAGGATCCCGCCCTTGATGTAATTGACATACAAACACATGCTACACCAGAAGAAATAAAGAGATGGACTGAATTAGGAGGGATCCAAACGAATCAAGGATGGATGACGAAGGGAAAATCTATATGGTTTCTCCCCGACTCAATGGTTCAAGTCATCATTAACACAATCCATAGTCCAGCGCACCTAGGAGAGAAAGCTATGCTAGACAGTATTCAACACATTTGGTTCAATAAACACTTGCGAGCAGCAGCTAAACAGAAAGTACGTACCTGCATGATTTGTTGTCAGTTCAATCCAGGAAAAGGCGTACCTGTAGAGCAGGGTGGATTTCAACCCCCGATCACCCTTTTGAAGTCCTCCAGATGGACTATATCCAGATGGAACGATGTCGAGGATTCAAATATGTCCTCGTAGTTGTATGCGCTCTTTCCCGGTGGACAGAGGCGTATCCCGTCTCAGATTACACTGCCCCGACTACTGCCAAACAGTTAGTTCGAGAATTCTTCCCACGGTATGGTTTGCCCCGTGTTGTGTACTCAGATAATGGCCAGCCATTCTCATCCGAGCTAATGAAACATGTTTCACTTTTGTTAGGCTATCAATGGAAATTCCACTGTGTCCGACATCCCGAGGCAGCAGGTCTCGTGGAGCGGCATAATCAAACTTTGAAAATTAGACTGTCCAAAGTATGTAGAGAAAAAGGTGTCGACTGGATAGTAGCTTTACCAGTTGCGCTCTTTTACATGAGAATGGTAGCACATTCTCGAACAGGGCTATCCCCGTATGAGGTGATCTTCGGTAGACCACCAAATATGTGGGGGACGCCTATACCCCGTAAAATAACTGATGTTGATTGTAATATGCTGACAGATTACCTGGCTTCCTTGATGTCTGCACTACAATCTTGTCGTTCACAGGTAGCTGCAGCTTTTCCCGATAACACTGAGGTGAAGCCCCATGACGTGGTTCCGGGAGATCTTGTACTGATAAGGAACTTCGACAGAAGGAACCCGCTGGAGCCTCGCTGGCAGTCGCCTAAACTCGTCTTATTGACCACAAGGACAGCTGTGAAGATTGAGGGACGTAAAGGGTGGTTGCACTCGAGCCATATCAAAAAATTTCATGGACTATCTTCCGACTTGAATTATCAGCCCTGCATTCCCTCACAGACTGACTCAAAACTCCCCCTGGTTGACAAGACAGAAAAGGAAAACTATAAACTGAAACTAAGGTCTAGCAAGTCAGACAATTTGATTGTTTAAGTCCTCTCCAAGGTGAATCGGTTGAATTTGTCTCTGACATGTATCCTCTAGACCCAAATATAGAGAGAAATAGACAGAAACAGCTCAAGAAACATGCATACTGTAAATCACTTCGTAGTCACTGTATAGTGACATTGTTAATTATGTTTTTTCTAAGTCTTCTGATTATCATTGTCAGTATATTATTACACATGTATTACCCTATTTCCCGGCGTGCTTTCAATGCTACTGCCGAACATTCTTTTAGCGAATTACCCCCGCATGAGTTGTCCTATAGATTTGCGCTGCGCAACAATACATTCATTAGTATGTTACATCATTCTCATCAGACCAGCAATGCTACAAATTGTTGGATATGTGGCCGACTCCCTCCCTATCAGAAATACAAGGGAGTTCTGCCTCTCTTTCCGTATCCATTCACACACAATGGCTCCTGTGGAGCATGGTTTAGTTTGATTAATTCCCTAGATTCAAATTCAGTAGTTTATCAAGACAACTGGGTTTGGGGAAACCTGAACCTAGTTTTACTTAAAGTCTGCTACCCTAACAAGGAGGGACTTCCCAAAAGAACAGGAACTGATCTAGAAAATGAAGTATATGGATTAGGTAACTTTACACTTAATCTCATGATCCTGAATGTTGAATCCGAAGCTACACCAATCTTGCCCGCTATGTCAGTATTTCCAGTTAGAGGCGAATTATGTGTAAGAAAGAATGGTTCAATACACATGGGCCATATTAAATGTACCACTGTAATAGAATTCAGTGATAAAGGCAAATCTACATTTAGAGATTCTCGTCACTCCTACTTCACCTGTGGTCACACCGCATACATACGCCTACCCCTAGATTGGGATGGTACCTGTTACATTGCATTCCTTCTGCCACCTGTTTTCCTAGCCCCGCCTGATTACCATAGGAATACCCATTTAGTACACAATAGACAGCAGAGAGATCTCCCGATTGTCGACTACACCGAAACAGCATGGGAGCAATACACAGATTTCAATAAAGGTTTCTTTCCCTACATAGGTACAGTCACTAATAGTAAGTTGATACGTAGATTAACTAGAACCCTTGAAGCAGTAGTGAATGAAACTACTTCCGCCTTAGGCAACTTAACAGAGGAGCAGTCTGCGATGCGGATTGTTGTTCTTCAAAATCGTCTTGTCCTTGACGTCATCCTGGCCGATAGGGGCGGAGCTTGCAGGGTCATCGGATCAAGTTGCTGTGTTTTCATACCAGAAAACGCGCCGTCAGTATATAAAGCCATAACTCGACTTCATAAGATTGTAAGCCAGATACACCAGAATCCAGGAACCTGGACTTGGTCCGGTTGGTTCTGGAGCGTGTTGTCAGCCTGGGGATGGAGGATCGTATCCTTCCTAGGTATTGGCTTTCTCATTCTATTCAGTTGCTGCTTGTGTCTACAATGTGGGCCAGCGATTTGTGGTCTGTGTGCCACATCGTGTATCCCGCCTTCGAATTTTCATTCAAGATCCCGGAAGAAGAAAGAAGAACAAATGATGCTATATGAACAGATTGATGGATTGATGAAGATGGATATTTCATAAGGGTCCGTAGGGGACAAGGAGGGAATGAGGAAATATGAATTTTTATGGTCAATTGTGTCCCCTATCTTAGACCCCAACGGCTCCATGTACATGCTACAAGTACATGTATGTTCCCTCCAGTTCCAGCTATGAAGACGCAAATACATGTGCGTCCAACGTCAACATGTCCTCTCTCAGATCCGCCATGAATGGGCCGAATATTCCATTCCTAAGTATGATTGGCCACCGACTTTATATGGTTCACTTTTCTAGTTTTACAGTTCAGGCGAGTAGGCCCTGAATTCTGCCATCAAGCCTTTTCCTGCTTCTACCTCTGAAATGCTCCAGCCTGGACCTGCATCCGTATCCCTGAACTTTGTCTTAATCCCTGCGCGGCTAACGGTGCCTGACGCGGCCTGTTGCCTGCCAAAAACTGTATTCAGCCTTCAAGTTATCTGCTCCGCTCCTCATCCAATGCATTCCTGTCTAGTAGTTTAGGTAAACATCCTTCCAGCTACCGAGCAAAGAGCTCGGCCTCGCTGTCTTTATGCAGGTAATTCATAGCCCCTGTTACCATGGAAGATTCCTGCCCCCTCGCATCTCATGTAGACACATAGACGCTTGTACATGCACTAACAGTCAGTATAGAGTAGATTCCGTCCAAGAGACCTTTCCTTTTGGATAAAACAGTTCCTTAAACAAAGATATTAGATACGATTTGGGATTAGGTTGACCTGACCCCCAGACTTCTGTCTCCACATGTAGAGCTAAATGTCAATTCCCCTTCACCCTCTAGTTGCACGTCAATCACACGTCATGCGGCTGCGCGCGCATCTCTGCCAAACATTTCTGCTGACACTGCAGGATTCTCTTATGGATCCACCCACTTGTGACATCATTTTAAATGACGTTTCTAGTATACGCCTGTTATTACGCCCATTTTCATTACGTATGTGTATTCTTATCTGTATTATCAGCTGTTACGCCTCCTGCATCTGTCTTAATGCAATGCTTTTCATATATATATTGTTACTTGTCAATAATGTATTGTCTATCCCTTCCTGAACCTTCGTGGTGATGGAATAAGATTGCCTGGTTCGAACCATAATTCCTTTGTAAGGAATAAAGCCCTTTTCAGAACCTCTAATACCACGGATTCTGCCTCTTATTTTGACTGAGTTATTCTTACTAGACTTTTCCGCATAAAAATAGTACAGGTAATTTAAATATTTTTGATCTGGCGGGTCATGGAGAGGGAGGAGTCGAGGATGATGCCGAGGTTTTATGTGTGGTCAGTAGGGTGGGAAGACTCCCCAGGGCGTAGGGCTACCAGGTGTTATCCCAGGCGGCGGTGGAGGGTCCGAGGATGACGACCTCGGTTTTCACAGAGTTGAGCTTCAGGCAGTTGTCCTTCATCCAGGCAGCGACGTCCTTCCAGGATGCAGAGTCTGGTGTTCTCGAGATTCGTCGTGAGCTGGGTGTCGTTGGCATAGGATACAATCATGAGCCCATGCTATCTGACGATGGCGTCAAGGGGGGCCATGTAGATGTTGAAGAGCATGGGACTGAGCGATGATCCTTGGGGTACTATGCAGTTGATATCAGTGGGTTCGGAGAGGAAGGGGGGGAGTCGGATCCTCTGGGTTCTGCCGGAGAGAAAGGATTGGATCCATTCGAGGGCGGCTCCATGGATCCCTGCGTCGTGAAGTCTGGCTGCGAGCGTGCAGTGTGAGATGGTGTCTAAAGCTGCAGAGAGGTCCAGAAGGATGAGGGCCGCAGTGTGTCCCTGGTCGGTGGCAGCCAGAAGGGCAGTCTCATTGCTGTGGTTGCTGCGGAATCCAGACTGGGAGGCATCCAGGATGGAGATTTCTTCGATGAAGGCGGTCAGTTGACTGTTTACTAGTCTCTCGGTGACTTTGGCCGCGAAGGGGAGGAGGGAGATAGGCCGGTAGTTTTTCAGGTCCATTGGGTTTACCAAGGGTTTCTTGAGGAGGGGTTTGACTTCTGCCCGCTTCCAGTCGTCCAGGAAGGTGCCGGTTCTGAAGGAGGCATTGATGGTCCGTCCTAGTTCAGGTGCGATGGCGGCGGCCATGCTCGACCTTATTTTAACCAACTCCTTGGATATCCGCTACAATGCGACGACTCCTCTTGAGTGGTCTGACCATTATTTAGTGGACTTCTCAATCCTAAGCAAACAAGAATTAGGAGGACATGAAACCAGACCCACCAGAGCATTCAGGCAGTGGCATAAAATCACTCCTCAATCCTTTCAGGATTTTTTTACCCTCCCACGCTTTAAAGGGTCGGACGACATAGAGGACCAATTAGCATCTTTGAACACTAACCTTGTGGCAGCCATTAATCATTTAGCGCCATCTAAATTACAACTCAACCCCCTTAAACGTGTGCAAGCCCCATGGTACACACCTACTCTGAAAACAGAGAAATCCCGGTGTAGAAAGTTGGAACGGACCTGGCGCCTCTCACACAATCAAACTGATAAAGATTTATTCAAAAATGCTTTGACAATTTATCACAAAAATTTGAAGCTTGCTCGAAAAACGCATATTGCGACTGAGATTGACAATGCTGAAAATTCTTCCCGCACGCTTTACCAAATATTAAATACATTTATCAATCCAAAAGCTTGTAATGCTGATGCTGCTCCCTCACAACTCCTCTGTGACAACATAGCCAATTATTTGTCTCAGAAAATTGAAACAATATATCAAAAAATTACCTCGACCATTGGGCCCTGCCTCAGTCAGCCCCTAAACTCTATCCCTGTTAAGGAGACACTACACACCCTAGATACCTTCCCTTTATGCACTATATAGGAAGTTGCTGCTCTTTTAAAAAGTACCAAATCTGGCTCGCCTCTAGACCCTATGCCTGCCAAAATTGCAGCCACTCTGTCGACTTTGCTCGCCAGTCCTATTTGTGCTATTCTTAATAAATCATTGGAGGATGGTGTCCTTGCGGCTGAATGGAAGGCAGCCCAGGTCGTTCCCATTAAGAAAAACATGAAGCTGTCACCTGAGGACTTTACCAACTATAGACCTATTTCTTTACTCCCCCTCTTCAGTAAACTCCTCGAAAAACACATTAACAAACATCTTTCCATGTTTATTGAATCCTCCCATTGTTTAGACGAATCACAATCCGGTTTCCGCCCGAAACATAGTATGGAGACTACATTAGTGGAGGTCATAGACAACATCAGAATGGCAGCAGATAAGGGTCAGGCAGTGATGTTGGTCCTGCTTGACCTATCTGCTGCCTTCGACACCATATCTCATCAGGTTCTTATCACCCGCCTTGAGGAGATGGGTGTAAGAGGTAAAGCACTAAGTTGGTTGACTGACTTTCTGACCAACAGGACGCAAACTGTCAATCTTGGTCCCTATCGCTCTCCAACCTCCGGTATCAGCAAGGGGGTTCCTCAGGGCTCTTGTTTGAGCCCTACATTGTTTAATATCTATGTGGCCCCCTTGGCAGGACACCTTAGACGGCTTGGATTTGACCCCATATCCTATGCCGATGACACACAACTGTTGATGTCATTTGACAAAGCAAATCCACTCACCCAGGACTTCTTTTCTGAGGGCATGAAAGGTGTTGCGCATTGGATGAGGGAAACATTTTTACAACTAAACTCTGAAAAATCAGAAATCATGCTGTTTGGAGAGGCAAAACTAAGATGGTCCCCTAGTTGGTGGCCAGAGGAATTGGGCTCTGCCCCGTCCCCTAAAGCTGTTGTAAAGGATTTGGGTGTGCGCCTGGACAACGATCTTACTCTTGAAGAACATGTCAACAGCACCGCCAACACATGCTTTCACACTCTTCGCATGTTGCGTAGGGTCTGTCCCTTTATTCCTATTACCACCCGTAAATCCCTGGTCCAATCATTGATTATCAGTAGATTGGACTACTGCAATGCTTTGCTAATTGCAGCTAAAGAAAAATCTTTATACAAATTACAGGTGGTCCAGAATACCGCAGCCCGATTAGTAAACAACGCACTTCCCAGGACCCCGTCAGCCCCTTTGCTTCGCGACCTTCATTGGCTCCCCATAAAAAAGAGAGTCAGATTTAAAATCTGTTGCATAGTTTTTAAATCCCTGCACAACTTGGGTCCTGGCTATCTTGCTCGGAAACTTGTTAGATACACTCCTACTAGACTATTGAGATCCAGCCAACTTGCATACCTGCATACCCCTCGCATCAAATTGGCCCGGATGGGAGGGAAGGCGTTCTCCTATCTGGCACCCCATTATTGGAATCTCCTCCCGTTACATCTACGTCAATGTACCAACCTAGGGGTCTTCAGGAAATTACTGAAAACAGAACTTTTCTAATCGTACTCTCCTCAGTGGTCAATCAGCAGTCCAAAGCGCAGAGATACCCCGTATGGGATGATTCAGGCGCTATATAAAACCCATAAATAAATAAATAAATACATAAATAAATATACTACTCTTGGACCATACTGTAAAAATAAAGTATTACAATGGGGAGACCCAATCTCCTGAAGAAATTAAGTCTAACTAGAATGATACAAAGTAGAATCTCTGCTACTGAAACACAGATTAGAAGAAGCAGAACTTGAGATTCTAAAAAGATTTGCTGATTCTCCCTACAACACATTTAGATTAAAAGAGTAATTCAATACAATTTCAAATAAAGATTATCAGGACAAGATAATAGACTCAGGCAATTTAGATAGTTATTGTATTAATGTTCAAAACGTGATACAGATAAGCAATTTCTTAAACATTTCAATCATAATAATAAAGCATGAAGTGCAAGACTACACTTTCATAAGAGGTTCAAATCTAAAGATGATGGTTTAAAACAAACATCAGATACAAAGTTCAAGACTTCTACCACCATTAAAGGCAGAAGGATAGTGCAGTCCTTTTAAACAACATATAAAGAGCTAAAGCAAAGGGGTAAAGAATCCAATTTTAAAGTCCTCTAAGGGTGAGTCCAAGAGCATTGCCATAAAGGAAATATGAAGCAAACAAAAATCAATGAGATCGGCAAACAAGGATTCTAGGTCAATTGCACGATTGCAGCAGCATCAGCAAAAAGGCAGTCCAAGATAGATATTTAAAGTATGATTATAAAATCATAGGAAAAGAGTTCCGTTCTCTTCCAAAGAAAGGAACAAATTATAGCGTTGAGTGGAAGTGTGTCCCAAAAAAAAAACCTATTGTGTTGCATTGCCAAAAAGGTATAGCATTATCCCTCCATTTGGGTTTCGTCTTTTGTAGTCTTTATGATACCTTAATGACGTGGTGTCACTCCACTTGTCAGTACATCATATGATTAATTTAGTTACTCCTGCATTATTTTCCAAGCACTTCATAAGAACAACTTGACTTTCCGGGCCTTACAGGTTTGCCAACTGTAAGAAATATAGAATGTAGCAGTCTATGGCATCGTTTTGGAGTTGACTTCACACCGAGCCATATCACATTGAATTTGCAAGAATGTCCTTTGTATGTAGAATGAAATATGCACAGCAACACTTGCAGAAATGCTAATGAATTATTTTGCTTGCTAAGAAAAAAGAACACATTTAAAGCTTAAAATGCTTACATCAGCTTTAAATAAATTAAAATTAATTGAAATCAAATATAATGCATCAAATCATCACTATATAATAAAAGTAAAGAAGAAATGTTTTACCAATGTATTATCACACCAAATGGATTAGCTTTAGCTATGGCCTATAGGGGACATCGTGGGTAAGTGTTACTAGTGATTTGTTCAGGTCATTGATATAGAGAAAAAATAGGAGAGGGGCCAGGACACACCACTGCCTAACCCCTCTCCCGACTTCAATGTCTTTAGATACCTCACCATCCCTGCTAATGCGCACCTGGGCATGAAGGTCTTTATGCAGGTGGGCTAAAAAAATGTACAAGGGGCTCGTCCAGACCGTAATTTAAAGGGATATTCCAGAGCCGTGACCTGTTGACAAAGTCAAAGGCCGAGGTGAGATCCATAAAGGCTAAATATATCGTTTTTTTTTGGCTATGTTATATTTGCCATTGATCAAGTTGAGGTTGAGCCACTGCTCAACTGACAGTGATGTAAAATCTGATCTACCTCGGCCTAATCGTATTATACAGGAACCTCCCCAAAATTTTCAACGTTTTATCGATCAGGGAGATCGGCCTGTAAAAACTTGGATTTGAGCGGTCCCCTTTTTTAAAAATCGGCACAATAATACTGGAGGGCCATGTGTTAGGTAAAATGGAATTTGTTAAATTATTAAAAACATTCAACAGTAAAGGTGCCCAAAAGTCCGGCTGACTTTTGATAAGATCAGGGCCGGGGGCTTTACAGCTCAGGCTCTGATCGATAGCCTCCTCTACTTCTGAAAGGTTATTCAGAACCCTGGTGGTGATTGCATTCTCATTAATTGCAGTGGATAGGACTGGAGCTAAATAAATCTTTGTAAAATGTGCTTCCCCTGCCTCACTAGAGATATTACAACTAATTGTGGTCAAGGGATGTCCCAGGGACCTCATGTCTTTGACCGCTAACCAAAAATCCTTCGACTGCCAGAGCGAAATTTTCCCAACGCTCTCTTAAAATTTCCTCTTTTCTAGCAGAAATAGCTAATTTGTAGCATTGTCTGAGGGATTTAATAAGAGAGCTATCTCTAGGTTTCTTAACAAGCGCCCTACGAAGAGCTCTATTAGCTACGGAGCAATCAGCATTAAAACAGCCTGGACCCGGGTGTACATACTTAATAGGCCTAGACAAAGTTTTGATGCCCACGCATAACTGCGTGAAAGGGTCAACTGCCTTAGAATGTTGTTCCTTGTAAGATAAGCAAATATCGATTAATTCAGGATATGTTCTTGCCATCCTGCCAAATAAGGATTTATTGTGTATACCACGCCAGACACTGGTCTGACGTGGTATAGACAGTAAAGACTTATTTGGCATATATCGGTGGAGGGGGACAAATCCCTTGCACCACACTCTTTATCATGGATCGGCCTGGGAGCAAAACTCAAGGTAAGGTTGATGGGGTTATGGTCCCCAAAAACTGTGGACACTACCTCCGCTTTTAACACATGGTTCTCTAATGGCGACGTGATAAAAATAAAATCTATAGTAGACGCCGAGCTCATACCTCTATAAGTAGGTTCTATGTGTTTGGCTCTTGTGGGTCCTACTGCAAGCTCCATCACATCCAAAAGATTATTGGTACTTATGAGATTTAATAATTGAGCACCCCTATTGAATATTGGTTCCTTATTGGTGGGGTGAATAGCTGAGTAAATGCTGCTTGGTAACTTAACATTAAAATCACCCCCAAGACAGATTCCTACAGAGTTAGTGACACATTTAGACATCTGTAGTTTGGAAATTAAATTGAATAAATTGGTAAAATTCATATTAGGAACATTATTAAAATCATTATTGTATAAAATTAATTCAACAAAATGAGGCCCCCCGTTTGTAAATTATAGCCTGAAATGTATCTCTGTCAGTAGAGAGGGCCCTAACACTACCACCTGCCATGATCTTAATCCAGATTAAAAGACCTCCTGCCGGCCGACCAGAGTTTGGGGTAGATGCTACGATGTTAAAACATTCAAACCCCTCCAAAAATAACTCCCTTGTTGCCCATGTCTCCTGGAACATTAAAATATCCTGTTTTTTAACTAACTCCAGTCAATCAGGCAAATTCATCTTAGACGCCAAGCCGGCAACATTCCAACTCAATATTTTAAGAGTGGATTCTACCTTAAGAACAGTTGGGGTATCCAGGTCACAAGTTGGGGACACAATTTGAAAAAGCACTGGCTCTGATAATGCTGACATAGACAATGGGGGAGACAGTCAATCGTGGCTGTCCAAACCCAACAGGGGCAAAAATCTGTTGTGTAGGGAAAGTGGAGGGGCATTAAGAGGCGCTTCAGATAATGCTTCCCCCAAGGGTTTCTTATAGAAATATCCCAGAAGTTAAGGTTGTTATATTAGAATTGTCCTCCTGTGCCATTAGTAGTGGTTTGACCACTGACGGATTGCGGAAGTTGATAACTATGCAGTCCCCTTTGATACACTTTATGGACTGACCCACCCACAAAACTCTACGTACCATAATGATGTTGTCAATGAGTGTCACCCTAAACCCTCTATGTTTAGATAACCAATCTACACACTTCTAGCGTAGTTGGTCCCATGATTCAACTTGATTTGGCTTTAGGGGGGGCACGCCTGTCAAGACCACTGCATAAGGACAGGCTGCCAGAGGCAGATTTAACACCTCCCTGCTACCAGTGGAACTTGACACGGGTATAGCGTCAGTGTCGCCCTCACGTGATGTACTACATACTGCGTGAGTGTTGATCTGCGCCACAATAGGTAAATGGGCCGGGGTAATAGTCCGGTGCATGTTATTAACAGATATACTATCTGCATTACCATTATTAGGAATACTGTTTACTGCAACTGTGCCCTCTGGTGCAAAACACTTTTTGATTTTCTTACAAACATCACATAAGTTGACCAATGGGGTAGGATTGGACACACAGGGCGAGATATTCACATTATTAGATGGTGCAAAGAAATCTGTCCTCTCAATCGTCATTGGCACTATGGGGCTGTCCTGGGTGGTTACATTTGTGTTGGTTGTCTCATGGCGGGGGGAGGAGCAATTGTTCCCTCAAGGAGGCAAAATGACTATTAAGTACATCTTTTACACGTTCAAATACAGTGTCCACAATTTGGCCAATGACGACTTCACCATGACTGTAGCTATCTAGAAAACACAGGTCGGTTTCAGTCTGAGTACTTATAGAGCGGCAGGGTTCAACAGTTGGAGTGTGGGCGTGGGCTACAGCAATCTAGGGGTTTGGGGGAGCACGTATCCATGAGCTCAAGCCAGAGTGAGATGCACTAGGACAGATGGGTTGCTTCCTCTTGGCACTAGTAACTTTGGCGGGCTTTCTTTTTCGTTTTGCCTCAGGGAGCGTCGGGGCACCCAAGGCAGTTACAGCTGATGGAGAGCCGTGAGATATAGTGCCATCAAAAAGAACCGCACAGTTGGTGTTAATACCATTGGGTATGCTAGCGTTCAGATTAGTGCCCACCGGGTTAAGAGGAAGAGAGGGTGACCCCATACCGAGAGAGAGGCGCCTATCAGTCAACTCGATCTCATTAGATACAATGCTAACAGCCCTTTCCAACTTACTGTCAATACTTGTCATTATAGACCTTGGAGGTAACTGCCCCTCTCGCTTTCCCATTATTACATTGGGCAGATAGGACTAATGGAAGTAAGATAAATTGTCTCACCTCAATAGGCTCAAAAACAGTTCGGCGGGGCTCCGATGAAAGAGGGGTGGCCCAGCCCAGTCTCCTCCGGTCTTTGACGGGTGCAGACCCGGGCAAGCCCGCACGCGTCCCACGCTGCGGGAACCCTGCGTCCTTTTTGAGCGCTCCTGGCGCTTGGGGTCGGTGTAGGCGGCGTGCACGCCGCTCAGGATGCTGGGGCTTGTGGTCCCCTAGCCGGCTTCTCCCTCATAGCCGGGACCAAGAATACCCCTTGATGACTCCGTTGGCGGTGGTGGCGGTCTGCAGAAAACACCCGTGGCAGCCTAAGCATCCCAATCACAGACAGCAGGTCAGATGGATAGAACTCCCCTTTTATAAAACTTTCAAGCATGCTTTTACAGTGCTTGTACTTCATTTGTCTCTATTACTGTATCACTTTGTTTATTTTGTGCAATATATACGCTCAGGTTTTTATGCTTAAAATTGGTAAAGTGTCATGTAATGTGGTTTTGAAAATATTTTGCTTCATCATTATATGATTACATATGATATGATATATATGATATGATTTTATGATACATGATATCCTTGAGTGTTCTACTGATCCAATGTCATCGAGTGCTCCCATAGCGGTAGTGCACAAAAAGGATAGCAAAGGAGCAGAACGCATATGTGCTGACATGAGTCTGACAAAAAAGGCCATTGAATGAGAAGAACATCCAGGTCCACACATTGCTGACATGATAACGCAACTAAATGGTGCAAAGGTCCAATCTCCCCTTGATTTAAATAAAGGTTGTCATCAGTTGGAACTCGAAGAAGATTGCAGGTGCATTACAAACTTTTCTACACATGTCAGTCTGTTTCGATACAATAGACTACATTTTGGTGTGTAATCTGCTACAGAACTGTTTCAAACCGTCATTCGACATATCATACAGCCTGTCATGAATGCGTTCAATTACAGCGATGACATATTGTTTTTCGGAGCTATGCAAGAAGAACACGAGAAAGCTCTTACACAAGTATGTTGTTTACTTCCCGAAGCAGGTTTGACTTTCAATGCAGACAAATTTGAGTTCCATAAGAGAAAGATACATTTATTTGGTCATATCTTTTTTGATGGGGACATGACACCTGATCCTGCTAAAGTACAAGCACTGTCGAATGCTGATCCCCCACAAGATGTTTCCATCGTGCATTCATTTCTTGGCATGGCCAGCTACTGTACTAGATATTTACAAGACTTTGCCACTGTAAGTGCTCCATTAAGAGAGTTGACAAAAAAGAATGTTTCATTTCAGTGATCACATGAATGTGAGAACAATTTAAAAAAATCAAACAGTCAGGGTTGTGGAATTCCTATAGCCCGACGCCCGGGACATACTGTTTGGGGTCAAGGTCAACAAGTTTTCATATGTATTTTGTCCCTGGGACAAGTAGTCCCAAACCCTACAGCACAAACCCTTTGGCTGCCAGTTTACAGTATCACATTATGGATCAAGGAAGGGCATTGTCTACAGTTAGGGTAATATGTGTGTCCATGTGTTAATGCTGCTCAAACTTGTATTTATGGTTCATTAATGCAAAGCCAGTATTATTAGGGTGAGCACTAAAAGTAAATGTTGTAAGCTCGGACTGCACTACTGTATAAACGTGTACACAAGTTTTCAAAGTGTAGTAATATGAGGCTATGTATAATGCTCCCAGAATGCTCTCTGATTTAATGCAAATATTTGCAGCAGCTTGAAAGCAACAGTGATGATTCTTTACTTTCAAAATAAAACGTCCATAAAAAATGCAAATAGGAAAAAAAACATTTTACTAAACCACTGTAAGATTTTAGGTGCCATATATTTGCAGCATCATTTAGTAAAGTTGATGTATGCTTGTAGTTCCCCAAAATATCCATAATGGAAAATCAGTGTAACCCGTTTAAATAAGATTATGGGAAACAAAAAAAATAAGCATAGGCAAAGCCAGTAGGTCTGAAATTGGTGGTCAGGCTTTGGGTTTTGTCAATACGTGACTTGTTTAGGCATGGTTTAACCTTAACAGTGTGGGACCTGCAGGGTCCTCACCATTCTAACAATTTCCAAAAGCAAAAATTATTTTTTGTCTCAAAAAGCACACATTGCCACAGCAGTTCTGGGCACTGAGCAAAACTACTTTGTGTGCCAATATGCTCCTTGTAAAAGAGCAGAATACTGTCGCTCATAGTGAAGCCAGCTGATAGACCGAGAGAAAGAGAGATAGACAACATTTTATTAAACACAAAAGGTCATGATTAATACCAGGCCTAATTAGAGGCCCAATTATTAAAGTAAGTCTCAAAAGTGTATCCAGGTATATAATAATAATAATAATAATAATATAGACACTTATAAAGTGCGACAGCTGCCTCAAACTGAGGTGTCCCGGCGCTAAGCGGACAGTAGTGCAACGCTGAACAGCTCAGAAGGTCAGGCCCTCGGGCCCTCAGTCTGCCCTAAAGAGCCAGGTTTTTACAATTTTCCTGAAGAGGGTCTGTTTCTATGGTGCGGAAGTTACTCGGCAGGGAGTTCCGCAGATTTGCTGCACAGAGCGTAAAATATCTGCCCCCCATTCGAGCCTTTTTGAAACGGGGAATGCACAGTAAATTTTGTGAATTGGACCTCAAAGGTCTAGACTGTTTATATCCACATAGTCTGTGTTTTAGGTAGCTGGGGCAGTTCCATGCATGGCTCGGAATGCCAGCGTCAATGTATATATCCTTGCATTTAGTGCATATATACAGTGTTCATGAATCTACAAGAATTTACAGATGTAGGCAATAGAAATAGTACTCCTAGAAAATATTTGTGAACTGCATTTTAGCATGTGCAAAAGTGCATGTGTGGATATGCTCATGTGAAATCTGAATGTTTTAAGTTCACTTTTCCTCCAACCACTTTTTTTCCCAAACCTGGAAGAAGTTTTACATATGCCACTGTCAGGATTAATTTCCAACTTTTTTCAGTATGGGAAAAGATTAGAAAAGGGTCGGTGAAAACCCTTAAAACATGCAAGTTACTAGGATTGCACAGGCTCAAAAGGGCATTCCGACCATAGAACTATTGCTTACCACTACTTTCAGCCCCAGTATGTAGACCTGCAGAAACGTAGCAACATATGGGAATTGCTAGTATTCAAACACTACTATGATACGAGCCCTGGCATAATTAGAGAGGCTTTATCAGAATGCTTACATAATGAAATTGCTGCCGTAATTTGTCGCCGCATTACATGGCACAAAAGGGACACGTGGATTTTGTTACAGGACAAGTAGATTTATGAAGCAACCTGCCCCATAAACAAGTAGATATTTTATTAAATTCCACACCCCACAGGCAATTGAGAATTCTACTGAAATGGCTTATTTCATACAGAGTTTGTCGTTGACGCTAGCCCTGTTGGGTTAGGTGCTATACTTGCACAGGACAGTGGACACCTGAATGCTTGAAGGCATGTTGTGGCGTATGCAAGTAGGAGTTTGTCCCAACCAGAATGTGCTTGCTCACAACTTATGAAAGAAAGTTTAGCTGTGTTGTGAGTGTGTGAACACTTCCATGTATTCCTGTATGGAAAGCCTTTTACGCTGGTTACGGATTATTAAGCTTTACTAACAATTTATGGCAAAACAAAGATGCCTCCTAGCATTCAACGCTGGGAACTAAGGTTACAAAAGTACAATTTTACCATTGCATCATTCAGGAAAGTATCAGAACCATTCTGATTACTTTTCCAGAGTGCCCATTAAAGGTTATGGAACTCCATGCAAGTCAGCTGAAGCTTATATCAACTTCATTGTAAAATCAAATCTATGAAAACCTGGAGGTGGAGTATGGGTCAACCATCTGGCAGCAATGGACAATGCCACAAGATATTCTCCATTCCTTGCGAAGAGGCAAAAACAGGTATCCTGCCACTAAAGTAGACTAACATCTGGATGCTCTTTGGGGCAGATTTATGACGTCTGGCGCATCTCTGCTAATCAGCAGAGATGTGCCAGAAGAGTTGCGACGCATCTGCCCACCCGTGCGCCACCATTGATGCGTCGCATTTACAATACGGCGCACCGTGGCACTCAGATGGGCAGATGCGTGACGCATCTCCTGTCGGAAAGTCGGCGCATTGCTGGAGTTGCGTCGCAACCGCGACGCAGCTCCAGCAAGGCTCGGGGGTGCCCTGTCACTTACATGCTATGTCAATCCTTACGCCTGCTTCAAGCAGGCGAAGGGTTTTGACGCAGCATGGCCTTAAAAGTGACTGAGTGAAGTATTGTAGATTTCACTCTGCCACTTTTAGGAGGCGTTCCTGCGCCGTAACGTACCCCCCTGCTCCAGAACACCTACATGTGGCGCAGGGCTTTACAACGTGACGCATCTGCCAGATGCGTCACGTTGTAAATACCCCGCAGCATGGCGCAGGATTTGCACCGCCGCTGCGTCACAAAAGTGACGCAACTGCGGCGTAAATGAGGCGCAAGGGGCTCATAAATCTGCCCCTTTATTTGTAATGTTTAACAGATGTGGATCAAATGCTTTGAAACAAAGGAGTTGCCTTATTCAGCAAGAATCTTGCAGGACAATTTCACCTTGAAAAATAATTTCATTATCGCTGTTATGACAGAGGCTTTAGTGGCACTGCAATAATTCTAGAAGAATATACCTCAGAAAGGTCCTGGTGTACACACTTCAAAGGGGACACTACCGTGGTGTGTTGGCCTGCCTACATGTACTTTTTTCATTTTTCAGTCATCCTTCTCCCTGACTACTCTTGTGCATCTGAGATGAGTGTCAAACTCCATAAAAAGAAGTTAAATTAGGGCACATAACCATTCGCGCCGCGACCAGGGAATGAAAATGAAATTGGCTTTTCTGCCCATTTCCACTGTGCTGTCCACCTCATTTTGAGGTCTTTTGTGCACCCCCATGTGATTATTTATGAGGCAGGTGTGCCTGGTGTCCTTGCCCTTACACTTTGTGTTCTGTCTTTTCAACTTGGTCTGCCTCCCCGGCCTGTCAAACACCCAATTAACTCTGCTCCTTTTTTACCTAGGGGGAATCTAGCCACTTGGCTTTTAAGGACTCATTTTGTAGGTTTGGCCTAGAGATACCTTTAGCTGTTTCACCAGCCTCATGGTTTCCAAGAAATTCATAATAAACATGCATATATACAGAGGTTTAGGTCAGTCTTCTTCATCGAGTGGTTTGTTCATATGTGATTTCCATTTTACTACTACCCACCACAGCATTGCTCGTTTTATTGAGATTGAAGGCATTTTGCTTGTGCATATCCTCTTAAAACGTAGCCTTCTTCAGGATGATATTCCAATCACTGCTTTCATTTTTGCTTTTATTTCATTATTAATAAATTATTTTTTGTAGAGTAAACATTTGCACAAAATCTTTAGATGGTGACTGTTTTAAAAAAAAAAATTAAAACGTTTAATGCCTACTGCCTTTGCTTGTGGAAAGAAATAAGCATCACAGGCTTGCCAGAGCTACTGGCTTTGCTAAACGTTTGTAGTTTTATTTAATGAGGGTTATTTTATTTTACCTTGCATCATCTTATATTAAAATATGTTTTGCCCCTGCTTCTATCTGAGGTTTCTATGCGTGCCGGCGTTGTGGTTACTTACCTCCAGCCTTCGTGCTCCTCACTCCAGACACTCAGGAGCATATTCACAAGGAACTATTGCTGAGTTAAGGGCACTTTATCGCAGCCAAAGTTGCGATAAATTTATCGCCCATTCACAAGCTGGTGTTAACAGCCCACAGCACCAGTTTACCATCGATAGCAGCTGCAAAAAACATTGCCACGGATGACCCCCGCAACTATCGCTAATGAGATGCAAAGTAGGCGTTCCCATGCCAAAAGCCGCGACAACGCCACTCCGCAACATTCACAATGACCAGACAGAACTGCGATAAGAACATGAAACAGGCGATAAGGCGCGTTAGCAGCAGGAATATAACACCTGCTCTGACCTGGTGCTAAGTCGGACCACAGCCTGCACCACAAAAGAGAGCAAAGCCCACAGTCACGCCTGAAGAACAACAGATACACCCGGGCAACTGAATGTGCAGCCCGGAGTGCTGAAAAGGAAACAACACTCGCCGCCACCTCCCGCAGGACCCCCCCTTCTCCCCCCAGAGCAAAGACATGCCACAGCAGCTACCCAATCACATACAAAATGATCCGCATGATGTAGCAGAACCACAACTGGTGACATGCATGTGTCGTCACAAAAATGAGCATCACACATTCATTTCCAAAGCAACAAATCAAACTTTATTAAAATGAACACAGAAATAAAATGAAGACACATTGCGGCTCCCCTCGGGCCAATCCGTACGTCACAGCCTGCAAGACAAAAATCATGATAAGGTGTGTCCTGCGCACATCAAAGGACAGAGAGAGAGTGAAGGAGAGAGAGAGGCAGAGAGGGAGCGAGACAGTGAAGAAGAAGAGAGAGGGAGAGAGAGAGAGAGGAAGAGGGGGAGAGAGAGAGAGAAGAAGAAGAGAGTGAGAGAGAGAGAGAGAGAGAGAGAGGAAGAAGGGAAGAGGGGGAGAGAGAGAGAGAGAGAGAGAGAGAGAGAGAGAGAGAGAGAGAGAGAGAGAGAGAGAGAGAAGAAGAGAGTGGGAGAGAGAGAGAGAGGAAGCGAGTGAGAGAGAGAGAGAGCGCCGCCCCTGCGCACCCAGGCCACACTGCTCACCTGCTGCCACCGGTGTGATTCCAACCACTTGCCAGCATGTAGTGCAGTCCATTAAGTCACTCATCTGAGACAGAGCCATCATCTGAAACAGAGTCCAGATACATGTTTGGCACAGTACACACAATCGCACAAGACAACATCGCCTGCCTGCACATGCACACCCAGACAGAGGCACCCCAGACCCTCCCGCCCCCCATCGCAGCATGCCCGCCCATGCACACCCAGGCCTCACTGCTCACCTTACGTCACAGGCGTGCAGACAGGAGGTCCCACCCCGTGCCGCTGCAGGCCACAAGCCCGGGGTCCGCGGACATGGCACATTTCACCCCATGCCGCCCTGCTCCGCAGGCCACCAGGTCTCACGTTTGGTGCTGGGTCTTGATTACTCCATAGCAGAGGACATACCAGGGCACCCGGCCTCATTGCAGGCTGCACACCCGCTCAGCCCAATAGGTAGCACCAACTCTGTGATCCCGGAAGCAATGCCACGTGGCTGTAGGCCCGCGCTGCCTGCTGGCTCTGGCCTACACTGCGGTCCAGCAGGGCACACAAAACCTGAGCTGTCCGGACCGCCGGGACGGGGCATCATCGCAGGCTGCACACCCGCTCAGCAGCTTAAGGTGCCACTGACTCAGTGCACCCAAAGTCACCGTCCTGTGGCGGGGCGCCTGTGCCGGCCGCAATGCTCCAGGTGCCACTAACCCTGTGCAATCCCAGTCAGCACCACGTGGTGGCAGGCCCGTGACGCACGCTAGGCCTCGTGTGCCACTAACCCTGTGTGCAACTACTCATGAGCCCTTTATGATTGAGAACCGTGGAGCGTCCGTCATCCAGTCACCACCGGCAGAGGTGAAAGTGACGTCATCGGCCCTTTATGTTGGCGGAGTCACATGGCCTGTGACGCCTGTGCCGGATGGGTGTGGTGTGCGTGCAAATCTGCGCTCAGGGAGTGGCTGTGACATGCTGACAGCTAAACCAGGGACCTGCACACCACCAACGAGTACGCCTGTGACGGGTAGCAATGAGGGTCCCGCCTCGGAGCGTAAGAGGAGTGGTCTGGCCTGCTGTAAGCTAGCCCAGCGCAGGGCTTGCAACAATGACACATGGGATCTGGGAGTGGTTAAGTCCATGTCCAGACATGGAAGTGACTGATGCGTGTGTCCCTGTTGTAGTGTTCACGGAACCCGGTACCCAATATGCTATGTAGCACCCTCTGAATAGCATCCCACAGGACAAGCATCATTGACAGAATGGGCATCACTATCCCTACATTCACCCACACATTCATACATGGATGATGAACGACACAGCAGTGCATCACTGGATGTTTATTGCACATCCAGTGCAGTCCTGCAGCTGGAGCGGTACAGGGCAATGGCGAGCACACTACACAATATGGGCCCGTGAAGGGCCAGCTTAGAGTCCATCCGGGGATGACAAGTTCTGCGGAAGAGGTAGGGTACAGTCCGCAGTGTGGTCTGCGTGTCATCGGTCATCAAACATGATATGGCATTCCATGTCGCTGTCCAAGGTGAGTGCATCGAAGTGTATCGGGGGTCAGTGGTAGGTTATGGGGCCATGTGCGGAACCAAGCTGGAACTGGGCCAGGTGGCGGAAATGAATGCTAGTGCCTCCTGATCACAAACCCATCGCCGTCCTTGTCCCCGGATGTGTACACTGCCCCACCTGTGGGTGTTGCAGTACCGCCTGGGGCACTGTGTGCCACTGACACATCAGGGACCGGAGGAGTGGATACGCCTGCCGCACCGTGGGGCACTGACACACCAAGGGGCGGAGATGTGGATGGTGTGGGATCAGCAGCATTCATCAGCGCCACGCCTTGTGGCAGCAATGCCATGATGATGGTCTGCAGGGCATGGTAGATCCCAGCTACATTTCGCTGATGTATAGCGGTGGCTGCCATCCTTTCCGCCTCCATCCGCACCATGCCCTCCATGAGCCTCTGCATGTGTGCCAGCTCACGGCTGCTATCGCTGGAGCCCCTCTGTTCTTCTCTCCACATCAGGACTCCAGCGATGTCAGTCAGGGCTCATTGGAGGCCATGGAGCGGGTCTAGGCACCCATGGATGGCATCCAGTTTGGTAGCCATGAGGTCGAACCCCACCCGCACCTGTTCAGCCGTCTCCCTCTGGGCCTCCAGCACACGGCGTTGGAAGGCCATGTGTTGTTCCTGGGGGTCTTGGGAGACTGGCGGGGCTGTGGGTGCCTCCTTCTGGGTGGTTTGGGTGGTGGGTGGGGTCTCCTCGATGCAGCTGGTCAGCCCTGATCCTGGAGGTGAGTCGCGGAGATGTCAATGATGTCTAGGAGGGCTTGGGTGTCGATGCTGGTGCTGGAGTGGGGTTTTCTTTAACAAATGTATACCCTCTCCATTTTGCATGTTTACATTAATAAGAATAATTCATTAATAGTAATTGTACTAATTGTTTGCTGTGTGAATTGACCAACATTACTAATATAAGAAATACACGTGGGAATTGCATTTGCATAGCCTAATTAATACGTAAACTAATTTTCGTATGCATATTAATAATAGACAATTAGAAATTGCATGATTATATGTTGCTTTCGTGATGTATTCGTGATTTGTGCTTTATTAACGTGAATATAACCCGTATTAAGTTTTGCTTCTGCTAGATAAATACACACACATATGGGTATTAGTAAGGAGATAACATTTTATTAGTCATTTCCATGTATTAATTACGTTTTTGTGTTTCTTTGCTTAAGTTGACCATTTGGTGGCCACAAAATGGCTGACATCCCTATCAGACGAATTGACTTCATTTGTGAACGTCTCTGGGTGAGGTGCGCATGCGTCACCATCAGCAGCAGTGGCCTCTGGACGACCCTAATTCAACTGTGCCACTCAAGGACATACCGGGCTACCAGCCAGCTGCTCTGAAAGAAACAATAAAAGATACTTTTCCGGAGAAAATAAGAACTATATCTAAAGACACATTTTCCGCATGGGAAAGCTGTTGAACCATTTTAAACGGACCAATCGGGAGCATTTTAAAATATTACTTGTTACTTTTTTAATGTAATTTGACTATAAAAATGGTAGAATAGAGAGGCTGAAAAGCGAGACCCTTTAGAAGATTTTCGATTTCCTGACGTTATGCTGACGGAGAGGACGGTGACACTGCAGGACAGCTGTTTCCTAAGACTCTGACAGTATGAATTGAGGACCAAGATTTTGACTTAGAGGACGACTTTTAGCCAGAATAGGTAACTATGATGGTCTACTGCTTGATTAAACCAGAGACTCGATTTCAATTATTCAGATAAAAATGTAAGATTCATTGCAAGAACTGTGTTGGGTCGTTATTATGAAAAAATGTATTTATGTAAATAAGTTATAGATTTTGTTATCACTCCAACCTGCAGCTAGCTGATCCATGGCCTATTCATGGGAGGAGTACTAAAAGGTGAAGTTTAGGCCTGAATAAATAGGGATATATGAGTACTCCTTTCCATTACAGCGAGTGGAACAATCGCCTCCTTGGAAACAGGTTATTAGAAGGATGAATGTTGGTGTTATGGGCCCCACCAGCGAATGTAGTGATTGAGTGTGATCTATGATCTGTGACGAAGGGAGGGATTTTGCATTCCGCGCTGCATCACTGGCGCTGTCCTCCTCGTCGTCAGTGAAGAGTGGCTGGGACTGCTCTGCAGGGGGTGTTGACGGTGTCCCTGCAATGTGAAGGGGAGATGGTGTATTGCAATGTGTCCACATGTATGTAGCCGCATGGTACATGTTGACATTCAGACAGCAGGGCATTGTATATTGTGACAGTCTGTGGATCTGGGCGATGACCCAGAGTCATTGAGGGTGTGCACTGTGCTGTACTTGATTATGCATGTGTGCCATCGTGGCCATCTCCACCTTTCCCCCCAGTACCTGGTGGTCACTCACCCTGTTGCGGTTGTGTTGTGTCCTGTTGAGCAGTGTCCGGTCCCCCGAGTCCAGCCAAAGTATCCACACTGATGACTGTCGACACCAGCTCCTCCATGTCATCCATCTCGAGCTGTGGCGCTGGGCCCCCACCTCCAGTCTGCATTGCTGCCTTCTGGTTGGCTGCGACTTTCTCCTTGGTCTTCCGCTTGATGTCATTCCATCGCCTCTTGACCTCATCCGTTGTCCTCTTGTGCTCTCCGACGGCATTCATCTTGTCCACGATGTCCCGCCATATTCCAGTTTTGGTGCCCAATGACACTTTGGAGGTGACAAACAGTTGTTGATGGTGTTCCATCACCTCCGTGACTATGATCCTGTTGGTCTGCGGACTGAACTTCATCTTCCTCTTCTTCTTGTCCTTGCCCTTCCCTGTCCCCGAGGTCCCGGGCTGGTCGTCCGGGGTGCTTGTGGGGTTGCGCTCGTCCTCTGCGCCTGCTCTGGCTGCCTCCGTGGTGCTTGGGTATTGGTCAGTTTGTGTTTGGGTGTTTATTTCTACTTCTATGGAGATTTTTCCCGCTGGCCAGGTGTGTGTTGCAGGCCTGGCGCTGCTTATCGCTGATTTACTTATCGCGCTTTGGCCCATCGCAGGTTTTTTGGTGTTGTGGTTTGTGTTTTTATCTCCATCGAGGTGGTTGTTTCGCGGACATTGTCCGCGGTTTCAGCAGACTATCGCATGGTACCGCCTTGTTGTGAATTCCACGTTGACACGTGGTTATTTTCCCGCGATGGGCTGCGATGTTGGAAGTTGCATTAGGCTACTCTTGCAGTAGTTATCACACGTTCTTGTGAATATACCCCTAAGTTGTCCTTCCTTGATTATTGCTCTGCCAATCCTCGATTTACACTCGCAGTACTCTGGAGACTACCTTTGACCTTTCATCTACGGCTGGACCCTTGGCCGCCCCACATAAATTGTTTTCTTGTATTCTTCAGCACTATTGTTGAAAATAAGTAATTGTGTATGTCCTGATGATGACCTGAAATCAATCAGGTTGAAACGCCGTTGACTACCCAGCACAGACCTTTGGCGCTGTAGTGGTCAATTGGCTTTACCCTAATCTACAACCACCTATTGTATATAATTGTCTTGTATTATTGACCAGATTCTGTTACTTTCTATCGCTGTTCACGCTGTTACTCCTTCACCTTGTTTCACTGGGCCGTCCCTTTTCACTAGCACGCCCAGTGCCCACTTGTGTGTTATGGTCACCATACATTTTAAGTGTATAATTGTGCTGTTATAACTACCTACAATAACAATTGGTTTACTCCAGCCTTCCCGTTGTGGTCTCCTTTTCTTTTGTCTCCCGGTTCTTATGTAGGTGTACTACTTATTTAACTGCCCTTGTTAAATGATTCCCAGTTGAGACATTGTTGTATTGTTACACTAATTACCCGGTCTCACCTGGGTTAAAGGGTCCACTCCTGTTATCTTCTCCTTGGCGTCGTGGTTGGTGCAATATTTGAATGTCCAGTATAGACATTGCATTGGTAAAGTGTCCGCATGCAAAAAACGTTTCCGACAAAACAAACTTGGGTCACCCCGTCCAGGCAAGGCGCTCTGAGCACACATTTCCCCTCCAAGTGCCTAGTATCCCAGCAGTCACTCTTAAGAAATCAGCAGTTACTGCTGTGCTTCAGGAAATCCCTGACACCCCTCCCTTTTAATCACTAAACAATCCCTTTATCCCTAGGTCTTTGACCTCGAATCCTCTTCTCTCTAATCAAAGGTAAGAGCGCCCAGAAACTTGTGTCGTGCACTGGACAAATATCCTTTTACATGACATTACCGACACACAGGCTAGAGGAACTTAAAGACGCTTTTTCCACTACGTAGTGGGAATTTCTTCCCGATCGAGGCTGACTATTTTGCCTTCTCCTTTTCGCTCCTTGCTCCATTACTGTTTTGATCAACTACAGGATCGGGAAATAGGGATTTATGAATTGTATTAGAGTATTCGTTAGGAATTTGATTCATGGTATGGATTGAATGCTTTTTTGGGACTGTGTAATAAATGTTCGGATCTCAGTTTCTCCTGAGAAGAGAGAAAATATTCTTTCTACTTGAACATTTTGCTGCTACATTTTCGGGAGAAACTATTATTTTGGACGGACTTGACAATGACATACATATTTCCACAATTTCATAAAATTTGGAAATCTGAATCTTAATCATTTTAAAAATAATATTTCAAAGAATATTGTGAAATTGTAAGTATCTTGTATTATTGCACTGTTCAAGACCGTGTCTTAGGTCAGCCAGCTACCAGTATGTTCAAGAGACGGCACCTGCTTTAAATGTACACAGTGGCCAGGGCCCTCGGCTGACAGCCATTGTGATGTCATCCTCTGGGGATGTCATAGCCAGGAACCCTGGGCCATAGCAACCAAGATTAAACCAGAACCTGCAGTGTGCCGACTTACCAGAGCAGGTCAGGTGAGAGGCAGCAGGGCTCCCACAGAGAGGAAGATGGAGGGCTCCAAAAGCTTCCCCTCAGCGGGCCTCTCTGTGGCACAGCCCGCCAACATGGAGGCCGGTATTCCTGGGTCTCCTGCTCTCGAGATACCAGGTAGGACAGGGCCTCAGTGCAGCTCAAAATGTAAAGACTCCATAATGATATAGAATTAAGCTTCGAAAAGTACGCATAGCTACACTACACACAAATGCCTAATTGTTCTTTCTGCTTCATACAAAGTACACAAGTTTTGAAATTACTGAAAGTGGTTGCTCAGTTTTAGGGGCAATGGTGTCAGCTATTGATTTTTGAAGGGAGTGGAGGAATGAAAGAGTGGCAAAGAGACATTACAGAATAGGTCATACTGGTAAAAAGAGTTGATTTACGTTGGCTAGACAGTTGAAGAGGTGGAGAGTGACAAGCACGGGACCCAAGAAAGTGGAGGGAAAAGGACGTATGGGCAAGGCAGTAGAGGGTGGCAAACTTATAGAGTGGGAGAGTGTGTGAGAGCTGGAGGTGAGAAATAGCAAGTTGTTTGAAGGATGGAATCTGGAGAAAAGTGGATGTGGTGAAAGGTGGTAGAAAAAGGGGCAAGTGTAACATTCGGTTCGGTGGAGTTAAAGGAAAAGTGGAGAACGAACAAGAATTGACTGAAGGAGGTGAATGGACAAAAAGTGGAGATGTAGAGAGTGCAGAAATGAGGACAGAGAATGGGACGCAGTGAGGAAAGTTTATTAGCATTTTGGCGGGAGTATAAATAATCCCATTGGCATTCTAGGGACCATCAGGGGTGCCACATTACAAACATTGACAGTGCAACTCGTTCTTGCCCCAGTATCATTTAATTCCACCTACTGAGGTCTGTCCTGGAAGCCCTCATGAATAGTGGCAGCAGATTCTGACCTTGCATGACCTTCACAAGAGGTGAGTGGCATCAACACAGAAGCAGACTGCAGAAGAAATGCCACTCCATTTCTCTTATGCGCGGTATCTAACACGGTGGGATAACGTATACGATGGAGATAAAAATCAATTGTATGGGGCACATGGCTGGGTTCACCCAGTCCACGTGAGCACTAGTGCAAAAGGCGACTGTCCGCCCAATCAGCTAATCAGTGCCAGGCTTTCAGAACCAACAGTTGTATCCCCACATCTATGAATATAAGGTGAAAAAGTCTCACAAGGGGGGTGGGGGAGCATGTGCTTTAATCTTAATAGTCTCTGTAACAATCATCAGTATGTACCAGAATGTTCTGTTCCTCCATCCCAACACTGTGAACGTGTTAGATTGACTGGCACTGAGATGAGAAGCATACTTTCTGAAGGCATCCCTCAGGTGGAACTTGTCTTGTTCATCTCCTCTGTCTCCAACATCAAATGGGAGGTTCTACAGGGCTCATCTCACTGTCCCCTCTTAAATACATGTTTGGCAGCTCCCATCTTGGACATCCTGTAGATGTTGATTATGTCAATTTCCATGTCAGGCGGCAAGCAGGCAAGGGTGGTTGAGAAAAAGTTGTCATTTGTCCAACAGTGTCAGCCATTCCCCTTGGATGTGTGGAGCAAACTACCACCATAATTTGTGCTTCTGTGGGTGATGGAAGGTGGGGGCGTTGTGGAGCTACCACTGGTCAGGGAGATACATACATTCTACTTCCTGCAGCCCTACTCCAGAGTGATGTAATGAAAAGCAAGACATAAGAGCCCAATCAAACTCCCCACCATGTCCAAAATGGTACTACCCATGCCTTTTCCCGCATAATGGTTTAAAATCAGTTAATATGTTTCGCACCAAAATAAAAACGAGATAAACCAACACAAAACTAAGGAGCATATTCTGAAGAACGAGTGATAATCATCGCAAAAGTAACTTAACGCAACCTACAACATCACAGTCTATGGCGGGAAATTTACGCCGTGTAAACCAAGCATTCTCAACACGGCGGTTCCATGCGATAGTCTCCAGGTAACACGACAAATGTCCGCATTAAAATCA
Organism: Triturus cristatus; assembly: GCF_964204655.1. Taxonomy (NCBI): domain Eukaryota; kingdom Metazoa; phylum Chordata; class Amphibia; order Caudata; family Salamandridae; genus Triturus; species Triturus cristatus. The sequence continues at coordinate 714,455,308 of NC_140583.1, forward strand.
ATGCCACGCCGCAAAAATTCGAAACACGAACACAAAAAATCATGCGATGAGACCAATCGCGGTACAAAAAGCAGCGAAAACCAGCCACAGGCCTGCAGATCCCACGCATCTGGCGGAAAAATGCACCATAAAAACCTCAGAAACAACACACCAGAAACAATCCAAAGCGCGTAGCAACATGGATGCACCCTGAACGAGCGCAGAGGCCAACGCGAACCCCACAACCCCCACAGACCACCAGCAAGGAACAACGGGGACGGCCGAGGAGAAGAGGGAGAGGAAGACGGGGTGCAGTCCACAGCAAAACCAGATTAGTGTCACGGAGGTGACAGAACACTACCATCAACTGACCCACAAGTAGACCACCTGGAATACAGTCGGAGTGCCGAGGAGGCCAATCGAGGAGGCCAAGAGGCGCTGGCATGATGTGACAACCTAAATCAAGCACAAACCCGCTGCAAACAGGAAGGCTGCAACAGCGACAGGAGGTGGCAGTCCTGCGCCACAGGAGGAGCTGGAAGAAACCGAGGCCACAGTCATCAGTGTGGAGACAGTGCAAGGAGTAGGGAGTACGGACACAGCTCAAGAGGACCTGACACAACATCAACAGGGTGAGTAACGACCAGGGACTTGGGGTACGGGGGATATGGGCACAATGGCACACATGCACAATGAGGTGTAGCACACTGCACACGCACAATTACTCTGGATCATGTACCTGATCCCCTTGGCACACTGCAGCACACACACAGAGCAAGAACAGCACACCCACATTGACGACAATGTGGTATACAATGCGCAAAGCCGACACTGCAAAACAGAGGACACAACTGGCTCTGCACACATACAGAAACATGCCTACTACATCGGACAGAGCAGGAAACTGTGAAATGGAAAAGTACGCGTACAACCTCACATCCGTCATGTAGTCCAAATGTACATTGTCCCGCAGCAATACTCAGCACCTCCCAAACAGTCACAATGTACATTGTCATACAGTCTGCATGTAAACCAGAACAATGCGCCAATAATGTGCCAACATACATGTCAACACTATGTCAACATGTATCTCCCCTTCACATTGCAGAGGGGCACACAACACCTCCAGCAGAGCACAGAAGACAACACATTTGCAATGCCCTACAAAAGCCCATGGATATCCCACGCAACCAACCACCAGGACACGGGCAGCCAAGCTACTTAGAGGAGAACACAGAGCCTGCAACAGACCACACAGCAAGAAGCACCCGCAAGCACAGCTGGCTCACGACACTTCACCCACCCACCCGAACCCATGAAAGGCGAACTAGATCAAATACGTTGGTGTCTATTACCCTTCAGGGACCACCTACACCCCACAAAGGAGACCCACACTGCCATAGACACATGCAGATGCACATTCACAGTACAGAACCACGCCCAGGGGCATGCAAATAGCAGTCACACACCCACATTGGTAAATATACGGATTGGATGATAAACCCCTGGTTGGTATTGGCGCTCACCACTTCCAATCTGTACTGTGTTTTAATATTGAGAGGGTGCTCAAGGAAGAAGGGTCATCCACCCTTCTAACTAGTAATCCCTAGAGATCACAAACAATGCCACAAATCCTGAGCACACCCATAAGTATACAATAGTATGTAAAAATGATGTGATTCAGTTTCTTGAAGTATAAGATCAAGTCTTCATTTATTGATTCTTGCTCCAGCCAACACGTGTTTCGTCGCCTGGGAGTACCCGCGACTTCCTCAGGGCTTACGTAGACAGTTGTCTCCTTTGCGTTAAATAGGTAGTCGAATATCTTTGCAATGTTGCGTTGTGCTCGTATATTAAATGAAAGCCATATCAGGTCAAAAGGTTATTCACATCTATCGGCGAATGGTCTAATATCCGACGCTCAAAGAGTGTATTCGCACAGTATCGGCATGACTCCTAATTTCAAGTGTTCACGTTGGCTCTGCGTACGATGGCCCAGGCCACTCCCCTTACAAATTGAGTGGGTGACGACAAAGCTACATGTCCAAGCTCTAACCCGCTGCCTGCATGGACATGTCTGCGTCCGCTGTACACAACACAATGCAATGTTGTAGGGCCCTGGGCCCTCATGCATACAACAAGACCACAGGGACACACGCATGTATCATGTTGAACTGGCTACGGGTACGTGCGCCTGGCCCTTTTATTGGCAGGGCCACATGTACAGTGATGCCTGTGCTGGATGTGTGTGGGTGAGTGTAAGCCTGCCCACACGGAATGCTTGGTGCTGGCAACCACTTGCACAGTGGACACCAGTGTGAAACTGAAAACACCTGCATAACCGAGTCAACTGCTGAGCAACTTGGAGGGAGTCGGAGAAAGTCCAGAGGACACCCAACATGCAAACAGAAGTGTCCGTGAGTTGCAGTGCACTGAGGTTGGGGCACTATAGATGAGCGTGCTCATGTGAAGAAAAAGTCTCAGATTGTGTCCCTTCGAGATATTCCTGATGCAGATGCAGTGGGGTGTGTCAGACCTGCATCATCTTCCTCATCAACGTCCCATGTCTCCCGCACTGCTTGAGGTGACATTACTGCGCAACCTCTCCACAGCACAAAACTCAATCAGTAAGGGACGATGGCTTGCGGTGCACTGAGTTAGTGGCACCTCGAGTGCTGAGCAGGGTATCAGGCCAATGATGGAATCCACGACAGGTGTGAGCAACTCTGTAAATCTGTCAGGACCACCGTTTCGACTCTGGCAGATGGCGGTTGGAGGTGGTCCTTGAAGTGGTGCTGTGTGCCTCCTGCGGTGATGCGACGTCCGGGCCGGTCAGGACTCGATTTGATGTGTGAGCCCTTGTGGGCCACAGTTGAGTCCGGAGGCAGCGGACAGCGCAGGGCCACAGACACATGGCGTTGATGACCCTAAGGCCATTGCCTCAGAGACCATCCAATATCTCAGAAGGGGTCCTGGACCTGACCAGCACAGAATTACTGGCCCCGGATGCACAGCGGCCAGCACAGGCACCCTGCCATGGGACGGTGACTTGCGGTGCACTGAGGTAGGGCCTGGCGCAGTGAGCGGGTCCTCATCGATGTCGAAGGTGAATGTGGCGGAGGCTTGCGGGGGACAGAGGAAGGTGTCCTCCAGGGCATGATGCGGAAGGTCTGATGTTATCCGGAAGCAGCAAATGGTGGAGTGGAAAGCGACAGCCTCGTTTTCACCACCAATTCGGTATCTGCTTCATGAGGATGAAAACTACCCCAGTCCATAGGCTCAGATACCACCAATGTATGATCAGAGAGTGTCCATGAATGTCGGGGAACAGACTTAGGGGCATATTATCAAGACAGGCGATAAAATTATCGCCACTTTAGCGGCAGAAAACTGCTGCTAAAACGGCGATAATGGCCTTGATAATATGCTCTATGGAATTCCAATTGAAGCCCATGTTAGAATATAACATGGGCTTCAATTGGAATTCCATAGAGCATATTATCAAGCCCATTATCGCCGTTTTAGCGGCAGTTTTCTGCCGCTAAAGCAGCGATAATTTTATCGCCTGTCTTGATAATATGCCCCTATGTGGCACCGGGGCTGAGAGGGGATGCAGTCTGCGATGATGCCTGTACACTGATATGAACTCCGCCATCGCTAAATCAAGACTCTGTGACCTACTGGACCGCAGTGTAGGCCGGAGGCAGCGGTCAGCAGTGGCCCACAGCCACATGTCGTTGGCTCACAATGCACAGAGTTAGTGACACCAGGGCAGTTGTCGGTAGTGTTCGATCACCTCTGTAAAGATGATCCTAATCCCTCTGGACTGCAACACGTCATCCTCCTACGCCTCTCCTTGCGTGCGATGATATGTATTCTGCCTTTGAATAATCGATGTTCAGTTCCAATTCTGTGACCTACTCGTGCGAAGCATAGGCCGAGGGCAGTAGTCCGTGTAGGCCCACAGACACGAGTGGTTGTAATGCTATGCACAGACTTGATGGTACCACATCGAAGGGAGTATAGTGACATAAACTCTGCCTTAAATAATGTTCACTGCCATGGTGTAATCAAGACTCAGTTCCAAATGTGTTACCTACTTGTCCGTAGTGTAGGCCGAAGGCAGTAGTCAGCAGGGGACAACAGACATGCATCGTAAGAATGCCATGCACAGATTTTGTGGTACCACATCGAAGGGAGTACACTGATATAAAATCTGCAATGAACATATGTACTCTGTCATCGTGTAATCAAGACTCAGTTCCAAATGTGTGACCTACTTGACCGTAGTGTAGGCCGGATGCAGCAGTAGAGTACGCCAACGAGAAAGGAGTAAAGCGGGCCTGTGTTGTGGAGGCCATGATGGTCTGAGGAGGCTGCCAGTGTCGCGGGCCTCGGGCTTGGAGCTTGCGCCGGCATGTGGTAGGCCCTCAGTAACACACGCCGGTGTCGGCAGGTGATCAGTTTGGCCTGGGTTTGGGGCCCAGCTGGCTGGGGTACGGGAGGCGCACAGGATCGCAGGCAACTCAGCTCAAGAAAACGGCATCGGCCTCGTGGCGGGGTGAGAGGCGCCGCCCTGGCAGAGACGTTGGGCATTCCGGAAGAGGACCACGCCCAGGGCTACGTGCTTTTTATTCACACCCCTACGTTGGCCTGGCATACGCCGGGCCGTCCCACTCCACTCATGCTTACGGGGGGGACGTAACAGGCAACATTTCCGCGAACACCCCCACTGGCTGGGGTGATGTGGTTGCGTCCACTCTCCAGTACACTTCATACAGCAGCGGTGTATGTCGCCATGGATATGGGTGTGTTATGCATACTGTGGTCAGTCCAGCACATCGCCGCTACTCTTGGCATTGTGTACTTTCCCAATCATGATTTCATTACAAGACTGGAGGCTACATTATGCAATAACTTTTATTGCTGCCCAAGATATGCAGCCCTTCAAAGTGTTCCCATTACATCACAAATAAAACATTCCAATCAACATAACAATGTGCCATAGCAACCAAATATCTTCCTCTTTTATTCGCTGCTCCTGGACAGTTAAGTACAACTTCTTATTAACTCCTATGACTTTTATGTTATAGAGTATTTATAACTTATTTATACATGATTAATATCAATTGACCATATTCTTTGAATAATTTGACTAACTTAGATTCACTTTCCTTATCAACTTCATAGTTTTTATAAGAAGGTTTACCAATTTTTTCTCAAAACCTAAACCTTTGATCAATACCCTTACAGGTAAGTTTATCTACCTTCAATCTCCCCTTCCAATTTATGGCCGGGCCTTTTACATTATTTTCTTTTGCTTATAACCTTTTAACACTGACTACTCCAAATTTATTGTCTTGTTATTTTTTAACGCGTCAATTAAACACTTATATTTTTCAACATTATTCAAAATTAAACAAAAGGGAAGGTATATACTCGAGCGACTTTCGTTCGAATACTCCACCCTTTCATTTAACTGAGTCACGGCATGTAAACATTAACGTTTCAATGCTGATCGAGCGCGGAAGGATTTCATTGCCTTTTTGAGGTTTATCCGGGTTACGCAGTCTCAGGAGATTCGCGTTCAAAAATTAGGGATTAAATGTGGCCTTCTAAGTGAAAATAACACGCTCTATAGACCCGATCGGACTCGCGCTGTGTATTTCCATGGAAACGCATAGCAGAGCCAACGGATCGGGCATTTCTATCGCACATCAACTGTTTTTCTCGCCGGATAAACTAAATCAACTGGTATTAATATCTGAACTTCATTGGTTAAGATTTGTGTGGTTTAAATTAGAAAACAAGCTCTAAACCACCTTAACCACATATTGATATATAGAAAAAAAAAAAAAAGAGAGTTTGTTTGATTTTATGTTCTGATTTATAGATTAAATAGTAAATTATCTTAAACCAAGAATGTCTCAAGGTGAGTCACAACCAATTAGTGAACTACCACTCACTGAGGCCTCACTAATCGACCTCTTCGAGAGACAATTGAAGACATCCCTAAAGGAAGCTGTGGAGGCAGCACTCGCCAAAAGGAAAAGGAATACTCAAAGCGAGGACCAAGCTCTGTCTTCAGATGATGAACACATCTCTGTTCCAATGATAAGTGGAAAGGCGACTAAAAAATGTAAACATATTGAACCACAGACTAGCCTACGCGCTACTACAGATGACAGGATTTTATCTATTGGTAGCCTGTGTGCTACAAAAGACCCAGGTGTCAGGAGCGGCACACAAAGAATGAGCGACCTGAATGGCGCAAAAGGCACAGGTGTCCCTCGCGGCACAATAAGATCAGGTGCACCTCACGGCACAATAGACCTCATCGAAGATGACGATGACTACCTGTCTTCTAATGATATAATGGATGAGGACGATGAATACATCTTTGACCCCCAAGAAAAATTGGAGGATGACCTCGGTGAAGATCTGGGGCAATCTAAAAATTCTAACATCATTAAAGACCCATCTGGGTCAGAGATGTTTAACCCTTCTAAGATTACACCCCCTAGAGGCTTGGATTGGTGGTCTTTGGATCACGTAGCCAAATTTATTAAAGCATGGATTAGAAAACCCCTGGAAAGAAACTCTCGGAACCTGATGAGGTCCGAGTGTCCAAGACCCTTTTTGGACAACAAGGCCGGATTGACTCCCAACCTAGACCCTGAATTGATCACCTTCCTGTTTAAGACTGGGAAGGATCCTCACAAGGGCCTGGAACGTTGCCTTAAGCAATGTCAGGATAAACTCCTTGACACCCTTGGCCCCCTTGCTAGAATTCTAGATCTAGCCGAGGAATCCTCCATAAATGGTACCCCGGTGAATACCGAACTCCTTCGTGGTTGGAGCCAACGCGCAATTTGCCTCCTCGGTAATGCCAACGCCAACCTGACCTCAGAGAGATGCAGAGCCATCCTAATACGCATGAATCCCAAATTGGGGGATCTGGCTAACAAAGATATTCAAGGAGACCCTAACGGACTACTCTTTGGAGAGTCTTTCATTAAAACATCAACTTTCTCCGCCTTTAACAAAGCACAATCAAATATGAGAAGAATGTTGGAGGAAGAGTTTTTGGAAGGGCTGACAGGGGAGTACTGGCTGCCAGCCGAGGATTCAACAGGTCTTCATACCATCAAAACCAACGCGGATACTCGAGAGACTTCCGGGGGAACAACAACTTCTATCCCCAGAGAGGCAGCTACACTCGAACACGAGGCGGTACCAGTCGTGAAAGATTCCAAGGGCAATGACAACAAGGTAAGAACTTCTCTTCCTGGTTCTTCCCTCCCAAGGGTAGGGGGAAGACTTTTCCTTTTTAGACACAACTGGTCCACCATAACGAACGATGCCTGGGTCCTAGAGACTGTGAAGGGTTTCAAAATAGATTTAATTACTACTCCTTACCAGACCAAACATCCCAGGGAACTTACCCTAGATCAGGAACAATCCTCTTCAGTAGGTGCAGAGGTGACCCAAATGCTAACCAAAGTAGCGATTCTCATTGTCTCGGACGCCAGTCCAGGCTTTGTGAGCACAATCTTCCTTGTAAAAAAGAAAGACAATTGATGGCGCCCTGTTATAAATCTAAAAGATTTGAACTCCTTTCTCGTATACAGACACTATAAAATGGAGGGTATACACCTTCTGAGAGATATCCTCCAAGAGAAAGATTTGCTCATAAAACTAGATCTCAAGGATGCATACTTTACGATCCCTATGGATCCAACCTCTCAAAAATTCCTCAGATTTGTACGGAGAAATGTAACCTATCAATTTCATTGCCTTCCCTTCGGTCTATCCTCAGCTCCTTGGTGTTTCACCAAGATACTGAGACCAGTGGCCTCCTCCCTGAGGAGAAGAGGAGTTCGCCTCATTATCTACCTAGACAACATCTTACTGATGTCCCAAAGCAAACAAGAATTACTGACTCACATGAAATGGACTGTGGATCTCCTACAGAGTCTAGGTTTCATCATCAATGTGGAGAAATCCATTATGACCCCTTCTCAGAACTTAGAGTTCCTAGGTTTTCAGGTGAATACACCTCTAACCCAATTACAACTTCCCCAGAAGAAATTATCAAAAATAAAGAAAGAAGTTTCTTATGTCCTATCCAAGGACTCAGTCAGCCTGAGAGAACTTGCAAGAATAGTAGGTCTCTTATCTTCATCCATTCATGCAATTTCACCGGGACCCTCACATTATAGGGCCTTACAAAGACTGAAATCTTCAGGACTGAAGAAAGGCCTTTGGTATTCAGACCTTGTTCCCCTATCCCCGGAAGCTCGAGAGGACCTACTATGGTGGCGCAACAACTTAGACAGTTGGAATGGAAAAGCAATATTTGGGAACAGCCCGGACCACAAATCCGATGCGAGCAAACTAGGCCCGGGTGCCAGACTTGGGAAATTAGAAACCGGAGGCAAATGGTCCCAAGAGGAACTTCCCTTACATATAAATTATCTGGAAATGATGGCCAGCTTGAACGCCCTTATGAGCTTCAAGCAAATACTGAAAAACAGTGTAGTTCTTGTCAAATTAGACAACTTTACAGCTGTCTGCTACATCAATCGTTTAGGGGGAGCCAGGTCACAGCTTCTAGCAGATCTGGCCCAAAAGATTTGGTATTTCTGCTGGAATCAAAAAATAATTCTGAGAGCAGAATTCATCCCAGGTCATCTGAACACAAAAGCATATTGGAACTCGAGGTTCCTAAAAGACTCGAGCGACTGGAAGCTGAACCCTTTAGTTTTCCAGAGACTACAGGATCTTTGGGGTCCTTTCGAGATAGATCTCTTTGCCAGCAGACTGACTTTTCAAATAGATCGCTTCTTCAGTTGGAGATCAGACCCTCTAGCAATTGCAGTCGAAGCTCTTCTGCAACCATGGGACACACCAGGTTGTTATGCCTTCACTCCTTTCGCACCAATTCAGAGAGTACTCCTGAAAGTTCGAATGGAGCTTTGCCGCATTGTTCTAATTACTCCCTTTTGGAGTTCTCAGGTATAGTTCCCAAGCGTGATGGAGTTAGCGATAGAAACTCCACGATTTGTTCAAGGGAGTTTAGACCTCCTTCAAGGCCCAGAGGGAGAGGTCCTCTTCTTTTAGAGGAAAAAATGAACCTTCTTGCCTGGAAGATTTCAGGGGTTCAAGAAAATACTCAGGCCTTTCGGGAGAGGCTAAAAACCTTTTGGACGAATCTTGGGCTCCAGGAACAAGGAGAAGATACACTGGGGCTTGGAAAAGATGGTGTAGTTGGTGCCTGGAATGGAATATGAATCCCGTGGACGCACCTGTAGTTGATGTAGCAAACTTCTTAGCGGACCTCTTTAAATCAGGACTTTGCTATAGAACACTTAATTGTTATAGATCAGCGATTTCTGCAGGGCATTCCTTGCTAAATGACTTCTCTATTGGTACTGACCCCCTAATTCGTAGAGTGATGAAAGGTATAAGACTTAAACGTCCACCTTAGGCCAAATATGATTCTTTATGGAACGTAAATCTTGTCTTTGAGCTTTTTTCGTCTTGGCCTGATAACTCTTCCCTTACGAGAAAACAACTCTCCATTAAGTTAGCTACTCTCCTTCGCCTTATATCTTTTAGACGAGTGTCAGATGTTAAAGCGTTAGAAATATCTAATAGGTTTTACTCTCCTGATGGTGTATTATTTGAAATATGGAAAAGAACCAAAACAATGTCTGAGAATATTTTCTACCCTTTCTTTTTTGACTGTCCCAAACTTTGTGTGGTAAGTTGCATGAAAGTATATGAACAAAAAATGAATGTATAAACCTATAAATGAAAACCAGTTACTGATTTCCTTTGTTAAACCCTACAAGGCAGTCTCTTCTGCTACTATCTCTAGATGGGTAAGAACAGTTATGTTGGAAGCAGGTATAGACCTATCGAAATTTGGTGCACATTCCTCACGAGGGGCTATGGCCAGCAAGGTTTTCTTGGGGGGAGGCTCACTTTCAGATATCCTTAAAGCAGCAGACTGGTCAAATGCTTCCACTTTTGTAAAATTCTATCTTGAACCTGTAGAACATGTAAGCAATGTAGTATTGCAAAGCTTTAAACTTGCACAACGTAGCCTCCGGTCTTGTAATGAAATGACGATTCTCCAATTATCATACAGAGAGAATCTTGATTTCATTAAAGACAACGGAGGATGACATTATCCCTCCCACCACTCCCTGGTGGATGCATATATATTTTAATTATTTTCCTTCAATATATTTTTGTCTACCAATATTCTTTTCTTTTTCAGACTCATCTTCTTTGTAAATTCAGAACGACGTCTAACGTGAAGAAGTTGTCCAATATTTTTGCAGCTCTAAGAGGAAGATATTTAGTTGCTTTGGCACATTGTTATGTTGATTGGAATGTTTTATTTGTGATGTAATGGTTACACTTTGAAGGGCTGCATATCTTGGGCAGCAATAAAAGTTATTGCATAATGTCAGCCTCCGTTTTCTTTAATGAAATCAAGATTCTCTCTGTATGATAATTGGAGAATCGTCATTCTGCTGCCTCCTTCACACATGCCTGGTTCCCACCTCTCCCCACATTCCGCTATTGTGTGGCTGAGATGCCATGCCGTTGATGGCTCATGTTCATGGCTTGCCCAGGTTACCATTGTAAGTTGTTCTGTCGTATCTGGTGGGTGGGCATGTTGTTTTGAATGTTGTATGTGATTTTGTGACGTGTGCATTGCCAGAGTTGTGAGTTGCATGGTTGTGGAGTTGAGGTGTGTGGGGTGTTCATTTGGTACTTGACAACGGGCAGTGCATTCCCATTGGTGCCATCCTGGAAACGCTGGTTGATGATCGACTGTCGGAGGATGATAGAATCATGCACACTGGCTGGGTATTTGGCGACGACGTTGGTGGAGATTCAACGGTGTTCGGATGTTGCCTGCACATTGATGTGAGACATGTGCTTTCTGTTGCGGTGATTGTGTGCTGTGTCACCAGGGGGCACAAGTAGGACATGTGTCCTGTGGATTGTGGATTGCCTCCAACACGTGTGTGCATCCAGCTATGGCGTATGGTCCTTGCTTGGTCTCCAGCGGATCCTGCGCATTGTGGTGGACGTATAGATACTGGGGTACCAGGCTGATAATGGGCAGGTGTGAGGGACTTGGATGCGGCTGGCTGTGAGGCTTCTCCGACTCTGGCGGTTGTTGGTTGTGGGGTACCAGAGGCCAACAGGTGCAGCACCGCCAGCAGCTTGGTGTGGGGTGCGATGTTGGTTATTCGCTGTGTTGGTACCGTCAGCCTGTGGGCAATAATGTTCAGGATGCGGAGGATGGTTGTCCTTTTGAGCCTGTAGTGGGCAATGACATACTCTGGTGTCATGTCTGTGAGGCTGATGCGTTTTCTGAAGGTCCACGGTCTGTGTCTGCACTGCCTCTGTGGTGGCCCAGGGGGGTGGTGCGGTGGAGTCCGGGGAGTGGTGGCGGTCCTGGGGGTGGTGGGTGTTGTGGTCCTGTTGAGGCTCCGAGCTGCATGATGAGTAGCTCCATGGCATCTGTTGTTCTTCAGGGGTGGCTGTGGGCTGGGCTCCCTTTTGTGGTGCCGGCTGCTGCCCCACTTTACACCAGGTCAGAGCAGGTGTTCATTTCCTGATGCTAACGTGCCTATTGCATGTTTTGTGGTCGTATCGTCGATGTGGCTGGTCGTTGAGAACGTTGCGAAGTGGTGTTGTCACGGCTTTTTACTCTGCATCTCATTAGCGATGGTTGCCGGGGTCATCTGTGGCGATGTTTTTGCGGCAGCTATCGCAGGTAAACTGGTGCTTTGGGCTGTTGGCATCAGCTTGTGAATGGGGTGATAAATTTATCGTGACTTTAGCTGCGATAAAGTGCTGTTAACTCGCCGATAGCTCCTTGAGAATATGGCCCTTAGTTGTCCGGGGAAAGACTGGTGTAGAGACAGAAGATGGACAAACTCACACTGTGAGTAAACTAAGTCACCATTCAATGTTTAGGAAAATGCTGCAGAATACAATAGTTCTAACAGATACCTTCCCAGTATGAGGCTTAACAGCTACATATCACACTGATCTGCCGTACTGACACATGAAACATGAAACTGAAATTCAGAACTAAGATAACTTTCAGCTGTCAAAGTGTACCTTAAGGAGTGACAGCATAGAGACATTGCTTCAGGGTTACGGAGTGGGAAAATAGTGACTCCATTATTGATGATTTCTGGAGACACATACCATTCCATGCCTTAATTTACACATTTCGATTTTTCTATTCCTTTTAGATGTAGATCAGATTTCTGTTTTCCATGGTCTGCAAGTGGTTTCCTGCAGTGAATATGGGACAGATGGAGATGAAGGTAAGATCATCTGCATTTCTTAATCTATCTATTCTAAACTCCTAAATGTTACGATCATGACATTGTGGGGCATATTTGCAAAGAAATGACACGGCGGGGCGCTGCAACCAATTTTGCAGCGCTGCTTCATTAAAAAAAATGCAGGGATGCGGCATATTCACAGGAATACGGAGCACCCCTGTGTTTTCTTCTGTGCTGGCACTAAAAAATCTGACTAGTGCCAGCACAGGCACCCTTCATGGTGCAAGGGATCCTGCATTGCAGGGATGATTGTGTTTGTGCTGGAAGGGACATCTTCCTGCACGAAAACAATCATTAATGACATTTTGCTAATTCTATGTGGGCTGCACAATGCAGTACACATAGAAAGAGCAAAAAACAAGGAGAAATAAAAGTGTTTCTCCTTGTTGCACCGCTTTAGCGCCTCTTTTTCAAAGGCGTTAGTTTTTGCCGCTGCCTCAGATCTAGGGATCCGTGTCAAAAAGCAATGGGTGTTGCATGAAAACTCCCACAGCAACAACACCCATTGCACGCCCCTTTGCCGCAGACAACTGCGACGGGGAGGGTCTATATTTACAAGGTAAAGTAAAGTGGCTTAGCAGCCTCTTGTAAATATGGAGCAGGGCATTATGCCACCAGAGCGCCGAAAAAAGTGATGCTCTGGTTGTGCAATGCCCTTGTAAATATGCCCCTGTGGGCCAGATTTACCAATTTCTCATGCAGCGCAGTGCAGCTGCCGCAGATGCGCTGCGTAAGAAGGAAAGAACAGGACAGCGCCAAATTCACTGGAATATGGCACTCTCCACCCCCCTCCCTAGCTGTCATGCGCCTCAGAGACACCTTTGCGCCATAGTGCAAGTGTGTCTCCGTGTTTCAAGCATAGGTTTTGCATTGGAAGGATACCCTTCCAGTACAAAATAATGTAAACATTTTCCTTCTTTGTATGTGTGCTGTACAGTGCAGCACACATGCGAAGTCTGAAAATAAAGGAGAAAAAAAGCATTTCTCCTTCATAGAACCTGGTTGAAGGGTGCGCTATTTTCTGTAGCTAATCCCGGTCTACTTTATTTTGTAAATTGGGTTTAGCGTCCGAAACCCTGGGTAGTTGCATGGAACGCCCATGCTCCACCAATGGTATGCCCCCTTGGAGATAAGTAATGCAAAACACGTTACTTTAACGTTATTTCCAGCGCTAAACAATTGTATCGCTGGAAAGAAAATCGGCCAAAGAGATTTGGCGCCAATTTGCACCACTTTGGTGACACAAACATGACGTGAAATCTTAGTAGATCTGCCCCCTTGTATCATAGTTTTGTCCAGAGTGTGTGGGCCTGAAGATTTTCCTCACCTTTTTCTATTTGCTATTGTTGGTCTTCTGAACCGGCAGTGGCGGCACCTGCATTTGCCGCCCCGCGATGGCAGCAGGTAAGAGCAGGGGAGGCCGCCTCCCCAAAACTCCTGCCACCCGGGGCAGTTCGCCCCCTTCCCCCATTTGCTCTGCCACTGTGAATCGGTTACTATGATTTCTATATCCCAAGATTTTTGTGAGTTCTTGCCAATTTTAATGCAGTGTACCAGAGCGTCATATAGTGTGAGCTTTTCTGCAAGGTTTGGAAACCGTCCTTCCAGAGGTGGAGGTACTCTGCATGATTCATCATCGCTTCCCTGTGTAGCAGGTGCCCGTGATGCTGTTGACACACAACACATCTGTGACACACTCCTTCAGCCACCAGTCTAAATCTTGGGTTATACCATGTTTGCCTAAACAGGCGCACCATGGCGTCTCTCCCTACATGTGCAGGGACATGATATTATTGTGTTCATCATGGCCTAAGATCACAGGATAAATAGATGAAAGTCAAGATAGGGTAATCAGTGATGATTCTTGACTGTGTAAGAGAGCAATGCGTATATGTCTATATTGTAATCAGATCATTAAATAAATAAAAACATGTATCGTTTTTACAACCAAGAGAATCATAAGCTTCACGTTCCATACAAATTTACAATAATTAGATAATTTAATAAATGAAATCTGAAAGCTTTGTACTTTAAAATTTTAATAGTCATTTTTAAAAACACAGCACCGCTTAAGCGGTCATAGAGGTTACATATTAAGTGGATTTAGACTGACCCCCAAGAGCACCTACACACGTCTCATGCATTATTTGGAGGGACCTCTGATTTTTAACTGCATCCTATTGCACCAAATGCCACTGGCACCAGAGTTTGTCTGCGCCTTCTCACTCGTTTCAATATCAAGTCAAACCGGGAGGTTGGAGAGTTTTGTCTGTAAACCAGGGGCACTGTGCGATTTAGAGTGATCGTGGTACTAGGTTTTGAGCTGGCTCTGTCCCATGGTTGATTTTCCAGCCTCAAGTACTTCTGAAATTTGGGTAAATGTTTGGTTGACCCTCTGTATGGTCAATGTGCACTGTGCATATGCTGGTTTTTATACCTCGACTTCATCATTTACTGATTAATTTTGTCTTACAGGCGTGCAGCAAGCCCTGGATGTTTGTGAGCTTCAGGTGCTGTCTTCCACCGAGTACGTGGTGGATGGTGGAGAAGGTAAGGCTGTCAGGTATAAAACACCTGAGCAGATTCTTTCCTTTGTATATGTTGGTGAAACGTCATTGAAACATAATAATATTTTAACTATCCAAGATTCTGCATAAGACCTGGTGTGAAATGTTCTTTTCATTCACGTTGAGTCTTTGATCTGCTGAGGAACTAAAGCACACTCTAGCAAACATACTGGTCTGGCTGACACCATCTTTACTCAGAGAACAGTCTAGCAAACATAGAAGAAAGCTTGATGCGTCAAAACTGTTCTGACTGGTCACCATCTTTACTCCGAGCACACTCTGACAAACATAGAAGAAAGCCTGAGCATCGCAACTGTTCTGAATTTTAATTACTGTCTGACCTATACAAATATTGATGCTAAAATCGGGTTTTCAAATGTGAAAAAGGCCTAAATATTTGATTACCTTATGAACAATTGTCTTCGGTTCAAGCAATCACTCTCAATTTAAAATAGCCATTTAAAATCAACACACTTTCCTTGTTCACTATGACATCTGTACACAAACAGTTGGCCTTCTCAAGTTCTTTAGAAGAACAGTAAGGGGAGGTTCTTTAAATAGAATAGATAGAGCGGTCCTTCTAAGTGCAATGTCCATCAAGTGCAGATTCCACAGAGGACAAGTGAAGCCAGTTTGATTAACGAGTTACACAAATAATGGCACACATGTGTATAAAGTGTGAGATTTAGTGTTGGAAATGACTATCTTTTCCGTGGTATTCACCCAGATTTTTGCCTTCTGTAGCTGAACCCTTTTTTGTTTGCCCCTGCTACCCAGTGGTAAAGTGCTCGTGCTCTGCCTTTTAAACATGGCAACGGTGGCATCCACCTAATTGGTACAATGAATTTACTTAAAAGTGCCTAATGTGTTGTACTATATGTACCTATGACCTGTAGATGAAATGCTACAGGTGGTCTGCAGCACCGCTTGTGACACCCTCTAACGTAGCCCTGAAAAGCATGTCTAAGGCCTGCCATTGCAGCCTGTAGCGCAGAGTTAAACTACCATTTTGACCTTGAAAAATAAACCTTTTAAAGCCTAAACCTTCCTTTTTTAATACTTATAAATCACCACCAAGGTAGGCATGGTGCATGGTGTTTAAGACGTAGGGCATGGGTACTTACGTTTTCCCTGTCCTGGCAGTGAAATACCTATAAAGTCGTTTATCAATGTAGCAAGGCTGGCTCTCCCATAGAAAAGCAATGAATTGAATTCCTTATAATGCATAACGTCAGTTGGGACTTGCTAGAAAAATGTTTCAAAAACTCATTTGACTAGGAGTAGAAATTTTAAATCCAACTTAATAGTCAAGATTGGATTTTAAATTATTATTTTGAAAATACCACTTTTAGAAAGTTGGCATTTTCCTACCTAAGCCAAATATGACCTGCTGGTGGCCTGAGTGTTAATGGCTCTCATGTGGTGTGATGTGTATTCGTACCAGGCAGCGGATAAAGGGCCTGGGTGTGAAGAGGTGAGGGTCTTCCTGAAAAAATGGTTGAGTAGGAACTGTGTCTTTGTCCTGATTGCACATCAATGCATAGACAGGGGCTGTACCCAGCTCTTCCTGACTTCAGAAGAATCCTACAACCCATTACGGGCAGCTGCAGCTCACACCTGGGCCTTCCTGCTCTGTGTTTCAGAAGACAGACTGGAGCCAAACCTAGGGAAAGTAAAAGAACTAACCATAACCAGTTTTCGGATTAAAGGTGTGTACCCAACCCCACAAACTGCCACGGGGTATAAAAGTGGTATCCCCGGTACGTTAAATCAGAACAGTCCTGGACCCCGGACCAGAGAAGGACTGTGCTGCTGTCCGAAGAAGTAAGATTGGACCTTGGGGGGTTGGCAATTTTTATCTCCTTATGCCCTGAACATGAGAATTTCTGTTGCGGACAACACATTTTATTGTCTACTTAGTTGTCCAGACATTCTCTTTTGCCCTTCTGCACCTAATATAGTCGCAAGGTGGTTATTTCCAATTGCAATCAGACATCTTAGTAAAAGTGCCCTTTCAAAGGTCATTACAGCAACCAAGCTAAAGCTGGCTGCAGTTATCAGCAACGTGGTACTCACATCTAATCTGAGAGATGGCTCAACGTTGTTGTGGCCACTGATAGTCTCATAACTCTTCACTGACCAAGGGATTGGCTGTTCATTTGAACACCTTTTTGCTCATGTGTAGGCCAAAAAAGCAAGGGACAATAATAAAGTGCACAAGAGTCCAAACATCCCCTTGCTTGCTGCTGCTGGTAATCTGTGAAATTCTCAAAGTGGCTCTGACGGTTTTCAGGGAGGGTCAGATTGGCTGATATGAAGCAGCACTGTAGGCCGGGAAGCCGAGCCAGAGCCGAGCCGAGCCGAGGGTCTGGATAGGCTCTAACAGCCCATGCACGAGCCATGTCTTTAAACTGTTTGGCACCTAAACTGCTCAACAAACGCCATATAAAAATATGATAAAAAGTCTTTAAAATTCAATGACATGTATTTCTTTAACACGGCAAAGCGTTTCGGCTTAGTGCATCCGATTATATCACTGCATTGAGGAGCAGTTTTTAAACATGAACTCAAAAACAATCATGCCCCTATCTCATCATGACAATGCCATTAGTGAATTAAGAGGCGCGTCAGTTATCATGTGCACCCTTAATGTGGCCTGTATTCCTACATAATGCAACATTATTGTCCATTTAAATCAGACCTGAGAGATGTGTTTGCCACACACCCTGAACGGACATATTTCAAATTGCGCACAAATGCAATATGGTAAAAAGAAAGTATGGTGAAATAAAATATCTGCCTAAGATCACACAAGTTGGTCGAGTGTGGAAGCCAGCACAAATACCAGGCTTTCTGATATACATTGTGCCATTCAGCCTCTAGATGGTGTCTCTTTCTTTTGCATGTTTGACATTGATGGATTTTTGTCTTTAATTCTCTGCGCGTAAGGTGAGATTGTGGGTGTTAAACTGAATGCACGTAAAACCCGGCTAATTTTGGGCTTGAGGGTCCATGAAAGACCTCGAGCGGAGCCAGAACCAGGCATCTGGCTCCAGCTTAGCTTGAGCTTTCAGTGGCTCGCCCACATCTATGGAGAACTGCTGTGTATATGAAGGATTTACTCATATTCAGAATTTTAATAGTACATCTTGCTTTGATAGATTTGGTCAATCATTTAAGTAAGGAGAAACAATTAATTCTTCCCATAATTCACACAACCATCTCGTAATGCCATTTTGCAAGTAACACTTAATTCCTTCTTTGTTGTCTGTATTGTAAAATCTAGTTTAAAATCTAACACATTAAAATCTCTTGCAATCCGCAGCAATAGTTTTTCTTATAACCTTTGCCCACCTTATCTCACTATTGATTATTTTGCCTTTGCAATAACTAGAGACCAATCGGAGGTCTATTGTTATCTGCTTATACTAGAAGCATAAGCTTTAAAGAATCAGAGTACAAGTCCAAGCTAACAAATTGGCGTCGGTCTAACCTTCCAGCCTGTACCATAGCATATTTGGTAGAGATGTAACAGAGGGTTTTTAAAGAGTGAACTTCCAACTTATCCTAATTTAAATTTGCTTCCATCACTTTTTGTGTGTTTAAAAGTTCATGAAAAATGTACAGGCATTCAGAAAGAACAATGGACCATGGGATTGGTCTGCAAATTTCCCCTTGTTAGGTTTGGATTGACTGCGAAGGTCTGCCATGACAGGGCAGTTATTGTCTGACCGTATGTGACCAACAGAACAAGCATTGGCATAGCCAATAGGTCTCGCTTTTGGGACCTTTAAAGTGTTTAGCCATGCAGCACATACATACACAGGAAGGAAGGACACTGAAAAAGAAATCATGCAAATATGCTATAAGAACATATACTTAGACATCTCTACTCGCAAAAAACAAAAGACCTGCAGTCAAGAACACTAATTTACCACCGAATACGCAGTTCAGTATGGGAAACTAGAATTTTATGGCTTGACACGGAGGCCAACATTATGCAAATCTCCTTTATTGCGCAGCTCACAGCAGCAACAATGAAGAGATCTAGAACTTCATAAACATTCCAACCTAGTATATAGTCCATGTGCACGTAGTCATCTCCCTTCTTTGTTGCTGTTGCTCACAAGATAAGTGTCACTTTTATTATGCTCCTTGTATATTTGTGTCCAAGATGTGGTTTGATTGGTTTGTCTTCCTATTTGGGGTGATTGTGCTCCCTCCCCCTTATTGATATGCTTCTCTTTTGCCCTATTTATCCTATTCGTTACGTACATTCCTTCTAGTCTTATTCACAATCTAAATTGCGTATTTCTGCTTACTCATACTTGTACATTCGTCCTTTCCCCGGTACCCCTCTTACCCCCTCGCGTTTTGACGTTATTGCCCAGTTTCTTCTCAATTTGGAACCTCCCTCCCCCTTCGCATAGCGAGGGACTCGAACGGAGACACACCCGCCTCCGTACGACACTCTAGAGCTCTTGGTAAATTGGGATCGCCATTTTTCAAATGCCAGTCCCTTAGCGTGCCTCGCTCTCATTACCGTCTCCATGACAACCCTCCGGCCTCAGCCGGAGCACGGCCTTGACCGGAGGGTTGCCTTGACAACACATTAATTAAACCTCTCCTCCGTAAAGCTGTTCCTTACGCTCACGGAGGAGCGTTTCTAGTCGGATCTTTCCCCACTGTGTATTCCGAGCAGATCGGAGCACATTACCTCACGAGTGAATTACTTGGAGCGCATTACCTCACGAGTGAATAAACCTCACGAGTGAATATAAATAAAAAAAAGAGAAAGAAGGTTACAGGGACAACAGGTCACAAGACTCCACAAAGGCCATAATAAATAAAGAAGGACTAACTCCCTAAGTCCTCCATTAAAGGAAAGACCCTTCACAATTTCATATACACACTCTAATATGCACAATTTTAAAGAAAGACCCCTAGCAGGTACAAGCATCCATTTTGGGACCCAAATACATTCCAATAAAAGGACAGCCATTTTATACCCCTTATACTTCAAACTGTTTCGTCAGTTTAACTCCCGCCACTCATTTCTTAGACCAGTGTGCTTCTTCTCATCTTAGCCATGTCATCAGATCCCTCATGCAGCACAATGAGAGACAAAATAGAGGGACTAATCAACAAAGCAATAAACAAGGTAATGGGGTCACTGGACGAGACCATTAACAAAAAAATTGAGAGCTTATCCAATAAGAGCTGGACATCCACAACCTCGCAGGGTGAGCCCAAAGAGACGAGACAAAGAAAAAGGCCATTTATTGACAACCCTCCCAAGGGTACCAAGAAAGTTAAACGCTTAAACCCTGCAATTTTGAGCTCACGCGCTGGCGGTGACAATGATAGTGCCTCGGGCACAATAGATGGGCAGAGTAAAGGCCTGAATTTATCCATCCCCATTAACAGTGATGAAGAAGAGGTGGATGAGATCGACCTTTCCTACTCCTCAAACTTCGATTCTGAGGAGGAAGGCGAAATTGTGGATACACCAGGGGAGGCAACTAAGGCCTCAGGGTCTACTATGGGAATCCTTGACCCCTTTGGACAATACATGTTCGACCCACTTCTTATTAAACACCCCCTCTCCCCTGAGTCAGTCCCTTCTCAACACATAGGGGAATACCTTTCCTTTTGGCTCTGTAAGGAGATCCCTAAAGAAGTCGGTTCACGACTTAGATCTGAGTGCCCTCGCCCCTCCCTCCCTGACAAGGTAGCTCTGACCCCTGATTTGGATAGTAAAGTGGTGGCATTCATTGCCAAGACAGGGAGAGACCCGAGAAAAGGTCTTGATAAAGGACTGAAGTCCTGTCAAGATAGACTACTAGACATTACGGGTCCCCTGACCAAGATATTCGAACTGGCCGAAACAGCCTATCTTAATAATACTGCTGTAGACCCTAAAGAGCTGCGCCAATGGGCGCAAAGAGCAATCTGCCTTCTAGGCAATGCAAACACCGCGCTCTCAAATGAGAGATGGAAAAGTGTGCTCCTAAAGATTGACCCAAAGCTCGTCGAGCTGGCTAACAAAGAAGGGGGACCGACCTCCCAAGGACTTCTCTTTGGAGAAGAATTTATCAAAGAAATGGCCAAATATGTTGGAGTATTCAATTCTATCCAAAAGTCACAAAAAGACATTAAAAAAGTCTTCAATAATAGAGTTTTTACCAGGGCCTGGAGAATGCGGGGTCGATTCCTCAGCCGAGGAAACTTCTCATCAAGACCCTTCGTGGGACGCGGAGGAAGATTTCCCCATTCCGGCTTGGCAACCCAGTCCTCTTTTTATCCCCAGAGACAAAGGTTCCGTTCAAGAGGCTTCAGGGGTGATAGAAAACAAAGAGGCTTTTCAGCAGGTAAGCCTAATCAAAGACCATTTAGACACCCCTATAAAGGTGGGAGGGAGATTAGCCCTGTTTTGTGGGAATTGGAAAATGGTGACTCAAGATCCATGGGTGTTAGATACAGTCAAGGGTTACAAAATAAAATTCATAGATTTACCCATTTAGGAGAGACTTCCCCGAGAAATTCGATTTTCAAAAAAAGACTCTGCTCTAGTCTCTCAAGAGGTAAAGGACCTTTTTGCCAAAGGTGCGATCCGAGAAGGGAAAGAGATTGGCTTCATCAGCAATGTCTTTCTAGTAGAAAAGAAGGGCAAAAAAATGAGACCTGTGATAAATCTAAAAGAGCTAAATCAATGGGTGGTTTACCGCCACTTCAAAATGGAAGGGATCTACCTCCTCAGGGATAACCTAAGGAAAGGAGACTGGCTCACTGGTCTAGACCTAAAGGACGCTTACCTAACCATCCCCATATGGCCCCCGCACCAAAAATTCCTTCAATTTCTTTGGGAAGGCAAACTTTGGCAGTTTTCAAGCCTCCCCTTCGGTCTATCCTCAGCCTCTTGGTGCTTTACCAAGGCCCTACGCCCAGTAGCGGCCTGGCTCAGGAGCAAGGGAATAAGACTAATTTTATATCTGGACGACATTTTAATAATGGCTCAGTCCAAAGAAGTAGCCTATCAACACACAGATCTGAATATAAAAGTTTTAGAACACTTGGGTTTCGCGATAAACACCAAAAAATCTGCAACAACCCCAAGCCAAAATACACAGTTCCTCGGTTTTATGGTAGATTCAGTTCAGGCAGACTTAAAACTCCCCGGTGGGAAACTCAGAAAACTCAGGAAAGAGCTAAGGAAAATTCTAAGGAACAAATTCTTCCCTCTAAGGTCTTTAGCCAGAGTACTAGGCCTCCTGTCCGTGACTATCCAGGCCATATATCCGGGGCCTCTATATTACAGCGCCCTTCAGAGATTCAAGGCAAAAGCCCTGAGAAACAATCCTTCCTACTCTCAGATCGTGTACCTGGACTCAGATTCCAGGAAGGAGATACTCTGGTGGTTGAGGAATGCAGAAGCCTGGAACGGCAGAGCCATCTTTGGGGAAGAACCGGACCTAATAATAGATTTGGATGCGAGCCTAGAGGGATGGGGTGCCATGTGTGGCGCTCATCAACAGGGGGTCTTTGGACTTCTCAAGAGAAAGAGTTACATATCAACTGCCTAGAACTACTGTCAGGATCCTTTGCAATCCGGAACTTTACCATAGATATGATCAAATGTTCAGTCATGCTCCGCATGGACAACGTTTCTGCTGTGAGATATGTGAACAAGATGGGGGGTCCTCACTCCAAAGGTCTTTCGGACCGGGCCAAGAATTTCTGGGCCTATTGCCTCAACAAAGGCATCTCTGTAGTTGCGGAACACATTCCGGGCCTGAACAACGGGGTAGCAGACTGGTTCTCCATGAATTTCAAAGATTCGAGCAATTGGAAACTGGACAGACAGGTTTTCCTGTCCATTCAATCCTTATGGGGAACATTTGGAATAGATCTGTTTGCAGACAGACTCAACACTCAACTACCAAATTTCTTCAGCTGGAGGCCGGACCCTCAGGCCTTGGTGGTAGATGCCTTCCTTCAGAACTGGCTTGGCATGAACCCTTATGCCTTCCCTCCCTTTGCCTTGCTCCCACGTCTTCTTCTTCAAGTTCGGAGAAACAAGGATTCAGTGGTAGTAATAACCCCCCTTTGGAAATCCCAGGCTTGGTTTCCAATCAATTCTGATGGAAATGAGCGTAGACTTTCCAATCCTCATTCCTACCTTCGGGGCGATAATGACAGGCCCTCACGGAGAACGCCACCCCCTTGTGACTCAGGGCCTCCTGTAATTGATGGCTTGGAGGATTTCAGAAGACAATGGCGCCTCCCAGGACTTTCGGAAAATGCTTTCAGACTCATATCAGAGTCTTGGGCACCTGGGACAAGGAAAGCTCATAGACTGGCTTGGCGTAAATGGGTTTGTTGGTGCGTTCGACGGAATTACGATCCCATTTCATTCGGTGTAATTCAAGTTATTAATTTCTTGTCTGAAATCTTCGCTTCAGATCTGGCTTATCGAACTGTTAATGTCTATAGATGGGCCATTGCAGCAGGTCACTGCCTAGTAGACGGTACCTCGGTAGGCCAGAACTTGCTAACAAAGAAGCTTATGCGTAGTATGCGTGTTTTAAATCCACCTTTACCAAAATATTCCGCCTTATGGGACGTCAGGGATGTTCTTAGACTAATTACCGGTTGGGGTGAGAATTCTTCCCTCTCTTTAAAAAGACTCTCCTATAAACTCACTGTTTTATTGTGCCTTGTCTCCTTCAGGCGAACATCAGATGTAAAAGCCTTAGACATCTCTAGTAGGGCTTTCCAAACTGAGGGAGTTTGTTTCTTCCTTAAAAAAGGACTAAAACTATGTCTACTTCTGTCTTCTATCCCTCTTTTCCACAGAACGAAAGGTTGTGTGTCGTTAAGTGTTTGTTGGAAATTGAAAAAAGAACTTTAGGATTGAGAAGTTCTGTTGATCAGTTACTGATATCTCACAGATTCCCTCAAAGAGCAGTTTCCTCTCCCACCTTAGCTAGATGGGTTAAGGATGTTATGAAAGAAGCTGGAATTGATACTTCCATATTTGGCGCTCATTCTCTTAGAGGTACTTCAGCTTCAAAAGCCGTTGTTTTGGGTGGTGGCCTTCAAGATATCCTTAGGGCCGTAGACTGGTCAAATGAATGTATTTTCAAAAGTTGTTATTTTAAACCTGTTTCAAATGTTATCGATAATGTGTTGAACATACTTTGACCTTGCATAATGTTGGCCTCCGTGTCATGCCATAAAATTTAGATTTTTCACAGCCTGGTGGGCAGAAAATCTGGATTTTATTAAGGACACGGAGGCCAAGGTTATCCCTCCACATTTCAACCCACCCTGGTATTATAATTTTGTTCTCTTTTTTTACAGATTAAATGGTTTCTGAGACCTTTCAGATGTTTGAAAAAGGATTTTAAAGTTATCTTGTTCGCTGCACAAAGAAGGGAGATGACTACGTGCACATGGACTATATACTATGTTGTAATGTTTATGAAGTTCTAGATCTCTTCATTGTTTTTTTTTTTTTTTTTTTTTTTTGAAACCGTTTATTGCAATCTCAAATATATACAGGTATGGGCCTACAACCTTCCGGCCGGCCGCTAAAGTGACAAAAGCACATGACATACATACTAATAAGGCACTTGGCTTTGCATAGACGATAAAGCAGAAGGTATCAACAACGTGGGCCACATAACTCTGAACACACAATACGGTTTCGTTTTCAACAACACAACAACATAAAACCACACCCGCAAGGCAACCCACGATCAAAAATGACGACATGTGCTCCTCAAGTGGGGAACCCCAACCATCTAAAGAAATCCAGAGGGGGGGAGGGAAACTGATCCAGGACTGGGAGAACAATGTGCCCAGGGCTGAGGGAGGGGGTCATCTATGGGGATGGAGCTGGTGACGCGGGAGGCAACAACGGCGGCTCGCAAATACCCCCGCGGTAAGCGTTCCAGGGGCCCCATATCTTCACCCATGCCCCAGGCTTACCCCGCGCCACATATACCACCTTTTCTCGGAACATGCACTAATCCATATGTTCTTTCCAAGCCGACACCGCCGGGGGCCTCTGAGATCCCCACAGCTGAGCAATGTCACATTTAGCTATCATATATCCCAGAGTCACCCATCGCGTCTGCGGAACCGAGTAATCAGTCGGTTCCCACACATTCAGCAGGCATCTCCTCGCTTCAGGCAACAGCGCGACATGTGTAACCGCTCGCAGGACCTCATGCACACCACGCCAGAATCGCTCCACCCTCGGACATTCCCACAGAATGTGTAAAAAAGTCGCCAAAGCACCACACCCACGCTTACACAATCCATCCTCGGCATAGCCCATACGCTGAAGCCTTGGCCCCGTCATATACACCCGGTGGAGTATCTTAAGCTGGACGAAGCGAAGGCGAGCCGGGATGGCCACCTCCTTCGGAGAGGCCACCGCGGAAATCCAGTCCTCGTCGTCCAACTCCAGCCCATCGGCAACCCAAGCCTCGCGGAGGCCAGTCAGTAAGCCCGAGCGGTCATTTATCAATTTCTTATAAATGAGGGAGATCGTGCTGTCCGGAACGTGGCCATCGAGCACTCTATCCTCCAGGGGGGAGGACTCCGGGATGGAGGCCACGTCTGGGAAGACGGAACCCAGTGCGTGACGGACCTGCAGGTAGCGAAAGTATTCACTGCCCTGCAGCTGAAACTCCGCCTGCAGCGTCTCGAATGTCTTGAATCCTCCCCTCGTCCAGAGATCTCCCACTGTACTGATGCCTATCATGTCCCACCTCTCGAAGCCCTTCGAGGTCCACAAAGAGCCAAGCCTCTCCGACGCATACAACGGTGACGCCCGGGTCAAACGGTCCTTCCATCCCATAGCTGCATTAGCCGCGTGCCATACTCGCACCATGACACGCGTGGGTCCCGTCAAGCGGGAATCGGGCACGCTAGTGTAGAGCGCTCGATTGTAGTCGCCACCGGGCAGGAGCATTTTGTCCATTTCAAATGCCGGGTTTAGGGCGGGCCCATAGAAGCCGTGATTAATTGCAGCTAACTGGGAGGCCCAGTAATACCGCTTAATATCCGGGAGGGCAATCCCTCCGTCGTACCACGGGAGCGTCAATTTTGCCAGGGCTATACGCGGCCTCCCGTCCCAAAACAGACGGCGCTGTAAGCTTTCCACCTCACGGAAGTAGCGCGCCGGGACCAAGTCCATAGTGTTCTGGAGAGCGTACAAAAAGCGCGGCAATGACATCATCTTGAACAAGAAAAGGGTACCCAAGCACACGTTAAATCAAAGTAAAGACGGTTAGTATAAACATAAACAAATAACACAAATGGATCTTTGTTTCTTTCTTTTGGGTTTCTTCGGTTTATTGTTCTTTTCTCAAAGTGTATTTCATAGTCTTCAAAACGTTCCCAAGCCAACACGTGTTTCGTCGCCTTTAGTAGTTTTTTACATGCGACTTGTTCACGGCTAGGTACAAAATTGATACGGTAATTACATTAATTAATATGTTCTTAAAAGATGCAAACATTTGTTAACAGTGTAAACAAATGTGCTCCCAGGGTAGGTGTGAAACTATGGGTAGATTTATCCATAGATGGTATCATCAGGCTATAGTGTACTATCAAACACCGTGAGGTGTGGTGAGCACTAGCCATATCATATCAGTTGGTGATTGCCAGATCTCCTATATACTAACGTGTGAGTGGTATATGTGAAATAATCCTGTGTGTGCCGGAACTTTAATCCAGTCCGAATTTAATCCAAAATTGCATGCGGTATGAACAGTCCAGTAGTACCGTATCAATTTTGTACCTAGCCGTGAACAAGTCGCATGTAAAAAACTACTAAAGGCGACGAAACACGTGTTGGCTTGGGAACGTTTTGAAGACTATGAAATACACTTTGAGAAAAGAACAATAAACCGAAGAAACCCAAAAGAAAGAAACAAAGATCCATTTGTGTTATTTGTTTATGTTTATACTAACCGTCTTTACTTTGATTTAACGTGTGCTTGGGTACCCTTTTCTTGATTATATGTGGTCTGACCGCAGTTTTTAGGGAGGCTGGTGGTTCTCCCCTACCCTTGAGCACCGTCACTGATTTATTAAGTTCATAGATATCAGGTGTACTCACCATAAGCGCCTAACTTCTATTATAAATACCACTGTGCAAAACGTTAACTATCATCTTGAACAATGCCGCCCTGCCGAGCGGCGAAAGCGGCAAGCGCCGCCAGCGCGCGACGTCCTCCTTCAAGTGCTGGAGGGGGGGAAGCAAGTTTCGCTCGTAGCGGGCCACCGGGTCCAGCGTGATATAGACCCCCAGGTATCGAAATCCCTGCGAGGCAATCTGGATCGGACAGCCCCGAGGGAGGACAGGAGCCTCCCCGGAAAGCACATAGACACAGGATTTAGCCCAGTTGATGACAAGGCCAGAATTACGGCCAAAGGAGCGCAGAACATCGACCAGGACAATCAGTGATTTGCGCGGGGAGGCTAGGTACAAAAGGATATCGTCAGCGTAGAGGGACACGCGGTCCTCATACTCGGGGGTCCAACGGAGACCTCGAATAGAAGGGTGCCACCGCAGCCACTCCGCCAGGGGTTCCAGGGCCAATGCAAAAAGGAGCAGCGACAGGGGACAACCCTGTCGCGTGCCCCGTCCCAGCACGAATGGGGCCGAGACTCGACCATTCACCACCACCTGTGCCAATGGGTCCGAGTACAACAATTTGACCCAACTGATGAATCCCGGGCCAAATCCGAATTTCGCCAACATCGCCCAGATGTAGGGCCACTCGAGCGTGTCGAACGCCATGGTGGCGTCCAGGGACGCCAAGATGGCCGGCTCCCGCACGAACGGAACACGCGCGAGCACCCCGTGCAAGCGCCGCAGATTAAGGGCCGTATTGCGATGGGGAATGAAGCCGGACTGGTCTTGGTGGACCAAATCGCCCACCACGCCGACCAGCCGGTTAGCGAGCACCTTGGCGAGGATTTTAGGCTCCGCGTTTAAAAGCGAGATAGGCCGGTAGGATGTAACCCGGTCCCGCGGTCTGCCCTCCTTGTGGATAACCACGATGGTAGCCAGACGCTGGTCCGGCGGGAGGGAGCCCCGCGAGTGAGCCGCAAGGAACATAGCGCGGAGGTGGGGTGCCAGTACGTCCGGTCGCAATTTATACAGCTCGATAGGAATGCCGTTCGGGCCCATGGCCTTGCCAGAAGCGACCGAGCGGATGGCGAGGGCAATTTCGTCCGAGGTGGGGGCGGCATCCATCAATTCCCTGTCCTCCATTGAGAGGGAGGGCAGCGCGATGTCACGCAGCAGGGCATGGGAATCCTCCTCCGGGCAGGGAGAAACCGGGGAATATACCTCGCGGAAATAATCCGCGAAGCAGGAGACAATGCCTTCCGGCTCAGTGACACGTACACCATCCATTCTTTCAATCAGCGGGACCACACGACTAGCTCTCTCCTTCTTATCCAACCACGCAATCAACTTACCAGCCTTATCACCCACATCATACAATCGCCCCTGTTGCTCTCTGCTGAGGCCCCTGGCCGCCTCCGTGACGAGGGACCTATAGGCCGCCTGCTTAAGGTGTAGAACGTGCAGCGCAGCGTCAGTCACCCCACTCCCCAGACCACCCTCCAGTTCAGTGATTTCGGCCTCCACTCGGGTCACCTCCTCCTGTGCGCGCCTCCGGGCATGGGAAATAAGGGAGAGGGCCTCCCCTCTAAGCACAGTCTTGAAAGCCTCCCACAGGGAAATGGCAGACGGGACAGACCCCACATTCTCCTCAAAGTACCGTTGCAAGGATTTAATCAAATCAGCACGAATAGTGGGGTCGCGCAGGTACCAGGCATTGATTGGAGCTACCCTGCCCTCCCCCCTCGGGAAGACATCAAAGTGCAACAGGAGTGGGGAATGATCTGAAATACCCCGCGCCAGGTGGCGCACCTCCCCCACTCTCCCGGCATAGGCCGCAGGAACAAGGACATAATCAAGCCGCGAAAGGCTACCATGGGCCCCCGAATGGAAGGTGTACTGCAGCTGAGCGGGATGCTTTAGACGCCAGCAGTCCACCAATCCCAGCGTGTCCAAAAGGCCAGACAGCCACGCTTGTGCCCGGGGGAGGTCCCTAGGGGGATAACGATCCAGAGTCCCAGAAGCCACCGCATTGAAGTCCCCCCCAACCACCAGAAGCCCCCCCGGAAGGTCAAGCAGGAGGCGTCCCAGGTCCGCAAAGGTGGTGGACTGTAACCCCGGTGGGACGTACACTGAGACAAAGACGACTACCTTGCCCTCCATTCTCCCCACCAAGACAGTGTAGCGTCCCCTCTCATCATGGCGCACCTCGTCTATTTCTAGCGGGAGCGAGGTCTTGACCATAATGCCCACCCCTCGCGAGCCCGATGTGAAGCCCGAGTGGGCCACCAAACGATAACCACGTCTATTCATGGCACAATAGGAGTTACCAATGAGGTGTGTCTCCTGCAAAAAGACCACATCAGGCGAAATCCGTTTCAGATATTGCAGGACCACACCCCGCTTAATCCTATCACCCAGTCCGTTAACGTTCCAGGACAGCAAAGTCAGGTCCCTACCCCCCATCACATACAGAAGCCATCATTTGTCCCCCCGAGAGCATCTCAAAAAAACCAATACAATAAAGGGTTTGCCTTGCGGTAGAAACGAACCACACCCCACCCCAACCCACCCATCCCAACAGAACTCCCCCCACCCTGCACCCCTGCATGAGCCCAAACAGCCCCCCCAAAGTGCAGTGTGCCTGTCGCCCCATGGAAAGAAAACTAACTAGTCCCCCAGAGGAGGAGGGAGATCCCCCAAGAGACCCCACACGACCTCCGCAGGAGGGGAACTTACCCTAACAGTCAATGGTGACAATAACACAGTCCAGAGCAAGGCCTACCATTAGTCCCTCAGTCCTGATCCGGCGGGCCCTCCCCACCAACCGCTCCCCCCCCACCTCCCCGGCCCCGATCTCCGGGCAGAGTGTCCAGCCAGTCCCCGGCCGCCTCGGGACGATCAAAAAAGTGCGTGCGGCCATCCACCTCCACCCTCAGCTTAGCCGGAAAAAGCATCGCATATTTGATATTCAGGTCCCGTAGGCGACGTTTGACACCGAGAAAACTCAGTCGCTGCTTTTGGACCGCCGGAGTAAAGTCAGGATAGAAATTGATATCCATATTGTCAAGTCTGACCGGCCCTTGTAGCCTGGAGGTCTGCAGGATAGCGTCCCTGTCCCGAAAATTGAAAATCCGGGCGATGAGAGGCCTCGGAGGGGCTCCGACCTTAGGCCTACCCCCGGGGACCCTGTGGGCACGTTCCACTGCAAAAAATTTACTCAGCCCCCGAGGCTGGAGATGGGTGAGGACCAATTCCTCCACGAACAGATCCGCTGCCTCTGCCTCGCGTCCCTCCGGCACCCCGATAATGCGGACATTATTCCTCCGGGCCCGACCCTCGGAATCCTCCAGTCGACGATGCATCAGGGCGCTCGCCTGGCCAAGCCTGCGCACCTCCTGTTGGAGGGCCGCCACGTCGGATGTGAGGCCCGAAGTAGAGTGGGCCAAAGAATCGACCCGGTCATTTGTTTTGGAGAGATCGGCTCTCACGAGGCCCACGTCCACGAGGACCGAGTCGATCTTCTGCGCCAGAGTGTCAAAGCGCTGGTCCACCGAGGCCTTCATCTCGGCGATGGCGCCCATGACATCTCGGAGGGTCAGGTCCGTGGGCAGAGCAGGAGCGTCAGTCGGGCCCGTAGGGGATCTACGCAGCGCCTCTGGAGATCCCTTCTGGAGGGTGTAGCGGTCCATATTGTTGGATTGATGGGCCGCGCCACGACGGGTCGACTTCACCTTAGCCCGGTCGCCATCTTGTTTTGTGGCCATGGTCGCGGTCCCAAATCGAGCCAATCTCCTCAAAAAGGGGGTAGACAATCCCGTTCAAGGGCTCCGGGGGGGGGCGACCACCGCTCCGCAGGACGGACCGCAGCCGGCGGGCCGGCAGGGCACCCCAACAAGGCCACACCACCGCACACCGCCTCGCGACCCTACCTCGCCTGGCAGCAAGGAGGGCGCAAAAGCGAAAGTGAAAGTGCGGGGTGCGCGAGTCGCCCAGCCTTGCCCGCCGCTGTTATTCACTTTGTCGCCGGATCGCCCCACAACTCCAGTACGGGGGGCCGGCGTGGAGAAGGCCGCAAACCTTAATCGGTGCTCCCGCCGGTGTCCGAGGTCCGAATTGAAAACGGAAAACGGGCGTCACCTCAGCTCGGGTTCAGAAACACAGTCCCCTCATCTAGGACAGGATTCGGTCAGGATTTATGCAGGAGGTCGCGGAGGTCCTCGGGAGCCTCGCACCTACGCGGCCATCTTGGGTGCGCGCTAGGCTCCTCCGATCTCTTCATTGTTGCTGCTGTGAGCTGCGCAATAAAGGAGATTTGCATAATCTTGGCCTCCGTGTCCTTAATAAAATCCAGATTTTCTGCCCACCAGGCTGTGAAAAATCTAAATTTCACACAAACATTATTTCACCATGATGCAAATAAGAATGCTTCCAAAACATTTGTGATGAAAGCCTGCAATAAACAGAAACAAATAAATGCACATCACGGGAGGAAAATGAAATTTTAAGACACCACTGAATGACCTTGGCTAGTGCAACTTTGAATGGAACGTTTCAGTCACTAACCTAGTCACATGTAGTAGGACAACGATAAGCAGGAAGGTGTCGATGCAATGTTAATTTGTTGCTCTCACCTTGAAAGAAGGCTCTCGCAGAAAGCATGTATCACTGCACCATCGGTTCGTTGTGTAGTGTGCGCATTTAAGATGTGAACTATACAAGTGACATTCACTAAACCAGTTGATCCTTTAACGACCCCTCAACTCCTATGCTAGACAACAATATTAAGTTAAAAGTAAGACTGGTACACCATTGACGAAGCTATGGTTATTCAGGATCATGCCCTTCGGCACTCCAGCTCGAACAGCCAATTTGATTGCACTGGAAAATAAGGGGTCACAGGGATACTAAATGAGGCTGCGGCAAAGATGTGTTTTAGGGTAGGTCTTACGGAGTGACAATTGAAATACCGCCACTCCATGGCACAAGATGCCAACTGATGAAGCCTTGATAACACATTAACTTACATAGCGCCATCCACGAGTAACTCGCCAAAATTCTAACCATAGCAGTAGTATGCAAGGCCTCAAGAACCAGTGCCAGAGTCGATAACTGGATGACACCAAGTGCATTGAGGCCCAACTAAAGGGAATGGGACTTGTTTAAACAGGCACACCACGAGTTGCACAATTGTATGTGCTCCTGGAAACACGTTTGACAGTCAAAGTAAATTATAAGAGCCTTAAATTCACTATCCATTCAGAAACCAGAGATGTGTGAGTACACCTTAAGGACAAGTGTTCCACTGAAGAGTATTTACATGGTAAAGGACTACACACAACACCACCACGGTTATCCTGATAAATATCATTCAAGATACTAGAGAATGGTTTCATGTTTGCTCAGCGAGGGTACTAAGTACTGTGGTGTATCTATGATTTTGGGGTACCACAAGCTGGGGGATCCTGCAATATATGTAGCCCAAGAGTAGGTGGTAGGGGGTAGTTTGGGGAGGGAAACTTATTAGACAGTATATGACTTAGGTAGTGATACCTCCGCGTCCCTTGCAAGTCAGAGCACTGCTCATTCATCTCCCTAGAAGGCCACGGCAGCAGGTTGTTGAGCCCACTTGGGGTCAATAGATTCTCCAGCCGAACAGGTATTCAGAGAACTTGAATCTTATGGACATCAATTACCAAGGTACTGAAGTGTACACTAGCAAGGAATGATTCACTTGAAGGGTTTATGGTCAACTGCAATGTAGTGATAGTGAAAGCCTTGTCCTACAGGAACACTGATCAGATCTAGAACACCTTGGACTTTAAACCGATAGTCTCCAATAGAAGCCTCTGTTGCCAATCAGAGGCTCTGAAAAATGGGGTACGGCAGCAAAGCCATCCAAGCCAACAATAACATTGCAAACTGCCACCACAAATGTTTGACACAGTAAATCATGAGATGTTCAATTTTATGAACAGTCAGTATTTAAAAGCAGGGAACGCCTCATAAGTTAAGTCTGGGTGTCTATTACCATTGGTGCGCAGGTAACTAGGATGCTCCGAGTGCAGCCCGTTCCTTTTACATTTTAAATACGGAGTGCTGGCATTTATCAGCATGGTTTCCATCGAGTAAGACAGCCTAAGTACCCCTGAAGAGGAAACGAGAACTTCGAAACGGCCACCCTTCTTATTCCTATTTTATAAGCAATATATATTACTAGAGTAAAGTCAACACTACGGTAAAACAAATTTCCTAGCTAGGCGGGTATCCCTTTTAGAAAGATATTTGGCCCCCGATGAGCTATCTTGAGGACGTTAGCGAAAGCATCATACTGGTGCGCACTGCTGACTAGAAAATATCTTTCGGGAGGTATGACGACACTGCATCCAAACCCAGTGAATCCACTCTATTTCCTTCGCTAGCTGTCTGGGCAGATGGCAGATACAAACATGCAAGTGATTCCAAGGAGTAGACAATAAGACATGCGGCTGCAACAGAGCACTAGGACCAATGAGTATATTCTTGCCAAAATACTAATATAATATATAGAAAAGGACGGCGAAAGCCCTCTCAGTAGGCGGCAACTCCACTCGTTTAAGAGCCCACCGGTGTGCAACCAGGTGCGGTTGAACAATCCCCAGAGGCAGGGAGTAATGTATTTCACCAGTGCCCCTACTTAATCATGTAGACAGCTGCAAGCGTAAAGAGGGATGAGCCATAAACACGACAGGCTAGGCCCAATCCATGCAAGTCAAGTCACATCCCAAACAAACCCTGCAGGAAAGGGTGGGTAACTACCGTGTTTCATAATGAATTCTCCTTGGCGTCAGGCACATCCAGTTTACCAGGAAAAGGCCAAGCGGCGTCTGCAAATACAACTTCAACCAAGCCTGGGAGTGGTGCGCGCACCAGGCGGCGTCTTCAAATACAACTTCAAACATCAACTTCAAAGAAGCCTGGGAGTGGTGTGCGCGCGCGTGCTTGTGCCCGCTGCTGCACACGAAAAACAGATGGCACACTGCGCGCCGATGCACGTAACCGCAAGCTGCAGGCCGTGGGCGGCACAATTCTTGGCAAAAGTGGGACATGCACCCGCCTTTGCCCAATTGCGTGCTGCCTTCGCACGCGAAGACCAATGGAAAGAAAGCAACAACAAAAAAACACACGCATGAGCGTGGGAAAAGCACAGATTGATTCCAAGAGGTCGTTTTCCTAGAGCAACACATACGCGCTGCCTAGGCTCAACCTAAAAAGAGCTTTCAGAAGCACTATTGAGAGAAGGGCTTAGGCTCCACCCACATGTTGTTTCTTTTGAGCACAACATTTGATTGGGCAGACGTTGTGTGCTTCCATTGAAAAAGAGTGCTGGTGTTACACACTCTGGCTTGTCGGAAAGCTTTTTGTAACAGTAATCAGTACTGCAGAAATCAGGTGGATATGTGCAGTAGGCATGGGTTTTGGTGTTGACACCCCCTCTAACAAACTGTGGGAATGGAAATTTGCATTGTGATAATCTTTGTTAGGCCCTGTTATGAGAAATAGTATTTTGCTATGCTATTTTTAATTTTGCATACATTTGTAATTTTATGACTGTATGTCTGATGGGTGCCTTGCTGGGAAAGCTTCCACTCACTACAGTAGGCCTTAGTTGGTTACGGTGTCAAGCCAGTGATTATGGTAAAACAAAGTACGCTGTTCCTATGGGGGAGAGGAAAAAGAGTGTAACAGGCCAAGAATGTTGTGTCAGTTACGAACAGGTGCTATATAAGACAATGCGAGATTGTACAGGGATAGCTCCAATAAGTAGCAAAGGCCCTCACACACAACTCGAGGGCTGCGATGCTTCATCATAGGGCAGCTCCTCGTTGGGCCGGTGCTACAATGCCCAACGGGCCCAGCAGGGAGGCTTTTTGCCGGAGGTCTTCTCGGTTTGCCGTCATGAAGCTGAAGGGCTTATAAATATGTCATATATCAAATGTCACGCCTCAGAACCCATATCATATTTTTCCAAATGATATGTTGGTTGGGTGTCACAAGTACAGACCATAATCTCTGTATTTTTTCAAAAATTGAAGTGTTGATTTTCCGGCTTGAAGTTCTCATTGGAAGCCAAACTCTAGAAGGGCATAGCGATGTAAAAGAATAATGAGAGTCCCTCCAGATATATGAGGTACCCCCAATCCGAGATTGCTGGAGGAACACTGTGGTGGTTCACTTAAAGCAGGGATTGATGGAGAATCGTAGTGAGATTGCTGCCCCCAGCAGAATCAGAGCTTAGTTGGTGGTAGCTATCTTGTTGTGGATAGGTGAAAATGCACCTAAGGCAATGAAAGCACGAGGCCTTGGGAGATATACTGATTAAGAGACCCTCTTGGAGAATCACAGAACAATTAAAACAAATGGTAGGTACATCCTGAGCCACAGTGTTTGGCTGGTCATATGTGCAATACACTTTCCTTCACTCCTCTTCTCCTCCACCCATCAGGATTTTTGTTGGTGATAGACACTCACAGATCACAGAGGAATGATAGCCCAGCAGCAGTTGGAGGTTTAAATACCACCATGGAGGTTGGATGTCGTGGACTCACTGTTGGAAATGGCCCTTTTTGCAGGGTCATCCCTAAGCTTTTTGCCTTCCTCCTGGATTTGTTCTAACCTGTTTTTGTTGGCTTTATGACTATGGGATTTTTACCACTGCTGATCAGTGCTAAAGTGCATATGCTCTCCCTGTGTAAATATGACATGTGAATTGGTATATCCATGATTAGCTTATTTGGTTTACCTGTTAGTCCCTAGTAGCGTGGCCTGTGTGTGCCCAGGGCTGGAAACCCAAATGCTGCTGGTGGGCCACCCACAGAAGCAGCTTGTGAAGTGTACCTCAGACCTGCCACTGCAGTGTCTGTGTGCAGTCCAGAACTGCCATCTTGGCTGTGAAGTGCCCACACTTCCCAGCCCCTGAACCTTCCCTTGGCATCATGTGAGTCACCCCTATGGTAGGGTGCATTGTATGTGTCAGGTAGGACATGCCTTGGTGTGTATAGCATGTCCTGGTAGT
The DNA here is from genome assembly GCF_964204655.1 of Triturus cristatus. NCBI lineage: Eukaryota > Metazoa > Chordata > Amphibia > Caudata > Salamandridae > Triturus > Triturus cristatus. The sequence goes on from NC_140583.1 coordinate 714,491,449, forward strand.
GAATTACACCCAATTTCGTTTTTCACTACTGTAAGGCTACCTGTTCTCCATAGGCCAGATTGACTATTACACTCTATAGTCCTAACTGACCCAAAGAACATGGTAGAAAAATGAATTTAGTATGCCTGAGCTCAGAATATTAAAATACATCTTTTAGTGAAGTTTATTTTTATATTCTGTGTTTGAAAATACCACTTTTAGAAAGTAGGTATTTTCTTGCCTAAGCCTTCCAGTGTGCTCTGCTGTTATGTGTATTGGCTGTCTGGTTTTGGAGGGACAGGGCAGGCTGAGTCAGACCTGGGTTGAATAGAAAGATCTGCATTGGAGTATGGGGAGGGGTAGCTCCTTGACCTGAATAGGGCTCTGCCTGGCAAGGTGAATGCTGGCTCCACTTCCCACTGTGCGTCTGATGGCAGAACCCCTCATTCTGAAAGGAAGTATGCAGCCTGGTAAACAAAGTGCTCCAGGACTGGGCAGAACTGGTTCTGGCTGGGTTCAGTGACTTGTAGCCTCTGAGAACAAAAACTTTTGGGGTATAAATATCTGTGCTGAAACCCGTACAAATTGTATTGCTCCTGGACAACAAGAAGAACCTCTGTCCGTGTAACTGAAGGAATCTGCAGGAGGTGACTGTCCTTGTGCTTGTGTGCTGTTTCTTGGATTGGCCTGCAGTAGTTACTACTGGGCTTGGAAGAAGAGGACAAGGACTTTGAAGGAACTTTTATTTTTATCTTGCTACAGCAATCACCCAAGGGCTAGAAGAGAGCTAGCCTCCTGCTGGAGTCTCAGGCACATCAGACTCCACCACCAGCCTCCTGTTTCCTCCCAGCGAGGATTTCTATCTGCAGGTGAGGCTCCTGTGAGTTCCAGGGCCTCTAGTTCTTCTGTGGAGAAGAGAGTGCTGAAAATCGTCGCTAACGCCCGTTTGCGAGGCGCCGCAGCTGAAGCGCGTACGAAAAATCAGTGCTCGCTACCGGAGATCATCGCATTACATGTTTGCAGGCGGCCAAATGCTCGCTGACCTCAAGATTATCGCATCACATGTTTGCGGGCTGCCAAAGGCTCGCTAGCCAGAGATCATCGCATCAAGTTCATCGCTTCACGACATCGCAGCGCGGGCGCCGAGCGTCCGCCATTTTCATCGCATCGCATCAGGATCGTAGCTCCCTCGCGGAGCGCCATTTCTTTTCATCGCAACAAGATCGCACACGCAACAGGCTCAGCGCATCATCCTCCCTTGCGGCAAGGATTTCAATGCATCGCCGGCTTAGCGTGGAGAAGTTTGTCGCTTTGTCCTGCACACATATCAGCGCATCATCCTCCCTTGCGGCAAGGATTCAACGCATCGCTGGTCACGCGTGAGGAAAATCATCGCTACAGCTCCTTAGCGACATTTTGGTTGCTTTGCTACAGAATCCAGGTATTTTGTGAGTAAAAGGGTCGCAGAGACCACTGCCTTGAACTGAACTCCTCTTTGCACACTTTGAACTATTTTTGCAGCATTTTAAGAGTAACCCTATTTTCCTAGTATTGTGGATTTTTACTTTTATTGGTCTTGTATTAAGTCTATATATAAAGATACTTATTTTTATAACTCCTTGTGTGGTGTCCCTTTGTAGTGTTCCTCACAGTGTATGGTCATAAATGCTTCACACACTGCCTTTGAGATAAGCCTAGCTGCTCGTGCTACGTTACCACAGGGTTGAGCAGGGGTTATCAAAGGGTGTAGCCCTCTTACTCTGACTTAGGAAGAAAGGGTCCCTACTTGGACAGTGGCCAGCCATTGCCAACTAGAGACCCCCATTTCTAACACTCACTAACTCTACGGTCATTAAAGAGTCACACAGAGGCCGACATGACGGTTTGAGAACCCATTCTGAGAACCTGGCTTCCAGAGAGGGGTGCCTGTTGGGTAAAGTGCAGGTCATTTAACTGACCCTGGATGGCTGTTGGGACTGTCTCTAGACTACAAACTGGTGGGTCCTCTACTAAGAGTGGGAATGCATGACACAGTGATTTGCAGCCCCAATGCACTACAAGAAGGCAACTTTATAACAGAGAATGAAAAATTATATAATTTTATAAAGTGTGCTGTGAACCTGAAAGGATCTGTTAGGCTCTGTCTGAACCATCAGAAAAAACAATGAATGCCCCCCATGGCTGTGATGGAGTGTAGATGTAACAGACCTGTATTCATCAAGGGAGTAACATTGCATTATACAAGCTGCAAATCTATGAATCAAGGCGCAAAAGAGTGTGTCAAGTAGAGTTTATTTTCCTTGTGTACACCTGCGGTAACCAAGTGGGGCCTGAGAGCTCGTACCACTACAAAACATACCGTGACCAGGTTTAGTGTAAAAGACCATTTAAGGTTGCAATAATGTATTGAACTTTTAGTCAACATATAACATTAACTTTGCAATTACGAACCTCCCTATACATCCTGTGAGCACTCATACCTCAGGCCAACTTTCAATCCCCCAAGCCATTATACCTTGTTCCATATTTCACTGTTCCACTGCCTGGGCTCTTGCCATCTATCCAGGCTCTCCTTCCTTTTTCACCCAGACTCCGTCCCCTGAAACTCTTTCCTCGCTCGACAATACACCGCACACTGTCTTCTGTCACCTGTACTCCGTTCTTCTCCCCTCCGAGGATGTGGATACGCCCGCATGTGATTCTCCACCCCCCAAAATACCGCCACCCCGAAAAATCCCTGAGGGCATTTTTCTTCACCCCGATCACTTCCGGACATCACTTTAACCGGGATCTCGCCTGCACCAGATGTTTTAATGCCACAATCAGCTTACCACATCCCGCAATTCCATTATAGAGTATCAATTACCCATTTATGAAAGATACACACCATCATCCCGAAAAAGACAAACCCGTCCTTTTCTGCCCCTATGCGAGATCACCCTGAGGCTCCTGTTCTCACAAAATACCCTCAGAGCTCTGTTGAGATTATGCAGAGGTTTATCAGTTGCTGCATGTCTCACCGTCCCCCTCCAAACCCGATGTGGCACCAATTCAGTCCAGACAATGCAAGCCCCAGCAAAGTTACATTTGATTGCCTCCAAATCACATTGCATGTACTGCAACAAAGGTAATCCGGACAATTATTTTCTCCTAGGTGGATCATGACAGCCCCATCTGCTGACCAATTTCATCAACCAAGGTAGCAAACAACTCCAGCGCATTTCTCCTTTATGCCACCATAGCACCTCGTGTTGGCTGCTGTGTAGTCCTAGGTTCCGTCCATATATTTGTTTGTCAGCATATTTCGCGATCCAGTGCAAAAAACGGGTGTCCCATGATCCAGGTCACCATCTTGGATCCGGGCCTGCTCACGCATCCTGGATTAGAGAAAGAATTGCATTAGGTCTGTCATCATTTACAGACCCTACAAACCCCACACCCAATAGGACAAGAACCTCTTCATTTTCACACATAGCATTCATAGCATTGTGACCTCCACTTGCCAATCTGCTGAATATGACCCCAATCCCACCCCAAACCTGCTGCTGCCATTACTGCACCAATCCGAAAGGAGTGTGTCCCAAAAACAGTTGGATCCTTCCCCAAATTGCACAGACCCATTTGCAACACTGCAAAGAGCTGAAAAGCTGATACCTTGCAACCATCCTCGTCACAAAAAATTGCTTTAATCCGCCACGCAGCAACTCCAGGAAATTATGCCATTCCCTCACCGGGCACACCGCACCACTGCCTCCCTCGCACAACCATACCCACTTTCCTCTGCCTTCCTGATCAGTCTTCTTATGCCACAACCAAATGTCCAAACACCCGGGTCTAAATGCAATTCCTCATGCATCACCCCCATCTCCGACCTCGACCCTAACAGTTCCGAAACCCGAAAAGCCCCAAAGAACATACAAATCATGCAAAGAGAAAAACAGCCACTTCAAAAACATTGTAGCAGCCGACAGGCAACACCGCCAACAAATCAGTCAACAACTTGAACGTAATATCCTCTCTCAACGCTGTCCCCCCCCTCTGCTTACCCCACCCCTTCAGAACTCAGCCCAGGATCACATCACTTGCAGGATCAAAACCCCTGTACAGTTTACCATTAAATGAGACTCTGGCCAACTTGCCCCCAATAGTTGTAGGTGATAAACCTTTATCAATACAGAACAAAACACAGCATAACACTCTCCTCTCCTCTCCTCTGCCTCTCGTTGTGGTTCCCAGTCTTGCCGTGGACAGTCCTCAAAGTCTAGGCCAGTCTGTAACTTCTTCTTGTAGATTGAGCTAACAAGCCCTAGACCAGACCCACAATTCTCATTAGACCAGTGCTCAGATGTCTGCCGGTAACTGCGTCTTGACCTCGTCTGCTCCCAGCGCCAATCTGTGAAATTGCTGCCACTGCGACTGAGATAAGGAATCTGCAATGTCATTCTGGAACCCAGGTAAATGCATCACCCTGAAGGCAATATTCAAACGTAAGAAGATCAGCATGAATTTCCTTCACAGATGCAACACCCTCAAGTCTATGGCCTTCAGGGCTGTTTACCAACTCAACCACCGTCATGTTTTCCACATGAAACAACACAGTCCTATTCAGCAGCTCTCTTCCCCACACCTCCAGCATCACCAACAATGGGAAGAACTCCAAAAAGGTGAAACTACACCCTTGACTCAACGAGTGCGCTGGCCAGCACTCTGCCCCCCATCTCCCGTACCAGAACAGTCCAAAACCTTGCGTGCCTGCCACATCAGAAAAGATCTGTACCTTCCAGATTGTATTCTCATCCAAAAAACACATGGGCACTCTGTTGAAATCATCCAAAACATCCTCCACTCCCCCAAATCTGCTCTGGCTGCCATGATATTCACACTCTGTGATGCGGAAACATTGCTCTTGATATGGCCATACCTAGGCGCCTAGAGCACGCCCGTCCGGCCCTGACCACGCGACACACAAAGTTAAAAGAAAACAGTTGTTTCTGGATACGCCGCAAATCAATCTTCCGCTCCCCCATAACTCCCAATAGAAACCTTGCATCTCCTCTACCTTTGTACATGGCAACCTCGCCACCGTCTGTACTGTATCCAACTCAATGCCCAGGAATGTCAAAACCTCCAGTGGACCGACCCTCTGTTTTCTCTGGCGTCAGAGGCACCCAAAACAGATTGCCATGTCCTGAAAATGCTGCGGGCCCTGCTACGTTCCCCATAGTCTTTTCTGCTAATCAACAAGAAATCATGCAGATAGAGCAACACCTCTCTATGTCCACTGCATTTCGTGAACAGCCTCTGCAAAAAAGGCACAAGAAATGGCACACCCCATCGGCAATACCTTGTCCATATAGATGCACTCCCACGGAACTGCATCCCCAGTAATGGAAAATCTGTGGGATGAATCTGTAACAACTGGAAAACTGACTTAATGTCACATTTCGCCAGCTCTGCACCCCGGCCGCACTGCTGTACCAGGAGGAAAGTGTTGTCCACAGATGTGTACAACACCCTAGAGTCCACCTCCGAAATGGAGTAATTCACCCATGTACCCTCAGGCCATGACAGATGACGTATCAATTGAAATTCCCTTCCCACTTTCTTAGGCACCACCCCCAAAGGAGCAATAATCAAATCAGAGATGGGCCATTCCCAAAATGGTCCTGCTATTCTCCCCTCAGCCACCTCTTTTTCCAGCTTTGCCGCCACCACCCCCGGAAAATCCTTAGTGGACCACAAACTGTCTGCTCACCTACGACCACCCTCGGCCCTTGGTACCCAATCCTGAAACCTTTGTCAAAACCCCATTCCAGCAGCAAAGCCGCCTCCCTATCAGGATATAACACTAGCCATGGCCGCAAAGCATGAGCCTTAATAGGAGTAGCTGCCTTCTGTGCCAGGGTGTCCCTTTTGACCCCTTCTCTGGGACACACCTTCCTTAGCTTCTCTAGGCTGACCAGAGTGAAACATTGGGTGATAGGGTGTTGCCTCCCGCCCTTGGAGCATTTGTGTTTTAATTTACACATGTGGCAGGAGCAGAAGCCTTTATTAAAGTTTCAGCATGCCTTAACATTGGGTTCAGCTGATTTTGGCACATAACCCACTCCCTGCGTAGTGGGCTTTGGCTGAAAAGGCAGATAAGCAATGGGCAGGCCACTCGCTGTGTGCGCAGAGGCCGTGGATTGTGTGGATGACATCCATTGCATCCAAAGTTCAGAAACCACCTCTCCCTAAGGTATATCCAGATTGAGACTCAACCGTGCCCCATCTCCTCGTCATAACTGAGCCTTACAACCCCCCAAAGTGCATCTGTGCCTTCCGAATAATGTCCATATACTTGTGCAGGGCTATCTCCCTATCGCCATGCTTCTCACAGTATATACACTTGCATAGTTCAGGAAAGCAGACGTCCAGTTCTCTAAGTTAATAGGTACCCTGGCCTTCTAGTTAGCTCCCACTCTTCCTCCTTAGACCCCTCTTTCACCCAAATGTCCCTGTGTAAAAGTTTGAAAACATCCACATATTCTTGATTCCAAATTCTGTTCTGGGTCGTCTTGGATAAATGAGAGCCCATAGGCATTGCTAAACCCATGTAGGGCAACCGTTTCTTATGTTTATCATCATCTGAAGTTTCTCCCCCTCAAACTGCTTTGAACTGTCTGACTGACACCTTTCCCCGAGCTGATTGCTTACCCACATCAATGACCCAATCTTCTTCGCCTACAGACCAGCAGGTGGATCTATTCCTCTTCTGTTCTCCCGCTTCCCAAATGGACCCACATTCCCCCCTACATGAGACATGTCCTTCTGCTCTGTACGACTTTTGCCGATCCACATTGACAGCGAGCTCTTGGTGCCTCCCTTGTCCGCACTTGAATTCTAGAAGACACCAACTGCTCCACCGGTCTCACACCCTTTCCCTTTCAGATGCACTTCAATCACTTCTGCATCATCCTCCTCCCACAGCTCACCTTCTTCCCACTCATTGCTGCCTTCGACATAATCCAGCACCAATGCATCTTCGCACTCACCCTCCCCAAACTCTCTCAATTGCGCCACTGTTCACTCTTTCGTACATTTGCAACTTTGTCCCACTGGAGCCCATAATCCTGTGACTTAGGCATTGCGCGAGCCCTCAGTGTAGGGGCAGCTGCTGCTGACCTCATCTCTGCTGGCCAACGTCTCCAGGCCATGATGCGTCCTGCTGGCTTAGCCATCATACTGTCATTCTCTGTTGCTGACTTCAACCACATTACCCTTACCTGGCTGCAGCAACCAGGAGGGTCCTGAGCACCACCGGACCCCCCAGCCGCACAAACTCCCTGCCAATGTTGACCCCACACCCCTTCGTCCGGCACCCCTAACCAGCACTCTACCCCTCCCCAGGGGGTTTGCCTCCACGCCCCCCTCCTTCCCGGCAGTGGGAGTGCCCCTGGACCACCTCAGCTCCACCTCAGCCTCTTTCTCCCTGGCCCTACATTGCCTCTCCCAGTGTTCCTCAATCTCCTGGACCAAACGGCTCTGTTCACTGATCTGGACACCAATGTCCACTTCCTGCCTCCTGCTCCCAGGGGTGGCGCTGCTTTTCAGGTAACTGCCAACCTGGCCTGGTCTGGCACTGTTGGGAGGATCCCCTCACCTCTCCTGCCCACCGTCAGCCTGTGCTCCAGCAGCATTTAGTTACTGGGCACATTGGCCGTATCAGTGTTTTACACGTCTTCCCAGTGGCCGTTTCCATGGAAATGTCCACTGGGGCTTCCTCCCCCTGTCTTCTTTGTTCTTTTTCATTTGTCACACTGGCCAGCGTGAGTGCATCGGAAATAGGCCCGCTACCTCTGTCTCCTCTGAGCCCTCTTGTGTGTCCGCATTAATGGGCGCCTGTAAGCGGGCCAGGAGTCTGCAATGCCTCCCGCCAAGCCTTGCATCACTGGTGGAGCGCCAAGCGCTCAACTTCCAGCGTGTGGCCTACTTTCCGCGCCCTCCCTTTCTGCTTGGAGATTTCCATACAGCGACTGCTGCAGCCACCCCAACAGACGTCGGGTGGTTCAGCCCATCCCATGCCTGCCCTAGTACTCGGGGCATAAGCAAATCTTCTCGGCTGGCTGCACTCAACGTGTGCAGCGCAGCCCTACCTCCACTGCCGAAGGCAATGCCATGACTCGCAGCTTAATGAAAGCCATCAAACGTCTTTCCCTACACTTTTCCTTCCACTCGGTGGTGCTCAGAGTCAGGAAGAGGCTGGATACGCCCTTCCTGACTCTTATAACCCTTCCTGATTCCCACTCCTTCACCTCCTATCTCCCTACACCCTGTTACTTCCTGTTTGGGGCACGAAACACCCCGGGGGAAAACTAGTCTGCGACCCACTTCCCCTGGGTGCCATCATTCTGAGAAAGGAGGTGAGGCACAGTGAGAACAACTGTTGTGGGTCACAAAGTTGGGATTCACTTGTTCAACATGACCTTTTTTACAACTTGCCCTTTCAACACTCGCTCAGGTTGCTCACAGTGATCATGCCCTCCTCAGATTGTTTTAACTTCTGTTAAATGGTCGCTCTCAGTTATTGGCCAGAGCTACAGGCGAGATCTAATGAGAGGAAAGACAATTACCATATAGTAACGCACAAGAGCCGGTCTGCAATAAGTTAATTAGAAACAATACCCCTAATCTCAACAAATACGGGCACGTAGAGAAGCCTATTCTCTCTATCTTATTTGTATCTATGTCACTGAACCGATAATTTTAGAAAACAACATTAGTGCAAGAATTATAAGAATTCTGCATGTCTGAACCAATCTCAATATTTCATTTAACTAAGGGTAAGTGGAACTCACCCACACTCAGTTACATAAAAACTTGGTGAGATTCCGTGGAATTCTATAAATGTGCTTCTGCTGATTCGGGAGCTAGTTCCATGCTGAAAAGTAAGTGTGAACAACACCACGTGGCACACCAGAGAGCACTGCCTCTCGAGTTGATTTGCTGCAGCTCAAGTAGATTTTCTACTTGAGCAGCAGCTTTCTGACCGCGAATGGTCGCAACTGCCTGCATTGAGGAAATCTTGCTGCCGACCAAAAATCGTGACAGGGGACGCCAAATCTCGCTAGCACTCACCAACCTATCATTGGTGAGCTATGCGTGAGAAAAAGTCTGCCACATGGCTGCTGGCAAAATTAAGGGGAAATCCGCATTACATGCATAAAGTGTAGTTGCCTAAACTCCACCAACTCCGCTGGCGGAGCAGAATTTATCATCCACCCCTACATTTAACGTGCTAAGATTTTCTGCGACTGCTTTGAAGGACGATGAGCAAATGTTATAAATAATTGAATTTATGCAGAATATTTGCCCTTTGTATGTGCTAAGGTGTCGAAAGAGAACTTTAGAAAAATAGAGCACAACTTCAGTGTCTATAATATTGGAGACTCCTGGACAGCTCTGATCTGTTTAAAAGATCCTGGGTTACATAACATGTTATCTTTTTATTTACTAGAATAACAATCTGAATGGAGTTAAATGTATACCTTGGAAAATGAAGGTAAAACAGGATTTAGTATTTTCGGGCCTGTTTGCTCTACTTTTTTAACACTCAGATAACTAGACTCACTATGGGGCATATTATCAAGCCAGGCGATAAAATTATCGCCGCTTTAGCGGCAGAAAACTGCCGCTAAAACGGCGATAATGGGCTTGATAATATGCTCTATGGAATTCCAATTGAAGCCCATGTTAGATGTCCTTCACATCTAACATGGACTTCAATTTTTATCAAGCCCATTATCGCCGTTTTAGCGGCATTTTTCTGCCGCTAAAGCGGCGATAATTTTATCGCCTGGCTTGATAATATGCCCCCAAATTCCATGTAGGGGTGAAAGCCCTGTATGAGCTCAGCAGATGTGCCATCCCTACCATTTTTCCTTTGTCCCTAATCCTTTTCCTGGATTCTTCATTTTTGACAGAGTTTATGAGACTCCTTATCCCTGGAAACCTCCTCCAACTGCAGTTTACATTCTTCTCACCTCAATTGGGTCGGCTCTGAGATGGGAAATCTCCATTAGAGTCCCCATTTTTAAGCCTAAGGGGGTAGGCCCCCTTAGGTCCCTCACTCAAGTCTTAGTGTCCTGGGGATGGCAGCATTTTCATCGTTTGTCATCGTTGTTGGGGTTCTAGATGATTCGCCGTCTGTCCTTACCATGCCAACTAAAGTCTAAAGGCTCTGGCCCAAATATCGCCGATTCTCCACAAACATGTTTGAATTATTACTACCGGCACATGTGCACGAACATTTCTCACAAATGGGTGAATGAAGTTTGCAATATGGTGAATCTGTGCTGCCCACAAAGCACCACCACATTCTGCACTCAATTTCATTGCTCTTCCTTTCATTTCAGTTGATGGGGAGGAATAACACATAATTCTTTTTCAGAGAAGCACCAAGAGGGTTTAAACTGAGCAGCCAGCTGAATGAATGCAGAGGCTCCTTGTACCACAAATTCCTCTCTGAGCACGACAGAATGACCCCAGTCTGACTGTGTCGCATCTTTAAACTGCAAAGATGCATTTGCTGTGATCTGACATTGGTCTGTGCTGCCAATTGTCTAACTTTGTGGTTAGAAACTAGAGCTGCACTTCAGCTCACTGAACTTTCCTGCACTTGGAGCTGTAGGCACCCCTTGTTGTGAATTGAATCCACACATAAGAGCCTCCTCACGTCATGAATTCCCAAGACGCTGAAGACCTGGCTTTTTGAGTAGTCCCATAAGGCGTGCCTAAAATCTTAACTGCTCAGTGCCAGCATACCCCCCAGGTGAAAGGGCATCTCTATAAATCTGCACAACACGACTACCACAAAAGAGTGTGGGGCCTGAGTGCTTCCCACTTCCTCCTGGCTTAGATTAAGCCACGTCTCTGTTCACGTGCCCTGCTGCTGTGCCAGTCAGGAGCATCATAAAGAGAGGGGAGAGGGGACATTGTGCCACAGTACCCACTGTTGGTTAGGATGCCATGTTCTCAGTAGCAGCCTCTCCACTGCCAAGGGTGGGAGGCGGGGAGGGGAGGGGGGTTCAGGGACAGAAAAATATAAAAACATACCTCAACGCCACCACCAATGCCGCTGTCTCCCGCCGCATTGTGCTCTTCCTGCTTCTAGGCGCAGACTCCTAGACTGCACTGCGACTAGTCCTTAAACTGCATGAAGGCAGCGTGGGGTTTGGCCTGAGCACTAACAACTTGCACTCCCAGGCACATAGGGAGCCTGTACCTGCTCTCTCCAGCCCCAGCAACACCCACTTGATGTGATGCTGGACATAGTTGCTGGGAGCAGGAGCTGAATTCACTAAATTCTACTCCCAGGTTATCCCAGCATATGCCAAAATACTTGATGCACCCCATTTTATGGCCACTGGATCTTGGGTCTCCTATGACAATGATGGTGTGTTTTCATCAGGTACTGAGATGCATAAACAGAATAGTGCACCACTTTATCACCATGCCTCGGACACTGCGGGAGGCAGAGGGTTTTAGGGGAATTGTATGACATTGCCCACTTCCCTTGTGTGCTAGGTGCCATTGACTATACCAACATTGCATTTCAGCCACCTCACCATGCAGCACACCTTTACCACAACAGGCACAGCTGGCACTTCAACAATGTGCAAGCTGTCTGCGATGCCAAGGGATGATTCATTAATGTATATCTGCCTTTTCTGGAAGCACACACAGGAATGTCAAAACCTTCAGTGGACCGACCCTCTGTTTTCTCCGGCGTCAGAGGCACCACAAAACAGGTTGCCATTTCCTGAAAATGCTGCGGGCCCTGCTACGATCCCCATAGTCTTTTCTGCCAACCAACAAAAAATCATGCAGATAAAGCAACACCTCTCTATGTCCACTGCATTTCGTGAACAGCCTCTGCAAAAAAGGCACAAGAAATGGCACACCCCATCGGCAATACCTTGTCCACATAGATGCACTCCCACGGAACTGCATCCCCAGTAGTGGAAAATATGTGGGATGAATCTGTAACAACTGGTAAACTGACTTAATGTCACATTTCGCCAGCTCTGCATCCCGGCTGCACTGCTGTACCAGGCGGAAAGTGTTGTCCACAGATGTGTACAACACCCTAGAGTCCACCTCCGAAATGTAGTAATTCACCCATGTACCCTCAGGCCATGACAGATGATGTATCAATTGAAATTCCCCTACCACTTTCTTAGGCACCACCCCCAAAGGAGCAATAATCAAATCAGAGATGGGCCATTCCCAAAATGGTCCTGCTATTCTCCCCTCAGCCACCTCTTTTTCCAGCTTTGCCGCCACCACCCCCGGAAAATCCTTAGTGGACCACAAACTGTCTGCCCACCTACGACCACCCTCAGCCCTTGGTACCCAATCCGGAAACCTTTGTCAAAACCCCATTCCAGCAGCAAAGCCGCCTCCCTATCAGGATATAACACTAGCCATGGCCGTAAAGCATGAGCCTTAATAGGAGTAGCTGCCTTCTGTGCCAGGGTGTCCCTTTTGACCCCTTCTCTGGGACACCTTCCTTAGCTTCTCTAGGCTGACCATAGTGAAACATTGGGTGATAGGGTGTTGCCTCCCGCCCTTGGAGCATTTGTGTTTTAATTTACACATGTGGCAGGAGCAGAAGCCTTTATTAAAGTTTCAGCATGCCTTAACATTGGGTTCAGCTGATTTTGGTACATCACCCACTCCCCGCGTAGTGGGCTTTGGCTGAAAAGGCAGATAAGCAATGGGCAGGCCACTCACTGTGTGCGCAGAGGCCGTGGATTGTGTGGATGACATCCATTGCATCCAAAGTTCAGAAACCACCTCTCCCTAAGGTATATCCAGATTGAGACTCAACCATGCCCCATCTCCTCGTCATAAGTGAGCCTTACAACCCCCCAAAGTGCATCTGTGCCTTCTGAATAATGTCCATATACTTGTGCAGGGCTATCTCCCTATCGCCATGCTTGTCACAGTATATACACTTGCATAGATCAGGAAAGCAGACGTCCAGTTCTCTAAGTTAAGAGGTACCCTGGGCCTTCTAGCTTCCACTCTTCCTCCTTAGACCCCTCTTTCACCCGAATGTCCCTGTGTAAAAGTTTGAAAACATCCACATATTCTTGATTCCAAATTCTGTTCTGGGTCGTCTTGGATAAATGAGAGCCCATAGGCATTGCTAAACCCATGTAGGGCAACCGTTTCTTATGTTTATCATCATCTGAAGTTTCTCCCCCTGAAACTGCTTTGAACTGTCTGACTGACACCTTTCCCGGAGCTGATTTCTTACCCACATCAATAACCCAATCTTCTTCGCCTCCAGTCCAGCAGGTGGATCTACTCTTCTGTTCTCCCGCTTCCGAAATGGACCACCATTCTCCCCTACATGAAGACATGTCCTTCTGCTCTGTACGACATTTGCCGATCCACATTGAGAGCGAGCTCTTGGTGCCTCTCTTGTCCGCACTTGAATTCTAGAAGACACCAACTGCTCCACCGGTTGCACACGCTTTCCCTTTCAGATGCACTTCAATCACTTCTGCATCATCCTCCTCCCACAGCTCACCTTCTTCCCACTCATTCATGCCTTCGACATAATCCAGCACCAATGCATCTTCGCACTCACCCTCCCCAAACTCTCTCAATTGCGCCACTGTTCATTCTTTCGTACATTTGCAACTTTGTCCCGCCGGAGCCCATAATCCTGTGACTTAGGCATTGCCCGAGCCCTCAGTGTAGGGGCAGCTGCTGCTGACCTCCTCATCTCTGCCGGCCAACGTCTCCAGGCCATGATGCGTCCTGCTGGCTTAGCCATCATACTGTCATTCTCTGTTGCTGACTTCAACCACATTTCCCTTACCTGGCTGAAGCAACCAGGAGGGTCCTGAGCACCACCGGGCCCCCCAGCCGCCCAAAGTCCCTGCCAATGTTGACCCCACACCCCTTCGTCCGGCACCCCTAACCAGCACTCTACCCCTCCCCAGGGGTCTTGCCTCCACGCTCCCCCTCCTTCCCGTTAGTGGGAGTGCCCCTGGACCACCTCAGCTCCACCTCAGCCTCTTCCTCCCTGGCCCTACATTGCCTCTCCCAGCGTTCCTCAATCTCCTGGAGCAAAACGGCTCTGTTCACTGATCTGGACACCAATGTCCACTTCCTGCCTCCTGCTCCCAGGGGTGGCGCTGCTTTTCAGGTAACTTCCAACCTGGCCTGGTCTGGCACTGTTGGGAGGATCCCCCTCACCTCTCCTGCCCACCGTCAGCCTGTGCTCCAGCAGCATTTTTTATTTTTTATTAACTGGGCACATTGGCCGTATCAGTGTTTTACACGTCTTCCCAGCGGCAGTTTCCATGGAAATGTCCACTGGGGCTTCCTCTTCCTGTTTTCTTTGCTCTTTTTCATATATAACAATGGCCAGCGTGAGTGCATCAGAAATAGGCCTGCTACCTCTGTCTCCTCTGAGCCCTCTTGTGTGTCCGCAGGAATGGGCGCCTTTAAGCGGGCCAGGAGGCTGGAATGCCTCCCGCCAAGCCTTGCATAACTGGTGGAGCGCCAAGCGCTCAACTTCCAGGTTGTGGCCTACTTTCCGCGCCCTCCCGTTCTGCTTGGATATTTACATACGGCGACTGCTGCAGCAATCCCAACAGATGCGGAACACGCCGGGTGGATCAGCTCATCCCATGCCTGCCCTAGTACTCGTGGCATAAGCAAATCTTCTCGGCCGGCTGCACTCAAAATCTTAACTGCTCAGTGCCAGCATACCCCCCAGGTGAAAGTGCATCTCTATAAATCTGCACAACACGACTAACACAAAAGAGTGTGGGGCCTGAGTGCTTCCCACTTCCTCCTGGCTTAGATTAAGCCACGTCTCTGTTCACGTGCCCTGCTGCTGTGCCAGTCAGGAGCATCATAAAGAGAGGGGAGAGGGGACATTGTGCCACAGTCCCCACTGTTGGTTAGGGTGCCATGTTCCCAGTAGCAGCCTCTCCACTGCCAAAGTGGGAGGCAAGGAGGGGAGGGGGGGTTCAGGGACAGAAAAATATAAAAACGTACCTCGACGCCACCACCAATGCCGCTGTCTCCCGCTGCATTGTGCTCTTCCTGCTTCTAGGCGCAGGCTCCTAGACTGCACTGAGACTAGTCCTTAAACTGCATGAAGGCAGCGTGGGGATTGGCCTGAGCACTAACAACTTGCACTCCCAGGCAGATGGGGAGCCTGTACCTGCTCTCTCCAGCCCCAGCAACGCCCACTTGATGTGATGCTGGACATAGTTGATGGGAGCAGGAGCTGAATTCACTAAATCCTACTCCCAGGTTAGCCCAGCATATGCCAAAATATTTGATGCACCCCATTTTATGGCCACTGGATCTTGGGTCTCCTATGACAATGATGGTGTGTTTTCATCAGGTACTGAGATGCATAAACAGAATAGTGCACCACTTTATCACCATGCCTCGGACACTGCGGGGAGGCAGAGGGTTTTAGGGGAATTGTATGACATTGCCCACTTCCCTTGTGTGCTAGGTGCCATTGACTATACCAACATTGCATTTCAGCCACCTCACCATGCAGCACACCTTTACCACAACAGGCACAGCTGGCACTTCAACAATGTGCAAGCTGTCTGCGATGCCAAGGGATGATTCATTAATGTATATCTGCCTTTTCTGGAAGCACACACAACAGCTTCATTTTCAGGCAGCCACCTCTTGCACTTTGTTTGAGTGCTGTGGATTTCTGTTACGTGGCTTGATTGTAAGTAACAATGCATCACACTGGGGATGAATTTGTATAAAGCTGAGCCATCTCAACACTGATCAAGTATCACTACAATGCAATAAACACACACAGCATGTAGGTAGGCATCCATAATGTAGTAAAATTAGAATACAAGGTCCTTGTTGAAAACTTTAAAAACTCCTTTTTTTCAGGTAATGCCAGCAATGCTCTCACTTCCCAGCTCCTCACACCCTTCAGATGTCCAACCATAGTATCTCAGCAGAGGTGCAATAGGACACGCACACATATACAAGCCATTATTGAATGTACTTTAGGCCTCCTCAAGTCACGATTCAGGCGCCTTAAGAATGCAGGGGGTACTTGTGTACTCCCCAGAAGTTATGTGAAAGATTAATGTAGTTTATTGTGTGTTGCCCAGCATCGCCTTATGATGGAGCTAACATATAGATCTTGACCCTGCTCAATGCCCTCGTTACTGCATTTATGTGGTTGAACAGTCTGTCAAGTTGGGCGACTAACACAATTTCCAGAAATGCAATCATTAGACAACTAATTTGCATAATGACATCAACTAATATACTGCACTCAAGGTTATTTGTTCTTTTATTCCAATATTCTTACACTTATCCTGAGCCACATGTAACCACTTTATTTCATGTACTAGGGAAATCTTACAAAAAGCATATATAATAGGTTATTGAAGCTTCCCTGATATAAAATGTTGACTGTGTCACATGAGGATTTATTTTAGTACATGTTGGTTGTCTTAATCCCACATGCGGAGCATCCAGCCTATGTGCCGAGATTGTCCTCCGTACTCGGGTCAGAGACTCCTCACTCTGGGGACAGACTCTGCACTGAGGGTGGGCATTTCTGCCTATGCTAATAAACAGGAAATGACAAATAGGAAGGGGAAGTCAACCATGTTGTTATCAATGGAAGCCATCCACTACTCAAAGAAGCAGACTCTTCCATCCTGCTGCTCCTTTGCCAAATCTTGCCCGCAACATGGCTGAAGGACTTGTAGAGAATGCCTTCTTTTTCTGAAACTGAACTAACCACCATCTGCTAGTATTAATCCCAATCTGCGATCAGTGTTTGCTATTCCTTTATCCCCCACTCCTGGAATTAGAGCATATGGAATTTTTGTGCATCTATCTTGTAGGTGTACTTGAGTGTAAAGCCTTTAGGCAGGTGTGAGTCAATGCGCCTGGCACTGTCAGCCACCATGATGTCTCTGTTTGATCTCGTACTAGAACGAGTGATTGCAGCAACGGTAGCACTCTAAACTGTTGCCTTAGTGGCTTCATCCACAATGGAATTGCCTGCAACGTGAACGCCAAAACGTTGATGACTCAATGTGTGGATAACATGAGCTTGTGCCAAGCATTCTTTCAGCTTTGCCACCTGTTCCCAAAGCAGCTTGTGCTTTATTGTGCAAGCCTTGGAATCTCGAAGTCCATTCTTGCCCCAATAGTGAAGGTATTCATTATAAGACTGGACACAGTAGTATGAATCACACACAATGAGTGTGGGGAATCCGTGATCCATAATTTGTAGTGCCAGAATTAGGGCTTCGAGTTCTGCCAGCCGCGCTGTACAGTCCCTAAGGGACTGTGTGGGTGGTTTTCCGTCATGCATGTGCCCCTTTACGATTGCACATGCTGCGGAATATTGGTGTCTTGTCCCTATGACAGGCTGAGCAGATCCATCAGTATAAAACTCGATTTTTCCAGGAAGAAATTGAACGACAAAAACAAAAAAACAAGACAAATCACGGTTTGGGTCTCCTCAACAGGAAACCACTGAACAGAAATACAGTCAGAGAAACTGTGATATTAGAAAGCCTGACAGATATCAGGATACTGATAGACGTTCCTCTTGCTCCTTTCAGGAGTCACCTGATACTGTTCGGAGAGAGCTGGACAGTCAGAACACAGATCAAAAGAGCGTGTGAAGCCGAAAAGGAAAACACATCGCACTTCGGACTACATCCTAGGCTCCTATTCACTACCATGTAGAGTGCTCCATGTGTGGAGATTCCGCTTCATGCACAGAGGTTTCCTATTCACTACCATGAGCAGTCTCTGTCCGAGCGCGGAGATTCCGCCAGATTAAAATACAGTAATAAGTTACATGTAATAACTATACTATCATTAATTATGATTATTCTGACTCCACCTCCTCAACTGAGGGGGTGGAGACATGCAAGTTACACTTTCACAGTAATTTTGGGTGAAACCAAAAAGTAGTAAACTTACTCAAAAATGTAAATTATTCAAACGTGTAAGCTACCTTTGTGTATCAGGCCCTTTGCGTCTGATTCAGAAACGAATTGCTAGTCTCTGCATGTGTATATGCATTGAAGAGATTTACAACTTTTGCATAAGTTATGAAAAGCACTGGCCTAGTCAAAGGGAGTTTAAGATTTTCTTGACTTTTTTGGCATATGCCAGTTTTCCATAACTGTCTAAATGTTCTCTGTGTTGCAGACAGTCAATATTTGTAGGGCTAGAAAATGTGTTGAATTTTGCAAACATCTTCTGCTTTTCATTTTCCATGTCAAAACTTCCCCTCCCTTCTTCTATAGAAAAATTTAATTCTTTCCACTTCCCAACTCATACTGATCCACCATACTTGTGTTTATTTAGGATTGTATTTAGAAGTACAGGTAGGGTGTGAGATTGGCATTACAAGGGTTTGTGAATAAGCAAATAATTACAATAATATTGACCTCAATTTCATGGCAGACTTCCCTGGAAACATCCATTCCTCATCACCAACGTGTCACAACTGTGGATGAATCTGCATAAATAGCTGAAGTTTATTAGGTGTCATTGACATCTTTGGGCACAAAATTACATAAATTAAGTTTCTGTGAATGAGGGTCAGATACTGCATGCTGAGTTATGAGCTTTGTCCGTGTGCAAGACTATCTTATATGTAGAAAACATTCTGTAAATTAGCACCTCTTCATTAGCACTGATTTAAACATTTTGTGATTTTCTTTGTTTGTAGAAATGCTGAAAGACTTTGAGGTCTATGAAATCCAGGTGCTCAAACCCACTGAAAATGAGACAGCTGGTGAAGATGGTAAATATTTGTCAGCTTTGCACTAACCTTGAGTGCAGGATGAAACAGAATCATTTATTTCAGACTCTCACCATTTCCACCAATGATCACATAGGCTAATATATGAGGCCACTAGTAGAAGCAGGGAAAGGGGAATTAAATAAGGGAGAAACAGTGCGTAATGTGGTTTCCGGTGCTGGCACCGGCATGTAATTGCCAGCACCTGCACTTAATTGCTGGAACCAGCAATTATGACAGCTGCCACATGGCGGCACTGTTTGTGTAATTTAGAGATGAGCAGGAAAACAGTTGTTTGTTAAATCAATATACATTAAAAACAACTAACACCTGCCACCCAAGCCATTCTTAAAGCTGTAGCGGCCTCCAAACTAACAGTCTGAATTGTCACACTTGTAGCAGTGTGATGGTTAGTAGTTGTACAAGTACAGTGATAATGTGTGGTGCAAACTGCGAGTTCTCCTGACAAGGGCCCGTCACTTATTTTCTTTACAAATGAATCACTGGGGAGTAAACAGAGAAACAAGACTCTACATTCTACTTTTTCACTTCTAGGTTCAAAGAGGTAGATCTCTCCAAGATAACATGATGTCTTAAGTAACTTGTCAATGGGATGCTGAGCATAGCTGTAATTGTAAAGTGATATACCTTAGCAATATGTGTTTATAGAGCCAACTCTCTGTACTTCAACAGGTAAATGGGAATTCTTGAAAGCTAAACACCGTGAAACATAAATATCTTACCAACACATTAACACTCACACCTCTCCTTATGTTTAGAATAGCTACCTCAAGCTGTGTCACTAAAGGCTCTAGTTGAGCACAGTTTCAATGGAATACTATTAACATACTGTGATTCCCTACTCTTAACGATGTATAAGGAGATAGAAAATTGAATACACATTCATAACTATATACATAGACATATATGTAGTGAGATCTTGGCTGTTTCAACATTGAAGCATCATTGCCTATCAAGGATGTCGAGAACCACGAGGAAAGTTGACCTGTAGATCTAAGATAGCCGCTGACTCTCTAGACATGTGAGAGTTGGTGGTCTACTTGGAAATGTAGGTCACTGCCTGGTGCTGTGCCGTGAAGTACATTCTCCATGTACATGGAGCTTGAACCGAGTCAGTACCAAACCCTTTGGGGCAGATTTACAAGCCTCTTGTGTCACTTTTGCACCGTTGTTGCGTCACTTTTGTGACGCAGCGGCAGCGTTAAAGTTGCGGCCCATTTACAACGTGACGCATCTAGGGAGATGCGTCACGTTGTGAAGCCCTGCGCAACATTAAACCTGCGTCAGGTTTAATCTATGCAGGGTGGGCGTTCCGTCGCAGAAAGCCCCGTATAAGTGACGTAGTGAAATCTACAGAATCTAGAATCTACAGAATTTCTGACGCATCTGTCAATCTTTGCGCCATGGTGAGCCGTATTGTAAATACAGCGTATCCACGGTGACGCAAGGATTTAGCATGTTGGCGAAGGGAAAGTGACGCATCTCTACAGATGCGTCACTTTCTTGTAAATCTTCCCCTTAGTAGGTACCACCAGCATTTCCTTCTCTGGATGGTACTCGGCGCAGAAGATTTCAAGGTACTACTTCGTAGTAGTAAGCGGCACCTCCTGTCCCATTCTTCCCTACCCACCCCGAACGGCTGCAGTGTTTGAATGTGGAGCATGGAGATTGAAAGCTGATTCCTATGATTTCTTTTCAGGATACAAGTCTCTCAATTCACCTAATACTGCAATTTTCTTTGTACCTTTCTTGCCTCTAAAATCCTATTTACTTCATGCTTTTTTGTTCTAATCTAGTAGAACATTATTGGTGATTAATTAAACCTATATCAATACATAAAAATAAATAAATAAAATACAAAAGGCCCCTTTAGTAGCAATGCAGTGGCCAGCGTTCCATACACCACTTATTTTAAATATTGCCCCAAAGCGTATACTGTTGACTGCATAAGTTTATAACTCCAAGTCGGCTTTGGAAGTGGCTGGTTGGGGCCATATAAGTGTCCAATTGTCTCTGGACAACTTGGTGTGGTGATGCTTATCCCTCAGCCCTTGTATGTAGAACAGGAGTTACCCGTAAACCTAGAAGGGCCAGAGTAATACTTTTATCTGCAACAGTGTCCAAAAAGGTGTCATTCAAAAAGATTTTAATCAGTGATACAATACTTGACAAATGTATTGTGTAAGTCAAATTAGTTAAAAGGGATATGGCAGATGGTGTGGTGTACGTGTGCCATCCACAGTCTGTGCCTCACCGTTCCTTGGCTTCCAGTGTGTGCACTGATTGCTTTAGGTTTCACTCACTGGACGCCGTTGCATAGGACTATGTGGCGCCTGAGCGCTTTCCATTTTGACACGATTCGTTTGTGCTGGGGTGCCAATCGGCTGACAGCAGATCCCTTCCCCTACAGGTTTGCCTCTTTCAGTCTTCTTTTATGTAATGGTCAACACATTCTGTCGACTCTTTTGGTTAATTACTCCTCATTTTTTCTTGGCCAGACTTTCTATAATTCACAGTGACTTCCTAGCACCGTTCCTTGTGCTTCCCGCCTTGCGGACGTCTAATTGCCTCCATCGTGATTAATTTTGAAACCGCACTTGTCTTTTTGTGACTTACTTACCAAGTAAGAGGAGCCCCTCCTCGGCTCCCTCTAACAGAGGTGGCTAGGAACCTAGGGTTCGAATTTGATAAACAGCTCTCTTTTCAGCCTCAAGTTAGGTCTGTGGTAGGGACCTGCTTTGTTCTCCTCGACCTTGAAAAAGATCAGTTTTTTCTGTCTCTTTCAGTCAGGAAAACTGCAGTTAATCTGGATTACACCAACGCTTTATACCTTGGACTGCCAGACTATGTTATCCATAGACTACAGGCGGTCCAGTATGCAGCGGCACAGCTGCTTCTCAATCTTCCTTTGAGAACCCAGGTTTCTACTCATCTTCATACTTTATATTGGCTTCCCGTGAGGATAAACATTTTGTTTAAGGTGCTAGTTCTGATCTATAGAGCTTTACATTAAATAGGCCCTAGATATCTGGCCTCCAAAATCCACTTTTACCATCCTGGTAGGAAGCTCTGGTCCTCTAATATGGCCCCAGCCACGGTTCCAAGAATTTACCATGCAAGGGCAGTTGGGCGCTGTTTCTCCTTTTGGGTCTCTGTAAGGGGAATAAACTTCCCCTGGACCTTTGTCTGGCAAGATTGGAGTAGATCTTTAAAAAGAAGTTGAAAACATGTTTTTTTACTCAGCTGTAAGTGCATAACTGGAAAGACTAGCGCCAGGATGCTCCTCAGAACATCTGTGCACTTTACACATATCATTCCTCATCAAGTGCTCATTTTCAGGACTTTTTGTTCTTTCAGGAGCTGGTGTTCTCCAGATTCAATATTAGGTCCCCTGCACATCTCACCTTGAGATATCACTGTGTGCTCGATCTTCTACTCAGTTGCCCAATTCATTGATTATTTTATTTCACCATTTTTACTTACAGCTTCTTCTGGTATTCATCACACAAGTATTTCATATGGCCCAATCTCAATTAACTTTAAAGATTTAGAAACGGCTCTGGATTTATTCTGCCCCAAATCCCTCACCCCTTTTTTCCCTACCCCTCCTGTTTCTTTCAGGCAGCAATTTGCTTTCTCATGCTCTTATATAGTTATTGTCCTGATTATGAACAGTTGAATTTTGAAAGGTCGAAACACTGTCAACCAAATTCTGGTTGAAAAAGATATTTGCTAAATAAATATTGTGCTATTACATTTTAATTAACTGTTGATTTATACCACTATCCATTCACACTATTAGAGTACTATTTCTTTTCTTCATTTTCTACCCTTTGTATGTGTATCACAGTGCGCCGTCTGCTCAAATTTTACAAGCCCTGTGTGTTTCCTTTCCACATTGAGTCCTTTTTCTTCAAAGCACATTGATGCTTCTGTTAATTGTTAAAATATAAGTGACAAATTATAAACACTTATCTATGGCTACAGATGGCCATATCTCTTGTAATTAATTTTACATACACAATACATTTGAAAAAGTATCGTATGATTGATTAAAATCTTTTTGGATGATCCCTTTTTGGACATTATTGCAGATACATGGCCTTCACCCTTGGCATAGCCCGGGCAATGTTCTTGGAAAAAGGCCTCCCCAATGGGATAAAGTGCGGCGCAAAGGTCAGCGGTTCAATCTTTGACCTGCAGTTGATGTAAGGTGGTCTTCTGGGTTCACAAGAAAGCTTCCAGTGCTGCTTTGAATTGGAGCACCTTTAACCGGGGTAGGCTCCATGTGTCACTGATGGAATCAATCTCAATCCCCAGAAAGGAAAGTTTGGTGGTTGAGCTCTCCGTTGCGTCAGATGCTAATGGGACACCATCCAGAGCCTTGGATAGGAGCATGAATGCATGAAGATTTTGGTTACAGAAAAGAAAATCTGGTGAACTCACAGAAAGTAATCAAGGTAGTGAATGATCCTATCTGAACCCCCATTTGTTTGTCTGCTCACTCCAGGAAGCGACTAATAGTCTCACTGTGTGCACAGGGAATGGAACAGCCCATAGACATGCACTTGTCCACGGAAAACTTGCCAGTAAACCCACAGAACTTGAAATCCTCATGGTGCACAAGCAACAAACAGAAGGCAGACTTATCTACAACTCATTTCATTCTCTATCAGAGTTAGCCATTAGAGCACGTTTCCCCAGCTTGTGCAATTTGGCTAGAGCTTGATCAAAAGAAGTGTACCTCACTGTGCACAGCCCCGGGTCGAGGCCATCATTGACAGATGAGCCGGCGGGGTAAAAGAAATTGTGAATTAGGCTATTTTTCCAAGTATCCTCGTTTAGTAGAAGCCCCAAGGGAGAGCATATTAAACCAGGTAAGGACTATGCCTCGAAGAGGCCCTCAGCCCTGCCTACGAACAATTCTTTGACTTTTGTCCCTGACGATAAGTATTTCTGCCATTAACGAGTTTTCGTTTCTAGACGGGTTAGAACCAGAAATCACCTTACATTGGAATTGGAAACCACCCCTGAAGCCACAGTATAAAGTGCGAGTATCAAACACCTGCCTGTATCTACTCAGAAGGTGAGCCAAAACTTGCAATTCAATCGTTGAGTGGGTTTTTCTCAGAGGAAAATTGCTATTTCTTTGGGGAGTACTGCTGTTTACTCTTTCTGTGCTTTTTATGGTTTAAATTTCTTTATTGAAATTTCAACATACAAGAATATAACAATGCAGGGTTAGTTGTGGCGCCACCGGTGTTACGTAGCATAGGGCCCAAATGGCCAATCAAGGTCTGCGAAAGCATAACACAAGGCTTGTAACAAAGCAAGAAACCCTCAAAGAAAAAGCAATAAAAGGAGGAAATACTCATACACTCCCCACCCTCCCTCACCACCCCCACCCGTGTTCAATGTCCACTAACTAGGCTGTCTAAGACTGTACTGGGCCCCAATCACTTCTCCATCTGCTGTGTATCGGAGAGGCGCAATAATCGGAGGTACCAGGGGCAGGTGACTTCCCAAAATTCAGAGGCTAAGAGAGACAGGAAGGGTTGCCACAGTCCAACATACCTAGCCCCCTCCCCTGCTATTGTCAAAGTCAGTTTCTCCATACCGAGAACATGCCACAGGCGATGTAGCCAGACCATGCAGGTTGGTATGCGGGAAGTGCGCCAGTGTTTGAGTATATTTTGCATTGCAAAACCTAAAGCAATTGCCATCAGGCGGCCCCTACGGGATCGTAGTGGGTAAGTCAGGGGATTTGGGAGGCCCAAAAGGACATATGCCGGGAAGCTTTCTGTGCTTTTTAAACAATGGAATTCAGGATCTCCCTGTACAACACTGAATTAACTAAGTGTTTGAACCTGCATACAGCCCCCTTTGATCAGGTTTTCTTGTTAAGCGGTCAACAAGCAAGCTATCTGTCACTAATGTCCTTTTGGGAACGAAAGGAATACCCAAACTTAGAAGACACATGCCCTGACTGAGTCTCAGTGAACAAGATGTTGGCCATCTCTTTGACCACCCCCTTTTGTACCGCTTTGTTCGCCATACGTTGGCAGGGTATGCTCAGACGTGAGTCCCTTGCTCACTTTGCCACTGGATTCAAGCAAGCCTGGCTGAAGACGGCTGAAATGCCAGAAACCGGTCCTAGAAAGCTTGTTTCCGGTCCAGGGAAGGCATGGCTTGGCAGTTCGGGCTGGACTGTTCCCATGAGGCACAGGGTCAGACTGATGTGCATATGGCCATGTCTGAACTGGGGTGGCAGAGTGGGCTAAAGAACGGTGATGGATCAAACCCAGATCTGTTGACTGGGTGTGAGTGTTTGATTGGTTCTGATGCTCCGAACATCACCACCCCCTTTTGTACCGCTTTGTTCACCATAAGTTGGCAGGGTATGCTCAGACGTGAGTCCCTTGCTCACTTTGCCACTGGATTCAAGCAAGCCTGGCTGAAGACGGCTGAAATGCCATAAACCGGTCCTAGGAAGCTTGTTTCCGGTCCAGGGAAGGCATGGCTTGGCAGTTCGGGCTGGACTGTTCCCATGAGGCACAGGGTCAGACTGATTTGCATATGGCCATGTCTGAACTGGGGTGGCAGAGTGGGCTAAAGAACGGTGATGGATCAAACCCAGATCTGTTGACTGGGTGTGAGTGGTTGATTGGTTCTGATGCTCTGAACATCACCACCCCCTTTTGTACCGCTTTGTTCGCCATAAGTTGGCAGGGTATGCTCAGACGTGAGTCCCTTGCTCACTTTGCCACTGGATTCAAGCAAGCCTGGCTGAAGACGGCTGAAATGCCAGAAACCGGTCCTAGGAAGCTTGTTTCCGGTCCAGGGAAGGCATGGCTTGGCAGTTCGGGCTGGACTGTTCCCATGAGGCACAGGGTCAGACTGATTTGCATATGGCCATGTCTGAACTGGGGTGGCAGAGTGGGCTAAAGAACGGTGATGGATCAAACCCAGATCTGTTGACTGGGTGTGAGGGTTTGATTGGTTTTGATGCTCCGAACATCACCACCCCCTTTTGTACCGATCTCTTTGATGCCAGGCAACCTCAGATCTATTTGCTTTCATTTTCCTGAATTTAGTATCATAATGGAACCAGGCATTGCCAAAGAAGTCACAGGAGGCGTTGTGAATCATGGAAAGAGAAGCAAATAGCTGAGGGGACAATAGGGATGACTTATCACAAAGAACAGTGGCATAGATAGAGAATCCTGTGACCCAGTTCCCAATGGCATTATCAACTCAAGGTCTCTTCACCTTTATCTCACCTTCCTTACCCAGTTGTCCGTTCTCTTCTCTAATGCAGCTTGATGCTGGTATGACTGAACTCCTGACAGCTACTGACCTCAGCGCTGATCACTGGACATAAGGGTGCCCATACTCTGCTGCAACTCGCCACGCCCGTACTGTGATTTGGCTACCTGTGTAGCTAACAATGGTGTCCCCACATCCTGTGCAGTTTGTTCAACATGCACGGGGCACTAAGGTTGTTTGCTGGGACTAGTAGGGCAGCCCAGCCCTGGGGACAACCCTGCATTTGTGTCTTGCTGCATAGGGATCAGCCACTTAATGACCCTGCTGATTGTGTCCCAATAAAACGCACATTGACCTGACACCTATTCTGGGTAGGGATACTCATGACCCATTCTGCCCAAGATGTCAAAATTAGCATTTACTTGTCCCCCATGATGATAGTCATGCATTGTGAAAATCCCGATAGTGGCCCCCAACCCAGAATTATGAATATTCCCCTCACCATTAACCGCACATGGCTCACCATATTTGGAAGCAGTTTCGGAAGTACTCTGAGAGGACAGTTCCAAGGAGTTTTCTGGTGCTACATGTGGGGAACTGGTCACGAAAACATACAGGCACTTTTCACCCTCTTTTGAGTCTCTGTCATCGGTGTGCTCTGGGTTGAACAGGGATGACTCAGAAATCCTCTGCAGTACCCATTCCATTCCATGTGATTGTTTTCACTCCAGCAACTTCAGCTGATGAAGAAGTTGAGCAGGGGTGACTCAGTAATCTTCTGCGGTACCAATTCCACCCCATGTGATTGTTCTGACTCCAGCAACATATTCATCAGCTGAAATTGCTCATCTTTAGTGGTTTCGCTGGATAAGCGTGTGTCTGAACCCCTCCCGCTTCCTGCGGGTCAAGAGCGTTTGAGGGGCATGCTAAAACAGAAGACTGAAGGCCAGTGTTAGTTACGTTGTAGTTGTTCATGAAGATGGGATCAAAGACAGGGGTCAGACAAGGGGACAAACCCGCACTTATCTGAACATTTGTGAGGAAAGGGGTTTCTTTCATTAGCAGTCGCCAAAAAAACATTTTTAAGATCCCAATCCCATTCATGGGAATTGCCATAAGATAGCGACAGTGGGGAGGAGAGATACAGCATGCACCCGCACAGTCCTGTAGTTCCACAAGTCCTAGCAATGCGTGAAGTGGTGCAGGTCTCCCTCAACTGCAAACGCTATTACTTTTTTGGTACACCTTCAAAATGCAGTAAACTTGCCTACATTGACTCCTCAATGACTCAGCACGATTGGAGAGAAAGACCAATTGCCATGTGCAATGCTTGCTCCCGAAACTCTCTACAGCAGGAAGAGGCCGGACTTTAAGAAGCTCCAACTCACTTCTTCCTCTACCCCCCAATCTGAAGAAGAAATCTTCCAAGCTTGAGCTTTCTCTGGAAGTGCTCCTAAGAACTGGAACTCACTCCTCAATGATCCTTTTCCTTTTCCTGCTTCAAACAGGACCTCAAAACTCTACTACTCAACTACTATTCTTCAAAGTGAGCACAGGCGGATCCATGTTCCCAAAGATCCTACCTTCATTGACTAGACTAGCAGTCGTCTGACTCGGCCAGTCTCTATTCTGTCTCCAACTCCAGGACAAAACTTATGGGTATTTTTGTCATAAACCCTTTGTGTCTATTTCACACCGCCTCGATTTTGTATTTTCTGTACATTCTTTACTGTATTGGATAACGTCTATTATGGCACATAATATGTAAAGTGCTCTGATACCTTTAGGTCGATCGATTCGGTATTCCTGAAGCATGCTGGAATTCATGTTATTTCTTCCATTTACTTAATTTTTGTGGTGTTATTTTCTTGGCAGAAGTCCAGCAAATCCTTCATGTCTATGAACTCCAGGTGTGCCCTGACAACAATTTTCCTGTTTTCTTAGACGGTAAGATGATGCTTTGTTTGTGATTGCAGTATTTATTGTGCTGCAGAAATCTTATTTTTTGTTGCAATAGTTTATAATGAAATGCTTTTAAATATGTTATTTGTTTGTGTTTTCTTTTCATTTGAAAGCGGACTGTTCATTACCCTAAATATTAACCCTGGGCGTAGTTCGCGAAGTAGCACTTCGCGAAGCTACGCAAAGTGCACTTCGCACTACACGAGCTACGCGTAGCACTTCGCGAACTGCGTAGTGCCTTGTTCGCACTGTGCCAGATGTCGTTTTCAATGATTGCACAGTGCGGACGAGCAACCGGCACTGTGCAATCATTGAAAATGGCATCTTGCACAGTGCGAGCTGTAGTTTTCTGCTGCTCGAGTAGATTTTTACTTGAGCGGCAGCTTTTTCAACGCAAACTGGTAGTTTCTCATCGCGAGCGGTCTCGAGCATACGCGACCACTCGCAATGAGAAACCTGACCTTCTCGCGTTGTGAATCTCGCCGGGAGGTTTATTTTCCATGCTCGCGATCGCCAACTTGATGTTGCTGATCGCGAACAAGGAAAAAGTCTCGCCGGGATGTCATTTTGCTTGCTCGCGGTCGCCAACTTGACGTTGAGGACCGCGAGCAAGCAAAAAATGACCGCAGCACTACGCAACACTACGCTACGCGTGTTCGCACTGTGCTACGTGCAATTCGCGTAGTGCGAAGTAGCGCGAACTTCGCAAACTACGCGAGCGTAGAGTAGTGCTTTGCCCAGGCTTACTAAATATGTTATATTCGTTTTCATTTATAGTCTGGTCTTAAACCACGGCGGTGCTTGCTCGTTCTGGCAAGTGCACTCTGTGATTCTGTACCTTTTTAGGTCGAGCCCAGAGAGCACTTGTGCTGTCAGGTGATCTGTTGTAAGAGCTTTGTGGGGTCTGACTGCTCCCACATTTTGGATTGGCTTTTATGTGTGTCGTTAGGCTGAGCCTAGACAGTGCTTGTGCTGTTAGGCGATCTGTTGTAAGTGCTTTGTGGGGTCTGACTCCTCTCACGTTTTGGATTGGCTTTTGTGTGAGTCGTTTTTTTTTTATTATAGCCTGCAAATGGCTAATGTTGGGCGTGTGTCCCACTTTTTTTTTAAACTTCACTCCCATGCAGTATTGCCGTGGGAGTGAGCAGCGGCGCAAATGGTGGCAGCTGCGGCAGGACACATGCTTTGCTCAGACAGCTAAGCTCCTGTTCCATTAATTCCACCCCATCCCCAGCCTCTCTCCCGCTCGTCACTTTCTGCCCTTGTCATTCTACGTTTCCTTTCCTTTTGTTTTTTTAGGCTGCTAAGAAATGCATCTTGTGTTGGGTATGCCCATTTCCAAGGAGCCATACTCGGGCTTGTTAAACACACCCTTTGAACGTGAAGGCGAGTCCCCTGGTGTTTCTGTGTGCTCTAGGAGTTGCAGGGCCTTTAAAGGAAGATTCACGTTCACTGAAGAAAGAAAAACAAGTATCGAAGCAGGGTGGGAGGTTGCTGGAATAGAGATGACAAAACCAAAACCAATGCTAGGCATACTTTTGTTAGCCCAATGTCTCCTTACGTAACACTGAAGTTTTATCACTTCTGTAGTGTCAGAAAATAACATTAGCTACCGCAAGTACTGTGGAATGTTAGTATGCGTTTATCTGTTTTCCAGGGGTAGCCAGATTTTAGATTTTCTAAATTGTCCACCTATGTTTTATTTATTTGAATCTTCAAACGGGTCAAATTCCGTGATTACAGGATCGCTAACATTACTCCCGAGCAGGGCGCGGTTGATTGCTTTTGCCAGCGGGCATCTCTTCAGCCTCCACTGGCTTTGCATTCTGAATCAGAGAAAGAGTTGGAAAGTGACTGGGAAAGGTTTGCTTCAATCGAATACGAAAAACGTGCGGTCGCGCTGTTTTGTTTAAATTACATTGCTAGCTTCGTTTGAATAATTTAAAATGTATTTAGGGAAAACAAGTTGACATTTTTGTTTTATGAACGAGAGGAGGCTGGGTCGTTTGCAAATGGAAATCTTATTTTATTTAAACATCGTGTGCAGTTTAAAAAAAAATAAAGGTTTTCCATTTCGGAAAACATCAGGAAGCAGGCAGTGCTCCCCTTGACCACCTCCTACTTCCCCCGAGGGTACCAACACAATTTCTAAAGGGGAATGGGTCCCAAGCACACTATCTCCTCGCTCTTTGTGAATCTACCTCCTTTCAGGTGTCAGTAACTGTCCAATGGTTTGTGACCAGACTTGTCGTCGCAAACCATTGATGCGTTGCATACCGAATAGCAGTTTGAAATGTATGTTTTACGTCCCTCCCAAATTCAGTGTGTTTGGCAAAATCCATTTTAGAAGTTGGACATGTTTTTGTGACTCATAAAATGGGTTTTGTATATGAGAAAAATGCATTTTGCCGTCAAAAACCCAGTGATTCCCCACTCTGCAGAGTTTGAAATTGCAAAACACTTTCGTGCATGTAGCACTTGGTTCCATACGGTCTTCTTACAGTGCCTCATGTGTGCATAGCGAAACGTCAGAGTTCTGCCAATAAAGCCAGTCTGCATTCAGTCTCTCCTGCCTACTGAAGTAAGGTCCCTTCATCTGCATTCTTTCCTCTGTATCTCCTTCCTTCCTTCCTTCCATCCTTGTACCCACCACACTTCTTTAACTAACATCTTCGTTAGTCCTGTTCACTTCTACTTTAATTCTATTTCTACTTATTGTTGCTTACTCCTACTCATTAGTGATACTTTTGCTCCAAATTGCACCTACTCCTACTCCAAATGACCTCTATCCTTATTTAGTCCTACTCTTACATCTTCAAACTGTTACTTACTCTTACCTTCTTACTTTACGTACTCTTAAGTTTGACCTATTCCTGCTTACTCCTGCTCTTACTTGTTCTTATTCCAATGTAGCCTTATTTACTCCTATTACTTCTTTTTAATCCTACTTCTACCAACTACTACATACTTCTGCTTACCCCTACTTATTTTGACTCCTTCTTGAACAAACTGTTACTCCTACAATAATTCTTACCCTTACTTAGACCTCTTCTTTTGTGTATAACAGATTTCATGAACTTTCAATAGACATATGATGAAGGGTTGTCATATAGTATAGCTTAACATTTGTCGATTACACCACAATCAACAACCCCCATGGATGTTGCCCTCTGACTTAAACAGGAAAGATACATATGCCCCCTCCCTCCTACCAACTGCGGCATTAATCCATTTGTATGCATTTGTTGCAAAGTTCACAGGCCATTAGAACAACACAAGTCTTTCTCTTTGTGGTCTTGGTTTCTTTCCTCTATGGCCGAAAGACTTGTTGCCTGAAAATGTGGCGGGATTGATTGCCTTAGATGCAGAGAGGTAGGGTAGTTTCTCAGGGTCTATATTTTTTCGAGATTTTTCCCCATGCCCAGAAGATTATGATTCTCTAGGGCTAATGCTTGCCATGAGTTAGGAATCCACAGCCCCGCCACTTCTGTTTTTTTCCAGTAAAGTGTATCAATATTTTTGCTGCACTGAAGAGATGGAATCTCAATGTTTCACTGGTGTGGCCTCCCCACAGGCACCATCACCCCTCTTGTTTAGTAAGACCATTGCTGGATTTCTTGGTATTGTTTCTCCTATAACATTGTCTAAGTGGCTTAGTATCTATTTCCAGTACATTTTGAGTGTATTGCGCTCTTACAAAATGTGCAAACGTGCAAAACCAAATGTGCAAGAATGCACCCTCCCGAGTTCCACATCGCCATTCCTAGTTCCATTTCTCAAGTTGTCTGGTACGACCATCTTCTTTTAGGACCTCCCTCAGTCAATATCTGGTTTAGCTTCCTAATCAACCCCTTGGTAGTTTCATGCCTGCCTAGAAACGTTTCAAAGGGTGTCGGGAGTCTGGTTGCAGACTCTTTGAGTTCCGGATTTAAGACCCAGCATCTTATCTGGTTATGTTGCATGATGTATTTTTCTTTCGGAGGGAAAATTTCGTTTATGAATGATTTAATCTGTCCTTAATGGAACATATCTCGAATCATGAGGCATTCCTCCTGTTTTCATTGCATAAATATCCCTTCATCCTTGCACGGTGTGAAATCGGAGCTCCGGTGGATTGGTGTTTATGGGGCCAGAGGTGTGGATAGTCCCTGTTTGATTGATATGTGATCTCATATCGACAAGACTGGTCTTAGCCACCTAAGATATTTATAGAGATCTTCGTCTCGAGGATCTAAGTATTCATGGTAAGTCCCAAACGTCTCTACCCACCACCCCTCTATCCATAAAAAAGCCATATCTTTTATGTTCCGCCTGCCGACTGCTCTATTGAGATTCTGAGATGAGGCTGGTGCTGCTATCGGATCACATTCAGGAGTGTCAGGGCCATTGTCAGCAGGGCCATCAGTATTTTCTTGCTTAATCTCGCCCTTTCCCCTCCCCGTACATATTTATTATGTGCTGTTGAAGTGATTCTAGCTCTCTAATCAGTACTGCAGTGGGAATAGCCTGAGATAAAGAGTACTTGCTGCAGTGCATTTATCTTTATGACGTCAATTCTCCCATCCACATAATATAGCATCCCTTCCCTTTATTGAAATCGGTTCACATCTGAGCTTTCAATTGGGGCCAGTTGGCTCTCCTCTACGTCTCAACTATATTTGTGATGTGGATCCCTAAGTATTTAGCGATGTATTTAGCTCAGTTCATTGGACGTCACTCCCTGAATCCTGCAGCTTCCTCAAACTCTTCCAAACTCTCTTGGACTGCTATCCTCATCAGTGTCAGCAGATAAACAAATCTTTCATTCCTCGCCTGCAAATTTACCTCATTTGATGTTAGGGTGAGAGTGTACATGCGCGGCCATAGGTTCAATTGTAATGGCAGAAAGAATGGGTAACAGTGGGCACCCCTGATGGGTGTCTATTTGAAATGTGAATTTGTCTCTAGTGATCTCTTTAACCCTTATAAGGGCCTTAGGTTGGGTGTAATTTATCACTACGTGTCGTTCTGTATATTGGTCTAATGCTATCCTATCAAGTGCAGCTTTTAAGAACTTCCAGCTCAGCCTGTCATACTCTTTCTCCACATCCAGTGACAGCAGGAAAGCTGGCAATCCTTTCTTCTGACATTTTTCCACTATGTGGGCCACTTTTCCCACGTTGGGGCATATTTACAAGCCTTTATCGCCACAGGAATTTCACTTTTAGATACGTCCCTGTGGCGATACGGGCTTCGCCTTATTTAGAAGGCAGAGTTAAGCCACTATCTAGTAAAATTGTGAGATGTCCTTCTTCCCTCTTTCACTCGTTAGCTCTGCACTCTCTTGTGTACGTAATTTAGAGATGTTTTAGCGATGTGTTCCCTCATTCTCTGTGCCCTCAATTTAATGGCTGGCAGCTTATCAGCCAAGTTTCCTCTCATACATTTTTATTTCAATCTCAGTAAAGCTGTCAATGCTTTCCCCATTCTAAGGATCCTAGTTGATGCTGGATTGTATTCCTTTTCGATCTATATTTGTGTTTTAGGTTTAAGGTTGTGTTCCTTTTCTAGCTCTTCAAGGAGCTTCTGCCCTCTGAGACATGTTTCTTTTTACGCTGAATATCAGGAATATCGCCGGCCCTCGCATCCCAGTGGTTGTTTTGTGTTGTGTCCAGGGGATCATTTTACGTAAATAGTTTTAAATGATTTGGGTTAATTCTTCTCTGTGCGCTCAGTCTCCTACCTACTGAAGGTGAAATCGCCAGATTCTACTCCGCCTTTTAATAGTGGCATCATTTATCAATAGTTCATCTTGACTATGATCTCATATAGTGCCCCCTCTTATCTGTAGTTTTGTCAAGCATATCTCTTGAGGTGTAAATCATGTCAATTCATGTATATGACTTATTGCACTTGTGAAAAAAGGAGTAATCTATGTTCTCTGGGTGAAGATGTCTCCAGCATTCCACTAATCCCACCTCTGTGAAGTGTGATTTTGAACTTCTTGTGGCCACTTATAGGGTTTGTGGTTCCCTATTTCGATCACTGTCCCAGATTATTTTGAAACCACTCCTAGTATCACTCCAGCCTTTCCTGGGCTTTCTAGTGTGGTGAGTAGATTTGAGAGAAATTGCTCTTGTTGTGTGTTAGCAAAGTATATGTTAAGACAATTAAGGAGTCAGATCGAGGCCTGTAACAATAAGCTACCATTTTGCCTTTTCTGGCTGCCCAGTATTGTGCTGAGTACTCCCTATGTTTCATTCTAAATTGATCCTTTTCAGGAGATGAGTCTCCTGTAAGAATATCATATCAGCTTGTTGTTGTTTTACATATCGACAGGTTATGCATCTCTTCCTTGGTGAATTGAGGCCTCTCAAGTTTAATGTTACAAGCTTAAATGCAAAGTGTGTTGTGTTATTTCCGGTGGGGCCGAGATCCCTTGTTGTTGGATTGTCAAATGCCCCGGTATTAGGTCTCGCGAGCCAAAGGCTCGAAGAGACATTTTATATCTGGGCTTTTCAAAGTGCTGCCGTGGCCTAAAGCTACAGTGCACGTGAACGTGCACGCGCGCAGCGCCATGTGTCTTAACTCCGTAGCGATCGTAATCACGATCACTTTCACTTTCGCGGGCTCCTCTGTTGCTGGCATTCCCCCCTCCCTTCTCGTTTTATTTTGTGTGTGCGGTGGCGTTCATCTGACACTGGGTGACACGCTCTCCTCTTCCCCAATGGTAATGTGTGTGCGGTGGCTTTTCATCTGACACTGGGTGACACGCTCTCCTCTTCCCCCGACAGTAATGGATTCTCTGCTGTGGCCGAGCTGCTCCCGCCCCGTCAAGCTCCTCTGTTCAAGGCTGTTCTGGGTGCCACACCACAGGCTTTCGGCCGGCTCTTCCTCGTAAGTTTAAGAGCCGGGCACTATGCTTCCGTGCACAAAGTAAACACAATAGTTGTATCCGACCACCGTTCCCCAGCGTCGCCCCCCTGCTTGGACATGGAAACAGTGGGACTCGGGGCTACCTACCAGACTGTGGAGTTCCAGGTGAGGGTGAGGGCGCCATCTAGTTGTCTCTTCCCCTTTGCTCCCCCCAGGCACATACATTTTACCATTCTCCAAGCTTTTAAAGAATGCATGGGCGTGGTGCAGCGTTTTCTTTGTTTCGATCCGGGGCATACTTTAGCTTGGTGCTTGGTGTGACGTGCTTCTGTTTGTTATTCTTCGTCTCCAGCCTGCAGTGGATGTACTTGTATAAACCCTTTTCATCTTTATCTAAAAACAAAACAACGATCATTATTGAAGTTCATTTATTTAAAAGAGGCTCCTGTGGGATGAATGTGTTGTGTTATAAATGAATGAACATAAAAGCCCCATAGCCTATGGGTTGTTTGGCCGCCCTGCTCCTATGTCCAGCAGAGACAGCATCCGGCAGCGCTTCAGGCGCTATCAGTAGAACCGCCTCTTACTCCAGATCCTCCTCCCCGGCCTCTGTTTCTTAGAATCAGGGCTCGTCTGTCGAGGGCACGGACCTGATGTCTTTGTGAAAGGCATGAACTCATCTGATATGTATTGTTCTGACCTTCCAGTGTGTGGTCACAGATGTTGAATTACTATGGAAGTGTTGTATCCAAGGTCAGGAGCTGGAAGTAGATGCAAGCCTGCCCCGTGTTTAGATCGCCCATCGCCCAGCTGCCCCTTCCAAGGGTTACACTGTGGCTTGTCTGGTTTGGAGGGGGTGAGAGGGAACATGAGAGTCTTGCCAGAAGGCTCACATCTGCTGCTCAATGGCACACCTCGTACAAGTGCTACCTTGCAGATAGTATTCAGAGAAGGCTCCTCTGCAGCAGAATGGACTCAAGAGACTTTATTTTGCCTCTTTTCCATCTGTAAGAGCTCACCGTGCCTCGTTGAGGTGAATGCATGGGTGTTTCTGTGTGATAAGACGCATTGTCTTGCCTCTAGTTTAGCCTCTGCAGTCCACCAGACATCCCCACTACGTACTGTGTCCAGGCGGCCGTGGTCCTTCCAGTTCGCTTGTTTTACCTTCTTTCTGTCACAGCGAGATCTAACTAGGGCTGGAGTTGCTGTTTTTTGGCCTGCCGGGTGGCTCAGCGAGTTGAACACTCACTGCTGACAAATGCAGTAATCTGCCAGTGACTGAGGTTGAATCTATACAGTGCTTCAGCCCTTTACACATCCCTAAGAGTTGCCAAGCCTGCTGCTACTTGTAACACATACATGTGAGCAGGTATCTCCGTGTGGTGCTTTGACAACTTTCAATAGATTCCCTCCAATCTGCATCACTTCCAGCTTCTGCCACAAGTTTTCCAGCTGCTCACAATGAAACTGAGACACTCCAAGTTCAGTCGAACCGGCACCTTCATCTGTGTTCTGCAGTGATGGTCTGCTCAACCGCTGCATTGGGTTCAAGAGGTGATTTTCGATTCTGTGTCACTGCTCACTACCAATCTCTTCTAAATGACTCATTAACAATGTCCTCTGAATAGATGTGGGAATGTATATCTAACAAGGAGACATTTGTTGTCATTGTAGTTGGGAAAACTGGGGAATGTGCTTGCTATTTTATCAAACTCCAGCATGTAAATTGTTGTTGGCCAAGATTATAGGAGTGGTTGAACGTTTCACGTGTGGTCTAAGGTAATGTGGCAGGTATGGATGTGTCCTTATATGTGTTACGTATGCCCCTGTCTGCCTGTACTAGGGTGTATGTGTGAAGTGGTGCTGCGTATAGCACCCTTTATGCCTATTGCTTGTGTTAATGAATGCCTGCACCTACGCTTTCTCTATATAGAGATATTTGTGTAGCGTGAACCCCGCCGGGAAGCACTGAAGCGCTGATCTTTGGTTGTGGACCCGCCCAACAAAACAACTGCAAATAACCTTGCATGTATGTTTGCTGGGTGCATGCTTGTGTTCCTGTGTGTACATATGACCGTATGTGTAAGCATGACAACTTTTTCCTCTGTAAGTGTGTATGTACGTGTGTTCAACTGTCCTTTTGTGTACATATAGTACACAAAACCATAATCTTTTGCATTTGTGAGCGTTTTTTGTGCCTCTTCAAATTCACTCTCCTCCTCTTCTTTCACTATCTTCTACATACACAACCACAGCCCCTTCATACATCCATGGCATTCTCTCCCCTTCTATCTCTTTCTCACACACTATTAATACCATGTTGTCTACAGTTCATTTACCACTTCATACACAAGTTGCCTATCCCTCTCATTCTTACTTTGCAACTATTTTATACAGCTCTCACCCCTATCAATTCACCATATCACATATTTACACCACACAAACACACTACATACCACACAATCCAACCACTTACAAATTCACAACTAAAAAGTCTAATGCAAATCGCAATAAAACCCTACAATCAACATACATCCAATTCACTACAAACGACTAAAAAGAAGTAAATAATAAAATTTACAATGCCAAAAACTCAAACTTTCTCAAATGCGAGACCTATTGCATTGCAAATGCTTGTTTTTATTAGTCCCCAAAAAATAACAGTAAAAACTGTTGCCCAAACCTCGCCCTTTAGATAGGTAGAGGTCACCCAGTGGCTTCAGAGGTCGAAGTCTCGATCTCCCTGACCTCTTCTACTAACCTTGGCAGCACAATGCATGATATCTGTGTACTTGAGGCCTATGGCCTAAATGTCCTCCTTTGCGTAACCCCACCACTTCCCTGTTGTTTTCATTGTTGAGGGTCCACTAGTTTAGCTTAGGTCTATAGTCATGTCAAGCTCGCTTTAGATATTTGTCAACAGTGAGAACTATGCATTTCATTTTCTATCTAGTACATATTTTCCTTTTAACCTGGAGCTTCTTTTGGGTATCTATTGTGACTTACCTTTAATTGTATGTGATTGCTCACCTAATCATGTCCCATCAAGCACCTGACAGGCTTCTCACCCTCTTCATTGGTGTCCTTTTATCAATGGTGTAATCTAGTTATTGTTTTGAAGTGAGTTTATTTCTGAGCAAATGTCCTGATTTCTTAGAGACCGCAAGGTGGTTCGGTCACTTAGTGTGCCTTCATCCCCTTCTTCGCTCTCTTCCTGTAGCCCCAGAACTGCTCAACCATCTGTGACTGATTTGATAGCCTTTTCAATACATTTCCAAGGGGAATAGTAATCCATCTGGTAGGAGCCATACATAGTGTATTTACCTCTTGCTGAGTTCCATCGTGACGTGTTGGTATTCTCACCTCTGTAGTGTCGCTGTAGAGAGGTCTTTGAACAATTAGGTTTCGCTATCGCAGTAGATGAGCTCTTTTCTTGATCTTGCCATCTTCATTATGTGTTCTTTCTGGGGTAAGCAGTAACACTAGTCTTCTTCCTAGTTTGACCACTATATTTCATGGTTTTTTTTTAGTGTCTGTGGGCTTACTACTAACTCTATGTACTCTCCCTACTCCCACCAGATGATCTTCATCAGCTTGGAGGACTACTCTAAACAGTTCCACCACACATTTAAACATATCTTCCCCTTCAGTTACATTTTCCAGGTTGTGTATCGCATCTTTATTCCCCCCACCCCCCTCCAAAGACCTGATTTCTAAAGCTTTGCATATGGACATGAGGCAGCTTGTTTGGGCTTCCAAATGGCAGATGAGTGTTGTGACAGGTGGTTCTGGGTTTGTTGCATTGTGCATAAACTCTTCTTTTTGATGAAGGTGCAGTCTCATTAGCTGCAGATCCTTTTTAATGTCAGTGACGTTTTTTCCAAAATCAGATCACAATCTATTAAGACTCCCCTGAAAAGCTTTTTTCCATGTCCGTTTTAATTACTGAGAGGCAAGGTTTAAGCTCTTCTACGGTGAGAGGGGATATACCCTCTAAAGTGCTTTGGAAGAAGCCTTTAATAGTGTTAGCCTGTGGGTGTTTTGCAGTTGTGGCATTATCTGCAGGCCCTAGAATTTGAGAGTGGCCCCTCACACCACCAATGGGTCAGGGCACTACCACGCCAGTAGAAAAGCACTACCGTTGGGAAGATTATCTCAAACAACAAGTTATCAATCACTCATCACATTCAAACAAGCCCATACCGCATTTAAACCATTTCCCAATAACAAATACCACCAGGATTTAGATAATTGTATCATTTTTAATATCATATACATATAAAATAATTATACCCACATGAAGCATATAAAAGTACATATTATCATACAGTTGAATCATTAGTGCATCTTACATAAGTCTAAAATGCAATTTACTTCTGCGACCCTTCCAAATAGAGCGCAACATGGACCCACATTTACAAAAACAATTAAAGCAAACTTTTTCAACACAAATGGCAGCACTCTACGAACCAGTACTAATGCATCTGTTTTCTACAATGATCCATTATATTTATCAAACCCAGGTCTCTATGAAGCAGGATTTCTTCATTTAAAGTCGCTGTGTTGTACACAGATTCTGCATAAGTAATGTGTCAACTTGTTTCGGTGGAATAAAAAACAAATTTGACCACCTTCTTTAGGACAATGTAATTTGTTATCAGTCTACCCCTCTACAATCCTTCATTCAACATCTGTGAATAACATATATATATATATATATATATATATATATATATATATATATATATATATATATATATATATTCACTTAAAAAACCATAGGTTTCACACATGTTCTAGTTAGCTGGACATTTCCCTCGTAAAAAAACAATGAAATTCCCCCGTTATAGTTAGTAAAGGGAACTATAACTTACGCGACCGCAATCCACTGCTGATGACGTCAGATATTACATCACTGTATTTATTCACTTATTTACCCATTTTTCTTTCCTTTAACCTTTAGCTATACATATTTAATAAATATTTATTTTACAGAAAGACACATATGTCATCAGTGATGTAATATCTGACGTCATCAGCAGTGGATTGCGGTCGCGTGAGTTATAGTTCCCTTTACTAACTATAACGGGGGAATTTCATTGGTTTTTTACGAGGGAAATGTCCAGCTAACTATAACATGTGTGAAACCTATGGTTTTTTAAGTGAATTTGCAAGGTTTTTTAAATGCTAATTCCTAACTATAACGTGTGTGAAACCTATGGTTTTTTCAGTGAATTTGTACGGTTTTTTAAATGCTAAGTTATGTAATTATTATTTACATTTTTTTTTTTTAAGGTTTTTCACCGTGCACGTACCGTGCGCGCTCTGTGGGCACGCGCTGTGCGCTTCGCGCACCGCGCACCCACGTTACGCCGTTCGCGTAAATTTCACGTTTCTACCGTGCGCGCACGGTAAGCGCACTCCGCAATTTTTCGTAAAAATATTAAAAACATTTATGGCCCTTGGGGGTCCTTTGGGGACCCCCTGACAATGGCTAGGGGGTCAGGAACTGTCCACCCTGCCCCCTTTTCATGTTCTCCACCTTTATTTTTCACCTCCCTCGGACTGCGAGAGACAAAATGGCGGCCGACACTTCCTGGTTTCGACCGATTCAAATGTTTACTAAGATCTAACAACCAATCAGAATTGCGCTCGTGCACGGCAGGGTGCGCTTACCGTACGCGCACGGTAAGCGCCTATAGATATATATATGCTTTTAAATGCTATTTTCTCAGAAAATACTGAACAGATTTACACCAGACCTGCAAAAGGCACATCCCTGACCTGAGGACTACCTCTCTGCCAAATTTCAAGGTTTTCTGTTCAGCCGTTCGGGCTGTAGCGCGGACTAAAGGTCCTATGGGAAAATGCATGGGGAAAACGCGTTTTGGGACCCCCCCTTTTTCTCAGCCCCCGCTTGACGAATCCCCCTGAGACTTTCAGGGAAGGAGCGGAGCGCCCCACCTATTTTGAAAATTTCGCGAGGATTCGTCAATCGACGCAAAAGTTATTCCAAATAGAATGTTGCGGATTTCCTGTGGAAACACGGTCCTAACTATAACTATCTACTGGCGACTGCCAGTAGATTATATATATATATATATATATATTCACTGAAAAAACCATAGGTTTCACACATGTTATAGTTAGTGGAAATTTTACTGATAAAAAACCAATGAAATTCCCCCGTTATAGTTAGTGCAGGCAACTATAACTCACGCGACCGCAATCCTCTGCTGATGCTAATACTGTATTTAGACACTTATTTGCCCATGTCTTCTTCCATACATTTTTAGCTATACATATATTACAAATATTTTTTTTTCATAAAGACACATATGTCATCAGCAGAAGATTGCGGTCGCGTGAGTTATAGTTGCCTGCACTAACTATAACGGGGGAATTTCATTGGTTTTTTATCAGTAAAATTTCCACTAACTATAACATGTGTGAAACCTATGGTTTTTTCAGTGAATTTGCAAGGTTTTTTAAATGCTAATTCCTAACTATAACGTGTGTGAAACCTATGGTTTTTTCAGTGAATTTGTACGGTTTTTTAAATGCTAAGTTACTTTACGCCATTCGTGGCGTGCGCGCCCACTTAACGCAGTTCGTTCCGTGCGCGCACGGTGCGCTTCGCGCACCGTGCGCGCACAGTGAGCACGCGGTGCGCTTCGCGCACCGCGCGCCCACTTTACGCAGTTAGTGCCGTGCACGCACGGTGGGCACGCGGTGCGATGACAAAGCAAGAAAGCACGTCAACAAATCTGTTTCTGCTT
This sequence comes from Triturus cristatus, assembly GCF_964204655.1. Classification (NCBI taxonomy): domain Eukaryota; kingdom Metazoa; phylum Chordata; class Amphibia; order Caudata; family Salamandridae; genus Triturus; species Triturus cristatus. The sequence goes on from NC_140583.1 coordinate 714,533,152, forward strand.
TCCTCCGTGACTATGGTATGGGTGCCATTTACCACAACAACTTGCGTTATGACATGCAAGACATTTATAGAGGAGATGGTGTGCACTTCAATGATGAAGGGAACAGAGTCTTCCTCTTGAACCTTAGACTCTGCATCGGTACTTACTTGTAGGTACCACTAAAAAATCATTTCATAAACACAACGGCTCTTTCTAGAGCCCCCTAATATCTAAACACTTAAATCTGATTTTCATTTTTTTTTTTTTTCTACCGTACGCTTACCGTAAGCTTACCGTACGCGTACCCCGTGATTTTTTTTAAAATCAATAAATGTTTTTTTTGTACTTTTCTGTCCTTCTTTGACCCCCTTACAAATGTTAGGGGGTCTGTAACTCTCCTCATTGCCCCCTTTCCTTGTTTTCACTCTTTTTTTTCAGAGTGAAATACACAAAATGGCGGCCGCCGCTTCCTGGTTTCGGCCGATTCGAATGTTTACTAAGATCTAAGAGCCAATCAGAATCGCGCTCGCGCACGCCACCGTACGCTTACCGTAAGCGTACGGTAAGCGTACCGTAAGCGGGCTCAGATATATATATTGATTTAAAGGCTATTTTCTCAGAATCTACTGAACAGATTTACACCAAACCTACAAAAGGCACTTCCTTGACCTAGGGACTACCTCTGTGCCAAATTTTGAGTAATTCTGTTCAGCCGTTCGGGCTGTAGCTCGTTCTAAAGGTCCTATGGAAAAATGCATGGGAAAAACGCGTTTTGGGACCCCCCTTTTATCTCAGCCCCCGCTTGACAGATCCCCCCGAGACTTTCAGGGTAGGAGCGGAGCGTAGCGCCCCACCTATTTTGAGAAATTCGCGAGGATTCGTCGACCGGCGCCAAAGTTATTCAAAATAGAATGTTGAGGTTTTCCTATGGAAACGTGGTCCTAACTATAACTACCTACTGGCGACCGCCAGTAGGTAATATATATATATATATATATATATATATTTATATATATATATATATATATATATATATATATATATATATATATATATATATACATATATATATATATAAAACCAAACATTAAAACACCATCAAACATTTTTTTTTTTTATAATGCACAATTTCACAGTGTTCACCTGGCTTCATGAGTGCGGATTCCCAGTGGTACCCTTCACTCTTTATACTCTCTTCATTAAATAAATAGCCCTTTATTCGGGGAGTGATGTTCATTTATTATGTGCCCCGGGACTGGTAAGCATGGACCGCCCAGGCACCACCCACAGAATATAGGTTTCCGGCTCCCCCATTCCCCTTCTTGATCAACATTCACTAACCTTATCGTGGTCACTCACCCCAATCGTAGGTGTATCAATTATAACAGCGCGGAGAATCTCACACTTGGATCTCTACAGTCTGTGTATATATTCAAGGGTATGTCTTTCCATAGTCTTTTAGTTCTATCCTTTGGGGACAATACAAGATAACCATGTGTGCATCATTCTTGACTCCCAAACACAAGGTTGTATTATACTTTATTGCATACTAGTCTCACCTTCATGGATCCCCTCATGAATCTGGCGAGATGACAGACCCATGTGGCTGCCAACATTTGAGTTCTCACTTCACATAGTGATACTCTGTCTTCTATTCCATAGACTCGGCTCGATTGTTATACACCGTCACACCAGCTGCGGGTAGCATTACTCTGTCAGTGCATAATGAACACTATTTCAGTTAGCAGCCACTTTGCCTAATGAAGAGGGCTGGGAAACAGAACCGATATTGCTCCCACCGCGAAGGTGCCAGCATATAGATAGCTGCTCCCTGTGGGCAGGAGCGATGCTGGCTCCCATCATGTGGGGAACAGGCTAGGGCCATGGGGGCCATCCGCATACCCCCAACGTGTTAGTCGGTGGGGGCCCTGGGTGGGGCGTGGGGCACCCACCTTTAATTGATGTGGGCCCCCAGGGATGGGGACCCTGGGGCCAAAATAGGCTAGGGGAGGGGGGCACGACTTCCTCCCCATTTTTTATATATTTGGCCCCAGGACATGTGGTCCCTGGGGCCTAATAAGGCTCGGGGAGGGTCCAGTGCTGCCCAATCCCCTTTTTTATTGTATTTGGCCCCGGGGGATAAGGTCCCCAGGGCTCCTTGAGGCTTGGTGGGGGGGGGGGCTGCACCCCACCCTGTTTAATTATATTTGGCATTGAGGGGTGGGGTCCCCGGGGCCTTTTACAGCTCTGGGAGTTGAGCCATGCAGCCCCCTCCCTTTTTTATTGGAACGGGCCTCGGGGGATGAGGTCCCTGGGACCAATTAAAGGTTGGGGAGGGAGCTGCATGCCCCCTCAATATATATGTTTTGACCCCAGGGAATGGGGTACTCCAAGCCCGAAAGACAACCCTACGCTTCGCACACCGAAGACTGCCTTTGGTGTGGGGTTGGCAGCCGCTGGGGGTTTTACCACAGGGCCTGGCGGCAGGTTAAGCCATGACTAACCCCGCTGTGCATGGACAAAGGATGTATGCAGCAACGGGGTTGGCAGCCTGCAGGAATTTGGATGCAGGGCCTAACTGCAAGCCAGACCCTGTGGCCAACCCCATGCTGCGTGCGACGAAAAGCCATGCGCAGTGGGGGTTGGCTGCCTGCGAGGAGCAGGTCAAGTGCCTCTGAGTGGGTTGGACGAAGTCATGCGCAACATGGGGTTGGCTGCTTATGGGAGCCCTGTGGCCATCCCTGCCGCTATGTGTGCTTCGGCTTTACATATGGTAATAAAATATTACTTACGTTAGAAAAACCCTAGAAATGTACTGGAAAAAACAAAGGTTTATTTAAAACTTAGAAATTCACAGAAAAAACAAAGGTTAAAGTAACATTATAGCTAGGTGAATATGTCAGTGACAACAGTAATGTTTTGAACTAACTATAACTTTCGCTTATATATTACATCTGTCATGACATGTTCTATGACATCGGTTATGACATCACTAATGACATCTCCAATGAGTTCAAAACTTAATGTTGTCACTGACATATTAACCTCAATAAAATATATATATAGTCCAACCTTGTTTGCTCCTAGCAACCCACTGGGGTGAGAATATGCATAAAATATGGGGGTACAGCGGCACCCACTTGGGATGGATTTTTATTGTGAACTGCAAGAAACATGATGTATTCCTACATACGCCCACTGGGGCGAGACATTTAAACAGCTATAGGTTTGTTCACAATCTTTGTTGCTGCTGGTTCCTGTGCGAGTGCCAGTGAACAAGGGCTGTGGTATGCCCGAAACGCGTCTGGCCAGTTTGATTTTTGTGAAAGCACAAAGCTGGAGGTTTGTAGTCATCATATAAAAGGAGATATGCACGCCGTGTGCAACTCTCACTGTTTTGATATATATACACACACACATTTATACAACATTTACATTAAGAAAGTATATGTTGTCAAAGTATGTAGATGTGGAGTTAAGAATAGCATGCATTGACAAAGCTCTTGCCTTTTAGAGGTTTTGGCAATGTTTTGTAGTCATGCTGTATACAGCAAAGTGGATGATTTGCAATGTGGCTAAAACTAATTTGAAAAAGTGCTTGTGCTGTAATTGTGAAGTCTTTTGTAAGTAAAAGAAAATCTTAAAAGCAGCTTACAGCTCGCAACCTACTTACCAATTGTTTTCCCACTTGTAAGTCTGTTTTTCTTGGTTTTGGCATGTTATTTCCTATTGGCTTCTGGTGTGTTTGTTTCTTTTTCATGTGTTTTCTATTCTGTAGAGCCTGGACGAAGTACTCTTTCCTTTAGCACATTTAATCCTCCTTACTGGAGTTACTTTGTTGTTTCTAATCCAGCTTGATTGTCGAATGCACGTATACTTGGGAGCTGAAGCTAGTAATCGAGCTTGTTCCTCGACTGTGCAGTTGTGGGTTTTTCGCAAGATATCCCTTCTGTAACATTGTGTAAAGGACTTCCTCAATTTTTCTGTACGCAGCTCATGTGTTTTTTAATGCAAACCGATGAATTGTGCTTTTTGTGTGGATGGAGCTCATAATCAAGGTTGCTCATCCACTGGGAGCTGTGTATTTTTTTCAGAAGACATCAACTGTTTTGTAACAATTACTGTTTTGTTGGGGAAGAAGTTACTAATTATGTTTTTTGTCCACGGCATCTACTTTGTGCAGCTGCCTCTTTTTTAATAACCACAGATTACCTACATTGAATTGTTAAGTATGTCCCCCACCTCTCTGCAAAGAAGGCAATATTTTATTTTGTTTTGAAATCATGTGAAATGTTGTCCTCTTGTTTTCAATTGTAGTTTGCTGTGTACCCAGAAGAACTGAAATAACAGCTATGTTAGAATCTCCCAACGAGGAACATGGGGCTAGATGTACGAACATTTGACTATGCGAGTCTCTAATTGTGATTTTTTGCGACTCGCAATAAGGGATTCACAAAATTAAATGTACTAATGGGTCTTAAATACATTAGTGTTTCCCAATGGGGTCGAAATTGACCTGTCTCATCAATATTAATAAGGCATGTCGTAATTTGCGACCCAGTGGCAATTGCCAATAACACAGGAATGGTGGCCTGCTGGGGACAGCAGACCACCATGTCTGTGTTTGCTTTTAAATAAAGCAACATTTTGTTTTTAAATGCAGCCCGTTTTCCTTAAAACAAAATGGGACGCGTTTCAACAGAGAAATTAAACGTTTCTGTCCATGGGACCACTGCCTGCTCTTAAAAAATGTTTCCGCTACTATTCACAAAGGGAACGGGGCCCACTGGGGACCTCTTCCCATTTGCGACTGGCTTACCACCTACTTCAAGTAAGTGGTAAACTGCAATTGCTTTGTGAACACATTCCAGTCGCGAAACAATCGTACATCCCTCTGCGACTCGCTATTAGGAAGGGATGCCCTTGGCAGGCCCCTTCCTATTAGTGACTCACAAATCCCATTTTGTGAGTTGGTAATATGTTACCGACTCGCTAATGGGGCTTTGTACATTTAAAAAATGCTTTTTTCTGGTCGCAAAAGGCCCAATTCTTTGAATCCGGACATTTGTGAGCTGCAAAAAGCTCCGTACATCTGGCCTATAGTTATTAGTATGCGGTGCTGAAAATCTATTTCTAAACTTGTCTTTCACAACCCATGTTACAAAAATCTAATGGTGACGGTGTACACACTGGAAAGACGGTACTTAATTGAAATAATAAGGGAACTGCCACAGGAAGGCTTATTCCAGCATCGTCCAAAAACACAATTTTGAAGAATTCTAATGGCTATCAATCCAAATGAAGGCGATCTGAAAATGTATGCAGGCTGCTCATCTAGTTTAGATTAGGTGCAGCCTTATCTTGTGGTAACAAACCCATGCAGGTGTAGCTGATCAATAATATTGATAGAAACACAACAATTAAAGCTAGGTTTTATTTAGGTGTGATAGTTAACTTTTAACAGCATTTAGGGCCATATGTGCAAAATTCAGTTTTTGCATTTCCTAAACTGCAAATCCCAAGAAATTGCTTTTTAGGAAATGCAAAATGGAATGTACAAAAATAGAGCTTTCCTAATAGCGATTGCTACAAAGTAGGAATCACTATTAGGAAATTGCTATTTAGGAAATGCTAAACCATTCGTTCCTATGGCCCTAAAGGTAAAACTAAGGGTGCCTATGGGCCTAAGGCCACCTTGATGCACACCAAAAAAAGTGGTGCACATGTAAAGTGCACAAATGCCCTAGGGGCATGGGTGCTACATGGCACGTTAAAAAATGCATTTTGGGTGCGTTTTTTAAAACTGTTCATGGTTACCATTGACTTGGAGTCGATGGTAATAGCATTTCCTAAATGCCCATTTTTCAATAAGGAAATGCTTTATAAATGTGCTTAGGAAATCGCACATAGGAAATAACTTTCCTATTTAGGAAATCGTGAAATTCGATTTCTACTGGGTAGAAATCGCGCATTGTGATTTCCTATCTGCCTTTGTACATATGGAAAGGCAATATAGCTTTTCTTAACAGACTGAAATTGCGATTTGGTCCGTTAAGAAAGGCTAAATCCTTTCGTACATATGGACCCATGTGTGTATAATTTCTAATTTGAAACCAGGTGCTCTGCGATCGCGAGTCACATGGAAAGCTGGCACATAACTGCTTGAACATAGAGCAACAGCACCATCTTGTGGTTACGTCCACGATAACAAGTATCACCAAACCTTCAGAAAGCCGTTAAAAACCTACATTTTTGCTAACTGTTTAATGGTGTCTCTCACATGGTTATCTTGTCCAACCTGTTGTTCCTAGTGCCAAGATTGTTGGGGAATATGTGCTTAAAAAATAAACTCTTAATTCATTCAAAATGTGCAGTTACTCCTGTTACATCTCTTGCTAATTTTGAATTTCATAGCCTTGCCCACCCTGGTTATTATCCTCTAGACATTCTAACTGTTAATGTACCGCACAAACTGTATTGGGCTGTCTCTTGCAGCCACAATTGCCCACATATTTCCTTAAGTGGCCATGGATATGCGGCTTTGCCTACAGGTACCCCCGCCACAGAAGATTAACTTGGCCAACCCTTCCTTTTATCGCTCGAGAAAAAAAGATAAAAAATACAACATGATTGATCTTGGGTACTTCTGTGGTATTTGGGGTTATTCTCAGTCTAATCATCTGACACCTTAAAGGATAATCAAATGCTGGGCATCGGCATGAAGGAAGTTATGGTAAAAGGTTACTCCTAATAAATGCATTTTTTTTTATTTCTTTTCCTTATATTATGGACACCGATAAGCTGTTTTTGACTGCCAGGAGAATGTGAAAGTTACCAACAGTGTTTGCCCCCAATTTCTGATTTCAAGTACTGGTGTAACTTCGCACTAACCCACATTTCTCCCTCACACAAATCTCACCAGGTTTTACTTCTGGGGTATCTGTGATAGTTGTACTGTGGAAAATGGTCAAGAGTCTGAGGTTTGCAGCTTAGAACAAGGTAAAAAATGCACAGTAAAACCAATCCTGCCAGTTATCCCTCATTCCAACAAGCGGAACTCTGAATGGGGAAATAAAACCTCCCTTGCGAAAAACTATGAGGTATCATATTGATATTTTCCAGGATGGTGTTACATCATGACACGGAATGAGGGCAAATATCTGACTGGTTTTAAATTATTTGCCATTTTGGCATGATGGCCAGTGGCCTGTGATGACTTAAATATGTTTACCTCCACCCGGAGCTAACCTGGTCCCTCAACCTTGCCCCATTACTTAAGAAGACCAAAGAAGACCTTCAGAAATTGCACTCTCTCCCTTTGATCCCGATGGGGAAAATTGCATTATACACGATGATGATACTCCCCCGATTCCTATACATATTACAGAATATACCTCTCCATCTCCCGCGTTAATGGCTTCGCGCCCTTGATAAAATGACGACCTCGTTCCTCTGGGGAAACTCAAGGCCGTGACTTGTGCTGACCCACTGCCTAAAAGCTCCATATGACAGCGGGATGGGAATGACCAACCTCTATTGCATAGCTGCAGACCTATTGGTGATTAATGAGTGGTTCTCTGGGGGATGGTCAGACACAGCCTACCAACTAGAACTGGAGATTCTGAGGTTCCACAGATCCAAGCGATGCTTTATGGATCGTCAATCCCCCACACTATCCCTGCTGTGACCAGAGCAGACCTCCTTCTTTGGTGCTCAGCATTACTGTACACCCGCTGGGAGGCCAAACTCACACTTCAAACACCTATGTGGCGAGGTACATGGGTAGGAGACGTGGCGAGGCTAGAGGGGTTCTAGAAGTGGGACCTTAATGGTATCACTCAGACTGGTGATGTTTGGAAGGAAGGTCAACTCCGGACCTTTCAGGATCTGCAGAACACATCCCTTCACACCACGCAGTTTTATAAACAGCTGTAGCTTTGGCACACACTTATGATGTGCATTCCCTGGGATACTACTCTTCGTGATTTCAGTCCCTTAGAGGCCAAATTCCTTATGGGATGCTAGGAAGGGGAGGAGTATCCCAGATCTACAAATCCCTTGTCAATAACTCCTTCACCACATTAGATAATTTGCAAACCCGATTGGAACGATGGATGGGCCCTATGGAGGACGAGGATTGGAGGGACGCCCTTATAGCCCTCAGAGTGATCACTATCTCGGCCAGGCTGAGGCTGATCCAATTCTATTACCTTCATTGTGCACATCTCATCCCAACCAGGTTACAACTAACAGGGTATCTTCAAACTCCAAGCTGCCCACGGTGTGCGGAGGAGCCCGCAGACTTCTATCACATGACTTGATCCTGCACTATCATATCGGAATACTAGACAGAGGTGGTTGGTGAACTGAATGGAGCTCTGGGTTGGGAGGTTCCACTCATGCCCCAAGTCCTGCTGTTGGGGGTGCTGGAAGGCATAGGAGGCTCCAGGGCCAACAAAGCATTTCTGAGCACGCACACCATGGTGGCTAGAAGAGACATAGCGACTAGATGGAAGAGCCCCACTCCCCCTACATTTTCCTTGTGGCGCAGAGGTCTAGATTGGTGCGCTGCACAGGAACAACCAGTGTACACGGCACGGGGAAATACAAACGAGTGTGGGGCAAATGGCTAAGACTATTGTGTTAGTAAGCGGGACAGGAGTGTTTTGTTGTTGAATTACTCTTCTGATGTATTGCTATTCAAAAGTATTGTAAGAGCGGACCTCTCCGCATATCATGCATGGTCTATGTCAAGCAGGGCACGTCTCTATACCATGAATTGTTGTGTCTATCTGTTTGCTTGTTAAAATAAAATTGAGCATAAATATATATATATATGTTTTACCATGGTCCAGTCCGTTAATGTAGTATAAATTACGCTGTATTTGGGCCAGTGGGGGTAATGGACATTTTGCTTCAAGGCATTTGCTGAATACAAATTTCTGAACCCCTAAGAAATACAATTGCTAATTGAGTGTATTTTAAATTCACTGCTTCACCTCTGCATAATGCAAAACTAACTACCATCGTCTTCTTCCTTCTCAGGCAGCACACTTCAGGATGTACCAGCGCTGTTGTCTCCTTCATCATCCCCCTTTGACACCCAGGTGGCTGAAGAAGATATCCTGGCGCAGAAAGCTGTACCCGATGAAGAAGAACACAGTAAAGTATCTGTAGCCGGGTCTGAAGTCACTGAAGAAGGCGTCGACTCCATGTGGCATGAAATTGAAGGCCAGGTAATTGAAATCGGGCCTGAAGATACAGAAACAACACTGGAGCAAGAGGGAGACTCTGCTGAGCCTGGTTTCTTGTCCTCCAGTTCGATCACCACTGACTCTCCTATTTGCACCGAGGAAAGCTACAGCGAGAGGCTATCGGAACACACCGAAATCCCCATTACTTCATGTGAAGGCCATGAACGCTCACACCAGCCTCCAATACGCGATTTCCCCCCAGGGATTCGCATTACCAAGCAGCACATCTTAGAGTCGTTTCTCACGCGGGTGTACGCCAACACGCCATTTCCGTACACGTGTGCCGCGTGCTCCCGCTCTTTTGCGTCAGGGGACGTGCTGTTTTCGCACGTGCTGCAGGGAGTGTACGGGGACTTCAGCTGCCTTGTATTCTTTCAGAGGTGGAAGCTGATGCAAAGGAGGCTCCACGTGATTTGCCGCAGGCTGGAAAGTGCTGTGGAGAGACGCAGCCACCTGAAGAGGAAGCTGGAAAGAGACTATGAATTTCTTCAGCCAGTAAAAAGAGCTTGTTGTGAGAAGAGGTTCCAAAGGTACCAGGAAAGCAGCAGCAGTGCCCTCAGCAGCAGCAGCGGGAGCAGCTGGAAGAGGAAACAAAAGGATGCTGATCCTCTTCCGCCAAAAAAAAGGAAGATGTCCTATACAAAGTAATTCTAAGACATTTATATGGAAGGCCATATTCACCCAGTAATGGAGCAGTTTAAATCCACACATTTTAGTCCGACACTTTAGAATTGCTTCTACCATATACTCACAGCTTTTTTCTGATTGGCACAATTTTTTCTTCCTATAATACATTTTAGATATAGATTTATATATTTACAGAGGTCTAAATAGAACCCTTCAATGCACAGCCAATGTAGCTCGTTCAATAGAGACCTCTTCTCACAGAGGCGCTGGAAAAACTACAAATGAAAACCTCACCCATGCCCTCGTGCAAGGATCTGACATGAAACCTCTTCTGAAGTCCCGCCTGCTGAGCTGCCTTTACCCTCTGTTGGCCATTTAGATGTCATCCGATGCACACGCAGCTTTAAAAGCAGAAACCTAAAAATCTATCAGTTTAAAACCTGTGCTAACTAGCTAGACCCTGGCCTTCTACTCTTGCACTCGGGAAGGAGCGTGGCCACTTACCAGAGCGCACATAGAAGCACTCCTCAGTCATGGGGTAGGCTTAAAGCATCAGCAGTTACAGACCTCTAGTTTGAAAGGCTAATTTGCATCACAGTGTTGGTCTTAGGCGAGCAGTGATGTCAATGAATGTACATTCCCTTGCACATATTTGATGATCGGAACACTAGCATGTTCTTTATATCTGAGTTATCCTCCGTTGCTTCTTAAACATTCAAGTGAAGGCAATGTAGGTTGAACATTATACTTTCTTTAAATTATATATTATTAATCTTATTTCGATAGTTGCACACACACTTACACTTTAGTTTAATACAAACCCTTGTAAATATACTTCCTTGAGGTCCTACCCACTGTACAAAGCATCCTTGCATCCCTCATGTAATCATGGATTAAACATTCTTTTTAGGACGAGCATTGTACTTTTAGACAACATGGATGTACACTAGATTCATTAATCCACTGCTCCTTTCGCTCACAACCCAAGGATAGGCCTCTCTCGTGTGGATTAGCAATTGCAGCGTGCCATATATTTATTTCTAAACTCTCACAAGATTGTTCCTTGTTTGAACACCTTGGGCCAGGATCTGCAAAATAAGAACAGAATTGTGAGGCTCGTCTCTTTTTTCGGGCCCTCTTGTTGTGACTAGTGCTGTCCTAGTAGGTGCTTTCCAATAAAGAATGTAAAACATTTCTGACGTCTGATGTATTTACATGTTATCGCTCTTAGTACTGGTGACAGGACATTTGGTGCTTTCTGAAACAGTGTGGGTTTTGCAGCTTCTTCAGACCACAATGCCAAGATATGAGGGTATTTCCAGAGCATATAAGGAACATTTAGTGTACTTGAATAATTTGATTGCTTTAATCATATGCTACCTGACTAACATGATATTTGATATTCTATACTGCACAGTAAGTTCTTACATGTCAGATTAGGCTCTTTCCGTTCGAGTCAGGAGGCTCCTATTCCCGTTCCCTAAACATCACTAGGGTTTCTTTTAGGTTCATGTTCTTTTCTTGTGGTACGTGGTGCATGAGTCTTTCAAAATTCCCAGGCGTCAGACCCTGTTTAGGGAGCTACAGGACACGCAGGGTCTTCTAAACCACAGCTGCGTGGAGTGCGTAGTTTGGCTCAGATGTCCTAGGTCCATGCCTCTATGGCTCTGCAAACTAGGCCAAGTACAACCCCTTCAGCACTTGGCCATCGGTGATAGCAAAGGCGAGCAGTTACAGGGTTCTCAGGGAGATTAGTGTGGGAGTACAACAATCTCAGCACTCATCAGACACCCAACAACGTAATAGCTTGGATGTCCAGCTCCGTGCTTTTGTTTATAAAAGAGCAGTACTTCAATACTGTTTAAAACTTTACATAGTACAAAAGTTCAGATACTCAAGCCCTGATTTATCAAAATGTAATGCAGCAAGACAGCTTGCTGCACTGCGTCAAATGGTGAGGGCAAGAATGCGCCATATCTATACAGATATGGCACATGCCTGCTCTCTCATTGCACACTCAGTGCACCCTAGCATAGCACCCTTGTGTCTTGTTTAAAAGGGGGCCTCCATTGCAGACAGGATTGTTTTGTGCAGGAAGGGATACCATTCTGCATAAAAACACTCATTAGAGGCGAAATAGATATTTCTTTTTGTTGTGCCTCTATTGGTAATGCATAGCATTTTGATGCATTCCCAGGTTTACCTGTCTTGGTAATCTGGGAATGCGCCAAAATACATGGGTGGATGTGTGGGAATACCCACTCTCCACCGATGTAAAGCCTTCCAGGAGCAGAATAATGCAAGGAAGCAACTTACACTGCCTTGCGTTACTCCAGATTTACCAAGCAATTCAGGGCCACGCAAGGTGGCCTTGCCTGGTTTGTTAAATGTGATTTTAAGAATTGTGTTGCCCTTGCGTCACCATGCATGATGCAAGGGCAACGCAATCCTTGGGGGGTAAATCTGGCCCTCCTTTGGTGAGGATGCTCCACTCTGCTTCACCCTCCAACTCTCGTAGTGTTATGGCATCGTGGTTTGGGTATCAGGCACAATTGCAGTGCCTCCCCTACTTTTACACAGTATTGTGAACTCAGTCTTGATAGCTCACCAAACATATAAGTCCATGGTATGCCTCAATCTGGCCTACCTCAATGCATTAATGGTCCTCCTCTTGGTAGGGAGACCACTGACTGCAGGTGTGTCAGTCCGATGCTCCGGTCCTCCTGCGAGCAGAAGCATAGCTCCATGGCCGAGTCCGGAGGTGGCTGCAGTAGTGCAGTTGTCTTTGGTTGGCAGACTTCTTCCTGGCTTTTTTAAAACCATATTTTTTGGCTTTGAAACATGTGTACAACTAGCCAACAGATGAACACGTTTGCGTAGGGTACAGGTTTAAAAAACAGGGCTTCACTGAGGAAGTTACATGGATGTGTAATCTCAAGGGAAAGTGTCTCCTGAATGTCGGCTCATATTGGTAGACACTCGGCCCTGTGAGGCATAATATGAAATTTGATAGAGTTGCGATAGAATGTTCTTGTTCAGGAAACCAACACTGAAAAAGAGGAGAGATTTGGCCGGAGGGGGTGCAAGTTCAATGTAATGCATAAATAACAGTAAGTAAAGTAGGAAAAGAGAATGCTATGAGAGGAAGTGCTGTACTACAGAGGGTGAGAAATAAGACGCAATACTGACTGTAATTTAGGATTGAATCAGAATGATTCAGCTGACCCTGGAGGTTCATGCAGGTAGAGTGTCAGCTTTTGGGGTACCTTTGAGCGCTAGTTCTTGGTCATCCCAATCAATGGGATGCTTCTGAAGGCCTCTTGCTTCTTCTTTATGGAAGGCCCTGCTTTCGGACTCAGCCCAATTCATGGTGGCTTGCGGCCAGCTCTGAACCTTCCATCGCATGCTTGTCAGTTTGCAGAGGACGTCTGACCGAAAGGCCATTACTGATGGGGAGGTCCAGATCATGTGGTGTAAGTCTGCAGAGACTGTAGCAAAAGGCACACAGGAGGCGTTAGCATCGAGGTAGCTATTGTTAGTTTTGAGGGGATTGGTAGGCCACATGTAAGATAGAAATTAGATCAGCTTAAATTTACCATTACGTGAGACAGCATGTGGGCATGGCACTATAATGTCACATTCCTTATCATGAACCAACTGTCCTATTTCATATTCCCAAGGCTGCAGCATATGTGTGTGTCGTTAGAGTTATTCGGCTGCCTGATGCAATTTCTGCCATTCCCCAGTCCGAAAAGAGTTTAATGAGGGAGTGCATGTTGGGTTCTAAGTCAGTGATAGACCAAGGGCTCCATGTATTATGAACTGTCCTCTATGAAATTCGAATTAATCTACTAGGGTATCGGAGAAAAATAAGTGGCTTCTGAGGTATAGGTCCCCTAGTTTCGTGATGTCTGCAACTTCCCAGAGAGGGTGGTCTCCTTCTGAATATTGCCCGCCATATCTAAGAAAGCTAAATAGTGGGAAAACTGGGCCTGCAGGATGATGTGTTTGGTTTCAAGAGTAGTATCAGTATGCAGCAGATACTTAACGTGGGTTACCTCTCCCCAGTTTAGCACCTAGTAGCATGAGACCTTGTAGTTCTTCTGGGGCAACTGGCGGCCATTGGTACATGTATCCTCAAGCGAGAAGCGTGCTAGAAAACCTTCTAGCCACTGAAGCTGTGAGCTAAACAGTAATACTCCTAGCCCAAAGTCCACCTCGCTTTGTTGTGAACTGCAGTTTAACCATCGCCTTTCTGTGTCATCCATTACACCTAATATGGTGCTGAAGTCGTGTGTCTATATTTTAAAATAGATCTTGGGAAAGCAGAATTGGGAGAGTGAAATAGGAAAAGAGTCTAAGTAGCATTACCATTTTAGATAGAGCGATACGTCCCATAACTGAGAGCTGAAGTATTTTCCTAAAGGTCACCTATGCCCTGAGGTAGGGCATTTGGGTTCACTCGGCAATCTCCGCCGATCCTCCTGGATAGGAGCGCCGCGAGTCTCTCAACAGGCACAGGTGGTTTCAGATTCTCTGGAGCCGCGATGGCGTCAGCAGGGCTCAGATGGTGCAGAGTTCGGGGAGCCGCGACAGCGTCAGCTGGGCTCAGATGGTTCAGAGTTCGGGGAGCCGCGACAGCGTCATCAGGGCTCAGATGGTTCAGAGTTCGGGGAGCCGCGACAGCGTCAGCAGGGATCTCGTAGCTCCAGGTCTTCTCTGTAGCCTGTCCCTTCAGCACCCCTTGTTATACTCCCCCTCCTCTTTGAAGTCCGGAGTCCTCGCAGAGAGGGGTCTTGGTGCCTGGGGGCGGTGTGTCGGGATTTCCTGCCGCTCGGACCTTTGATCTGTTCAGGTTGGTCTGGGAGGGACTCCAGACGCCCAGCATGCGAGGCGCCCGCTCACCGGGGGCCTGGTGGCCGATCGAAACCCTCATTGGGGAGGAGATCAGAGGTGTGACAGAGACGACATCTCCTGGTCTTGCTTGGGGGTTTCTCTCTCCCTCGGCCGGGCATGCGTGGTAGTGTCTTGGGTTTTGCTGGGGCCCCGGCCGGCCATCGGGTTTACTGGCCCATGGTTGCCGGAAGTCTGTGATACCAGGGATCAGGTGTGGTTGCAGGGTTGCTTACTGGTCGGGAGGGTCCACGCCACAAGGCCGGTCTCACAGTATCACATCCTGATGGCGATAGTTAAACCACTTATAGGTGCTCCAGAGCTCAGTGCGACAGTGTAGTCTGATTGGGCAAACTTCTGGTCAGTGCTTTAGTCAGTCACACAATCACTCAGGCACACAGTGGTTTAGTGCCTCGAGGCAGCAGCTTCATTTACAGCAGCCTAGTTTGCCTGGGCATATGATGGGCATCTGTAGTGGGTCTAGCCACTACAGAGTTGGTTCGGGCACAAACAGGTTGGTTCATGGGCTGGCATTTATTTCTTGTTCAGCAGCACAGACTGCTCAGGCACACTTGGGGCAAGTGCCATGGACAGCAGTGGCAGCGTTCATTTGGGCACACTTGGGCAAGTGCCAAGAGGACAGTGGCAGCAGTCTAAACAAGGTTATCAGTGGGGTCAACAGCATCCATACTACAGGTACAATAGATGGGGTATGTGAATACTGGTGTGGAGTGGTTCCTCTTTCATGTGCCCTCAGACTGTCTTCCAGACTCAGCCTTTATCTACAGTGATGCTCCTCACAGTAGGATTGTCTCCAAGTTGGAGCAGCCACAACAGAGGCACAAAGAGTTGCAAGCAGTTTAGACATGGCTATCAACAGACACATCTGACAGTAATCAGGAAGAGGGATAAAAAGCTAAACTCTTCTAAAGCACCCTTCACACTCTAAACAAGAGGGGCTGCAGTCCCTCACTTCACCACCACCATCTCACTGATCCCACCAGAATCCACCCTGTGCAAGAGGGTGAGGTGAGAGGCTAATTCATGTAAATACCTGAGCAGAATAGGACTGAAACCTAAAGGGCCAGGGGCTACCTATATCAGTCGCAATTCCTCTTATATAGGGGGCCAACCTCACGGTGTGATTTGTGGATGTCAGACCTTGTCTTTATCTCAAGAGGAGATCAACTATTTTCAGAGGTGGTGGGGGTCGATAGATTGCACTGAAGCACAAACCATTTTAAAGCATGGAGAAAGTGAACAGTTGTCCAAGGCCATCACCTTCCAAGGCGTCCAGGAAAATCGTTCTTACTATGCCAAACAAATAAAGGCGTCAAAAAACCACTAAAGAGCTTTTTCAGGTGGTGGTAAATACCGAATCGGTAATAACGAATATTACCGAATCGGTAAAATTTAGCGATTTTTTACCTACATTCTATTTACCAATTCTAAAATACCGAATCGGTAAAATTTGGTATTTAGGAATCGGTAAATAGAAATTACCTACATATGGCCCATTATCTTTTTTAAAGTGACAGCTGGGCATGGAGACCTTCCAAACCTTAACCATAACACTCTCAGGCAGGTACATTAAAAAATAATCTTTCTGTGCCATGTCTCTATCATTACTTCACATTTCCTCTTCTGCCTCACCATATTTTCATTAGCTCGCTCACTCTAACTTTACATTTGATGAACCTACAGCCATTCTCTCTAGCTCAATTTTCTACCTCACCTATGCCTACCTCTCGTCTCAATATGTAGCTCGACTGCACCTCTCGCTACCTCTCTCTCTTGACCTTGCCTCCCTGTCACACTGTTTACCTACTGCTATATCTCTCTCTGTACCCAGTCTCTTAACATTCTCTCTCTACATCACTGTTGGTATGGAAATGTGCTTTGCATAGTAATAGATGTGCAATCCTGCCCTGATTGACCAACTGTACTGAAGTCTGAATCCCTAATGTGGATTTTGTTGTGATGGATGAACACGAATCATGCGTGTCCACCATGACATAGGTCTGTCTCTGGATTTGTGGCTTGTTGGACCAGAAGGTACACCAAAAGCTCTACACTCGTAGTGGTGGAATACTATTGCCTACACCAGGAGTTGAACACCACAAGTGCGGTGGTTTGCAGCATATTGTGTAATAGTGAGTGGTACAAAACATGAAGAGTGCAGGACATGCATGATATGTGCAGGATAAGTGCATGTGCTGGATGTATGTCTACCTGTGAGTGGTAGAGTACATATAGGATTCAGTGCATGGCAGTGCACGCATGTTGAATGGAATTGCTGGATATATGTGTGCCTTTAAATGGTACAGTACATGGAGGATACAGTACTGTGTAACGCATTTATGTTATGAGCATGCGCTGGGTGTTTGTGTGCCTGTGGATGGTACAATAAATAGAGGGCCCTTGGTTTCATTTTGGGAGGCTCAGTCCTGCATGGTGAAACCTGGAATAGAGGTAGAGAGATTTCCCCCAGGCAGATTTGTGGATTGCTCCATTCCTGTTAGCTAGGTGGGACACAAACTGGGGAGGGTAGGACCAGGCCTTCCCTGTTCACTTCAAAGGGTGCTCTTAGATTCAGTGAGAGGTCACAAGGAAGGGGTCGGGGCACATCCCAGGAAAGAGATGAGACTGATATGAGAATCATAAAGAGTAGGGTTGGGAGCCCTGGGATAACATTTGGATACACATATCAATGTGGCTGACATCCAGGTATAAATTCTAGTCACTTCCGTGGCCTGTTTTGTGGGACGATCTGCTTCGGAGACATCCCTGCCATGGCAGACTTGTTTTCAAGAGGAAGAGGAAGCAGACTCAGACCCTAAATCACAGTTGGTAGGTGGAAATGGACTATGAGAAGACTAAAAAAATTGTCATCTGCCAAGCAGCCAGGTGGGCTGTGTGAGGAAGGAAAGCTCTGCAAGACTTCTGCCTTTGACAAGGACTGGGGTCCATGGACTGCTAGTCTTCCTGCTGTCTTTCATTACCAGGGAATTCAAGATCACCTGCCATGGAGCCTGGAACACCGGCACCTGCCTGCTTGATAAGACCTGCGTGCCCTCTGAGTAAGAGGAGAGTGTTTGGAGGGAGCAAGTTCTACTTGGGAGCCTTGTTGAGCAAGCTCCCTGTGCGAGTTATGAGTAACACAGCTGCTGCACCGATCAGATTGTTGCCTACATGCAGGATTAAGTCAGTGACCCCTGTGTACCAGGAGAGGGCCACTGTGAAGATAGCCATGTGAAACACTACCGCACGGTAAGATCCAAAGCCTTGTGCAGGAACAGTGCAGCAGCCTCTGAAAGGGATTCTGACACTCACCACTAGCTGCAGCTTGCTACTGTTTCCATTTCACCTCCCTGTACCTCTCTTTCATCTGCTTAAACTCTCGCTCAACCTCATCTCTCTTTTTATCTCAACTCGATTTCTCTCCATGCCTCTGTGCCATGCCAATCTTATCTCTCTCAGACTTCTCTCTATGTCACTACTTCCACTTCACCTCTCTAATTCACTCTCTCTACCTGACATCTTTCTCACTATGTCATCTGTCTTACTATGTAACCTGTACCCCAGTATTCCTTTGCTTCCTCTGCATCTCTCAGCTCTGTCTGTTCAATCTGACTCACCGCTTTCACTACATTACTCTTTACTAACTACCTATTTTCCACTACCTCTTTTTCTTTGTCATTACCTACTCTATTTCACTGTTTCTCTCTCTCTTTCTCTTACACACATCTCTCTGCACCTCACAGCTCAGCCACCCTGCCTCACCTATTTCTCTACCACTCTTAATACATCTCTTTGCTTTCACTTCTCTGTCTCAACCTAACTATTCACTACTCTCTATTTCACTCTCTCTGCCTCTGTACCTCAATACTTTCTCTACCATAGCCATTTCTCTCTAGTTACTCTTTTAACTTTACACCTCATCACCCTTTCTCTACTTATCTCTTTGCCTCACTATTCTCTTTACCTCTTCCATGTTTCTATACCTCTTTTCATTTTGCTTCCCTCTCGGCCTCACAGTTCCCTCACTACCTTATGTATCTCTGTTTCTTTCACTTCACTACCTGACAGCCTCTACCTCTACTTTTACCTCTCTTACTCACCATTCTACCATGGGGCATATTATCAAGAAAAGGCGTTACAATTATCGCCGCTTTAGCCATAGAAGCCCATGTTCTGGTGTCAACATGGGCTTCTATTGGAATTCTCTGCGGCATAATATCAAGCCGAATATCACCGCTTTAGCTGCGGTTTTCTGCCGCTAAAGTGGTGATAATTTTAACGCCGTGCTTGATAATATGCCCCCATATCTTTTTCTCTACCTCGCCTTTCAGTGTATCCTAGAGCTCTCCCTCACTCTACCCTTAATTCTCCCTATTTCTAGCTCTCTCTACCTTTGTCTGAAACCTCATCTACTTCTTTCCTTTTTTCTGTATCCACAATCTATCTGTATCTTTCTTTCCTGCTACCTCACATTACTCTTGTTATCTTATGTCTGCCCTACCTCACCTATCCTTCTACCCCGCCTCTATTTCTACCTCCCTCCTCCTTCTACTTCACCTCTCTTGCTATACTTTTCTTTTTATTTCTTTGTCCTCCTATCCCTCCTCTTTCTCAGCAAAGTCAAAGGTCTCTGTCTAACCACAGAAGTGCACACATAAAAAGAGGAGAGGATGGACAGAGCAGGGAAAGGAGAACTAAGGAGAAACGTATCAGATTTCTCCCACTAGAACAGTGATAATCCTCAGAGCATTACTGCTGCAGCAGAAATGCCAGCAGTGAGAGATTATTTTCAATTACAAATGCCAGGTAATGAACTTTTCAACACATATTCATGCTTTCTTTTGATGCTATATGGCTGGCACACACCAGGCAGTATGAGCTTTTTGTTGTTTTTGTGTGCCCCTGCTTATGGAAGTTTGAAATATAATGAATTGCTGTTTGGTATCACGAGGACTTGAGTTACCTTGAAAGCAGAGCACAGGTGACCGCTGTGTACATAAATACATGCGGGCAATGCGCACCATCACCAAGCTCCACAAATGGTGTATTATTGCAAAAGTGGCAAAATAGTTTTATTGATGGTGGATTTTCAAAAAGTGCAGGTGCTTAAAGTGCAATAGTGGGTGGGTAGCAATCACTCACTTGCCAATGTTTTCCCTTAGACCTCCATGGGCTTTTATCAAGTTGAAAATTGGTTCTGGGCCCAAATATGCCTTGGTGGGCCACCACAAACCCTTAAAATGTCACTGCAGCGGCATACAAGTCAAAAACACGGTGCTATTTGCAAATCATCGCAAAACGTTTAATTACTAGTACTTTTGGGAAACATGAATCAAGAATCAGAATCTCCACCCCTAAATACAGCTCATCCCAGCTCTAAAACTGTTTGCCTTTATCTTAAATATTTTTTTGAGGACTTTGGGGCATATTATCAAGGACGACGTTAAAAAGCATCAGAAAACTACCGCTAAAGCGGCAATAATGGGCTTGATAATATGCCCTTGAGAATTCCAATAGAAGTCCATGTTTCTGGTGTGAACATGGGCTTCTATTGGAATTCTCCAAGGCATATTATCAGGCCCATTATCGCCGCTTTAGCTGCAGTTTTCTGCCGCTAAACCGGCAATAATTTTAACGCAGTTCTTGATAATATGCCCCTTTATAAGATGTAAATAGTTCCCTTTTTCTCCCAAAAAAATAGAAATTCACCACTTGGTGGGGGCATATTATCAAGAAACGGCGTTAAAATTATCGCCGCTTTAGCGAAAGAAAACTGCCGCTAAAGGGGCGATAATGGGCTTGATAATATGCCCTTGAGAATTCCCATACAAGCCCATGTTCTGGTGTCAACATGGGCTTCTATTGGAATTCTCTGCAGCATTTTATCAAGCCCATTATCGCCGCTTTACCGGCAGTTTTCTGCCGCTAAAGCAGTAATAATTTTAACGCCATGCTTGATAATATGCCCCGGTGATTTGTCTGCATTAGGATGTTAAGCATCTTCAAAACCCGTGCTCAGACAGAAACATATATTGCCAAAAATATACATACTTTTAAGTGCTGCTTTTGTGTTATTATTATATACAAAAGAGCAATAAAGTACATGAAGAATGTCAACCTAGTATGCGATTCTTCAGAAACGTTATTGTCTTTTTAATCATGACAGCAAGCATTTGAAAATGCATTCTCACTCCAGCAACACCCTTCATTTAGTATAGTACTAAGGTTGTTTGGAGCTGAGCAAGCTCGTGCTACGCTCATCTCACAGCAGTCAAATGTGCCTTTTTGTTTCTGAATAGGACTCGTTGACTTGTAGTACCACTTGTGTGCAAGCGATGGCGTCAAATCATTACATTCCTCTTGTCGAATTGGATAATTTCATTAAAAGCATCAAGCAACGAATTAGCGTTGTCCGGTCAAGGGTAGTTTATTTCAGTCAACCCCACGTTTTTCAATAATCACAGCAAGGAAACGGGAGAGGCTCGTGAATGTGGCGTAACGGCCAGAGCTGTCGGCTAAGTAATTAGGGAAGCAGGTTTGAGTCTCGGCGTCGGCTCAACATCCTGTCAGGCATCGCTGCCAAGGATGCTATGTGTGACATTTTCATAATTTTAGTGTAATTATGAGTGACATTTCAACGACTATGAGTGACACTTTCTAGTTAGCAAAATTAAGCAATGAAGACATGGGAAACATATAAATATATAAAATTACACCCATTTGAGCAACAAGAAACTCTGAGAAGGTTTTTAAAACTGCTGCAAAGCACCAGAAATTGGAGAGCATGTGTGCCCTTGTAAGTTGTAACATCAACTTACTGTTAAACGAACAGGGGCTGTTCCTCCGTTATGGCAGAGGAGCGTCGGCCCCCAACCCCTCACCTCCCCCTGCGGAAAACCAGCAGAAGCAAAGGACAAAAATAAAATGATAATAAAACATTTTTATTATCATTTTATTTTTAGCCCTGCAGGCTGTGAGCCGAGGGAGGGGCATGGTCTCCCATCCCGACACTGCAACTGCAGCACCAGGAAGGAGTTTGAGTGGTGGGCACTGCCAAGTGCTCATGACAGTTTGGCCGGCCCTCTGGTGCCAGCCAAACTGTCATGTGCACTTAGGGGTATATTCACAAGAATGTGTGATAACTCCCGCAAGAGTAGCTTAACGCAACTCTCAACATCGCAGCCCATCGCGGTAAAATAACCCCGTGTCAACGTGGAATTCACAACAAGGTGGTACCATGCGATAGTCTGCCTAAACCGCGGGCAATGTCCGCGATACAACCATCTCGATGGAGATAAAAACACAAACCACAACACAAAAATCCTGCGATGGGCCACAGCGCGATGAGGAAATCAGCGATAAGCAGCACCAGGCCTGCAACACACACCTGGCAGGCGGGATAAATCACCGTAAAAGTAGAAAAAACACCCAAACACAAACTGACCAACACCCAAGCACCATGGAGGCAGCCGGAGCAGGCGCAGAGGACAAGCACAACCCCACAAGCACCCCGGACGACCAGCCCGGGACCTCGGGATAGGGAAGGGCAAGGACAAGAAGAAGAAGAAGAAGAAGAGGAAGACGAAGTTCAGTCCGCAGGCGAACAGAATCGTAGTCACGGAGGTGATGGAACACCATCAACAACTGTTCGTCACCTCCAACGTGTCATTGGGCACCAACACAGGAATATGGCGGTACATCGTGGACAAGCTGAATGCCGTTGGAGAGCAGAAGAGGACAATGGACGAGGTCAAGAGGCGATGGAATGACATCAAGCAAAAGACCAAGGAGAAACTCGCAGCCAACCAGAAGGCAGCAATGCAGACTGGAGGTTGGGGCCCAGCGCCACAGCTCGTACTGGATGACATGGAGGAGCTGGTGTCGACAGTCATCAGTGTGGATACTGTGGCCGGAGTTGGGGGACCGGACATGGCTCGACTGGACACAACACAACCGCAACAGGGTGAGTGACCACCAGGTATTGGGGGGACGGGTGGAGATGGCCATGATGGCACACATGCACAATCAAGCAGAGTACAGTGCACACCCTCAATGAGTCTGGGTCATCGCCCAGATCTATGGACTGTCACAATGTACAATGCTATGCTGTCTGAATGTCAACATGTCCCATGCGGCTAAATACATGTGGACACATTGCAATACACCATCTCCCCTTCCCATTGCAGGGCCACCATCAACATCCCCTGCAGAGCAGTACCAGCCACTCTTTACTGATGACGAGGAGGACAACCCCAGCATCGACAAACAAGCCCTCCTATACATCATTGACATCATCCGCGACCCTCCAGGATCAGGGCTGACCAGCTGCATCGAGGAGACCCCACCCACCACCCAAACCACCCAGCAGGAGACACCCACGGCCTCAGCAGTCTCCCAAGACCCCCAGAAACAACACACGGCCTTCCAACACCGTGTGCTGGAGGCCCAGAGGGAGACGGCTGAGTAGGTGCGGGTAGGGTTCGACCTCATGGCCACCGAACTGGACGCCATCCATGGGTGTCTAGACCCGCTCCATGGTCTCCAATGAGCCCTGACTGACATCGCTGGAGTCCTGACGTGGAGAGAAGAACACCAGTCCGCTCAGAGGGGCCCCAGCGATACCAGCCGTGAGCTGGCACACATGCGGAGGCTCATGGAGGACATGGTGTGGATGGAGGTGGAAAGGATGGCAGTCACCGCTGCACATCAGCGAAATGTAGCTGGGCTCGACCATGTTCTGCAGATCATCATCATGGCATTGCTGTCACAAGGCGTGGCACAGATGAATGCTGCTACCCCCACACCATCCACATCTCCGCCCCCTGGTGTGCCATTGCCTCACAGTGTGGCAGACATATCCACTCCGGCACCTGATGTGCCAGTGGCACACAGTACCTCAGCCGGTACTGCAACACCCACAGGTGGGGCAGAGCACACATCCGGGGACGAGGACGTGGATGGGTTTGTGATCAGGGTGCACTAGCATTCATTTCCGCCACCTGGCCTGTTTCTGCTTGGTGAGTACATGGCCTCATGACCTTCCACTGACCCCGATACACTCCGATGCACTCACCACGGACAGTGACATGGACAGCCATATCCTGTTTGATGACCAATGACACGGTGACCAGACTGTGGACTGTACCCTTCCTCTTCTGCAGTACTTGTCATCCCCGGATGGACTCTGGCTGGCCGTCCACGGGCCCATATTGTGTAGTGTGCTCGGCATTGCCCTGTACCGCTCCTGCTGCAAAACTGCACTGGATGTGCAATAAACATCCAATGACGCACTTCTGTGTCATGTCTTTCATCATTCATGTATGAATGTGTGGATGAATGTAGGGACAGTGATTTCCCTTGCGTCAATGATGCTCATCCTGTGGGGTGCCAGTCAGTGGGTGTTACATTACATATTGTGTTCCGGATCATGTGAACACTACAGGGGCACACGCGTCAGTCACTTCCATGTCCGGACATGGACTGAACCACGCCCAGAGCCCATGAGTCATTGTTGCAAGCCCTGTGCTGGTCCGGTGTACGGCAGGCCAGACCCCTCCGCTTACGCTCCGAGGGGGGGCCCTCATTGCTACCAGTCGCAGGCATACTCGCTGGTGGTGTGCAGGTCACTGGTCTAGTTGTCAGCATGTCACAGCCACTCCCTGAGGGCAGGTTTGCACGCACACAACACCCATCCGGCACAGGCGTCACAGGCCATGTGACTCCGCTAACATAAGGGGCCGACGACGTCACATTCCCCTCTGCCGGTGGTGACTGGATGACAGACGCTCTACGGTTCTCAATCATAAAAGGCCCATGAGTTGTTGCGCACAGGGTTAGTGGCACCCGAGGCCTTGCGGCCGTCAAAGGCCAACCACCACATGGCGCTGACTGGGGATGCACAGGGTTATTAGCACCCGGAGCATTCCGGCCGGCACAGGCACCCTGCCACGGAATCATGACTTTGGGTGCACTGAGTTAGTGGCACCTTATGCTACTGAGCGGGTGTGCAGCCTGCGATGATGCCCCTTTCCGGCGGTCCGGACAGCTCAGGTTTTGTGTGCCCTGCTGGACCGCAGTGAAGGCCAGAGCCAGAGGGCAGCGCGGGCCTACAGCCACATGGCGTCGCTTCTGGAATCCCAGAGTTAGTGGCACCTATTGGGCTCAGGGGGTGTGCAGCTTGCGATGATGCCGGGTGCACTGGTATATCCTATGCCATGGAGTAATCAAGACCCAGCACAAAACATGAGACCCGGTGGTCTGCGGAGCGGGGCTGCATGGTGTGGAGAGTGCCATGTCTGCGGGCCCCGGGCTTATGGCTTGCAGCGGCACGTGGTGGGACCTCCTGTCTGCGCGCCGGTGGCGGAAGGTGAGCAGTGAGGTCTGGGTGTGCATGAGCGGGCATGCTCCGATGGCCGGCGGGAGGGGCTGGAGTGCCTCTGTCTGGGTGTGCATGGGCGGGCAGGCGATGTTGTCTTGTGCAATTGTGTGTACTGTGCCAATCATGTATCTGGACTCTGTTATAGATGACGGGTCTCTCTCAGATGTGTGACCTGGTGTACTGCTATACATACCGGCAAGTGGTTGGAGACACACCGGTGGCAGCAGGCCTCTCTCTCTCTCCCCCTCTCTTCTTCTCTCTCTCTCTCAACCTCTCTTCTCTCTCTCCCCTCTCCTCTTCTCTCTCTCTCTCTCTCCCCCTCTCTTTTTCTCTCTCTCTCTCCCCCTCTCTTCTTATCTCTCTCTCTCCCTCTCTTCCTCTCTTTCTCCTTCGCTCTCTCTCTGTCCTTTAATGTGCGCAGGACACACCTTCTCATCATGATTTTTGTCTTGCAGGCTGTGACCTACGGATTGTCCCGAGGGGAGCCGCCACGTGTCTTCATTTCATTTCAGTGTTCATTTTAATAAAGTTTCATTTGTTGCTTCGAAAGTGAACGTGTGATGCTCATTTTTGTGACAGCATATGCATGTCACCAGTTGTGATTGTGCAACATCAAGCGGATTATTTTGTACATGTTTAGGTGTCGCTGATGTGGCATCATTGGTTGGGGGGTGCTGGGGAGGGGGGTCCTGGGGGTGGTGGCGGCGGGTGTTGTTGCCCTTTCGGCCCTCTGGGCTGCATGTTCAGTTGCCCGGGTGCATCTGTTGTTCTTCAGGTGTGGCTCTGGGCTGGGCTCCCTTTTGTGGTGCAGGCTGTGGTCCGACTTTGCACCAGGTCAGAGCAGGTGTTATTTTCCTGCTGCTAACGTGCCTTATCGCCTGTTTTGTGTTCTTATCGCAGTTCTGGCTGGTTGTTGTGAATGTTGTGGAGTGGTGTTGCTTTTGGCATGGGAACACCTACTCTGCATCTCATTAGCGATAGTTGTGGGGGTCATCTGTAGCGATGTTTTTTACGGCTGCTATCGCAGGTAAACTGGTGCTGTGGGATGTTAACACCAGCTTATGATTGGGGCGATAATTTTATCGCAACTTTGGCTGCGATAAAGTGCCGTTAACTCGGTGATAGATCCCTTTGAACATCCCCCTTAGGCTTTCTCCACCTAGCGGCAGTGTACACCAACACAGGCTCCCAGTCTATGTCTGAGCGCCAAACCGAGGACTAGCATTCCCAGCATGTGAGCAGCACTGGTATTCAGAGCTGGGAGACTGCGCAGTGTGCAGCAGGCTCCTGGCTCCTGACAAGGGCGCGAGGATAGGGAGCAAGGCGGCGGCCATCAGAACAGGCAAGTTTTTTTTTGTTTGTTTCTACCTGTTTTGTTTTTTTGTGTTTCCTCCTCCCCCCGCCCCACCACTTCATAGTAGGAGTGGCCACGATATTAACCAAGTCTTTCAGAGGCAGTGCTTTATTAAAGTTCTGTGCACATTTGGTGGACACACACCTGGATCGGGCAGGGGCACAGGCTGAGGTAGGAAAGCATCGGAGCTGTGCTGCCAGAGCTTGGTTAGACGCAATGATGTGTTGCTTTCTGATGGGCAGAAAATCCAATTAACAACAGATTGCCAAAGTCAGGCTTTGCGGACTGGGCTTCCTGACTCCTCCCTGGCAATTAATGCTGCGCAGCTGCAGAGTATCACAGTGTGGACTCCAGGGCCTGTCTGTCTCACGTGGGGCCCGGCCCAATCAGGATGCAATGCTCCAACAACATTCTCATGTCTGCCTTCAGTAGTGTTGCCAGGTGGGCTGGCAGAAAAACAAATTGATTCCTACCTTAGACAGCCCCTGGATCTCCCCTGGCAATCACAATAAATTGATACAGAGCATCAGTGAACTCCCTCTCTCGTCCCACGTGGGACACAGCCCAGGATGTGAGGCCCCAACAACATGGATCTCTCTGTCTTCTCAGCTGCAGTGCTTAATTAATATTACGAATCAACACAGTCAGCTGACTCGATGCACAAAGGCAGTCAGGCATTGGGCAAGGCTGAGGCACACAGTGACATAGGTGGGTCACAGTTGAGCTGGCTGCCAGGGCCGGGTGCTGTAGTGTAATTTTTCGAAAACTATTACTACTCTCAGGCCAAATGAAATCATTACCCCGAAGCGGTCCCAGTGGCGCCCTGCCCAGCTCCCCAGGCACTGCCGCCAGCGGCACAGATGAGCTTAGCTCTCAGCAGCCTAAGTTATAGTATAGGGTTAACACACAACAATCAGTACTAAGGGGCATATTATCAAGCACGGCGTTAAAATTATCGCCGCTTTAGCGGCAGAAAACTGCCACTAAGGCGGCGATAATGGGCTTGATAATATGCCGCAGAGAATTCCAATAGAAGCCCATGTTGACACCAGAACATGGGCTTCTATGGGAATTCTCTGCGGCATATTATCAAGCCCATTATCGCCGCTTTAGTGGCAGTTTTCTGCCGCTAAAGCGGAGATAATTTTAACGCCGTTTCTTGATAATATGCCCCATTGACTTCTTTAATATACATGAAGTTTAAGATACTTATCAACATTAAGCCCATGAACAGTCGTGACGGTGAGTATTCACTACAGCGACACCTGTTTATGCCATTCATTTAATGCACCAGCAGTGCACATGCAAGTACGCACACAAGTCGACGAGCTGCACAAGTGGCACACGTGTGGCCATATTCAATCACTATTCAGACCTTGGACAAGACATGGGAGATTGTTCCTTGTATGTTGAGTGTGCAATCGTTCTGGTCTGTTGCATTGTACACATTGTAGTAGTGGCCTACATATTAGAATCCAGTGAGCTCCACCATCACATCAGATGTTCTGCTGCTGTCATTGGTCCAAGAGTCCTGCCAGTGGATTTCCAATCCAAGCTCATTGAAGCCTAGTTATATATAGTGTGATTTGTCAACATAAATATGCAATGCTTGCCACATGAATGACATGGGTGTCAATGATGACACATGCCAGTGTTACGTGGCATGCACACTACACTGTTGAGACAGAAATGTACCCTGCATAGTGTATTTTCGTGTTTCCCTACAGTGCCTGACTGCGAGTATCTGGCACCCTGGTTTTTTATTTTGGCCGTAGCCCCACACTTGTCTAGTGTATGCACCGAGTCCTAGAGCTGTCCCTTGTTATGAGTGAGATCCTTGACTGTCCTGTAACCTGGAGGATTGCACTAAGCTTACCCCGATTTTGTTTGGCAGGGACTACTGTCTTTATCATGGGGTTAGCCAGTAGAATGGTGGTGGCTGCTTACTGTGTTTATGGTATCAGTAGTGTTAACCAGACCTTTATGGCCAGATGTACGACCGTTTTTTGCAGTCACAAATGTGAAATTGACCTTTTTGCGACCGCAAAGTAGGCCTGTGCAATGTACAAATCCCATTTTGCGACTCGCTTTTAGGAAGGGGCGTGCCAAGGTCGTCCCTTCCTAATAGCAAGTAGCACTTCTATGTACGATTGTTTTGCGACTGCAATTGTGGTTTGAAAACACTCACAGTTTACCACCTTTCAAAAAGGTAGTAAGCCACTCGCAAATAAGAAGCCTTTGTGACTAGCAAAGAAAATATTTTTTTAAGAGCAGGCAGTCACAGACACGGTGGTCTGCTGACTCCAGCAGGCCACCATTGCTGTGAGTGTTGGCCCTTCCCGATACGGTCGCAAATTGTGACCTGCCTAATGAATAAAAATAAAGCAGGTAATTTGCGACCCCATTGGGAAACGCTAAAAGTGTCTTAGACACTGTTGTACATTCCATTTTGCAAGTGGCAAATTGCGAGTCGCAAAACAACGCAATTTGTGACTCGCATAATGGAATGGTCATACATCTGGCCCCAAGATCGCTATTATCTGAGTGGATGCCTACTGGCCTACTGATGTAAAGTTACTATTCTATGCACTAACCTAGATGTTAGTGCTAACATCCCAAATGTGTATGTTGTACATGCTGGTATATGTGTCCTGTGTGATGCATTCATTTTATGTATGATTGACCCAGAGTAGAAAAGGCCGGTGGGATCCATTTCGGTGTCCCCTGCCTGTTCCTGTGCACAAATGGAGGTAAAGTTGCATTCTCAGATAGTGGAAGAGAATTGCTGACATTCTTGAACCTGGAGGGAGGAGACCTAGATATTGAAGTGGTGAGAAAGGAGGCAAGACTCATTTAGACATTCAATTAGACCTTTTGCTGAAAGGAGTTGCTGATTAGTCTTCCTATAATACTGCAATTTGGTTGATGGTGAGGGGGAAGTGTGGGACTCAAGTTTCTGTTGTTCAGTGTCAGACGGACCCTCTAGGTAAGGCAACCCTTTTGTCTTCTGCCGTATTACTGTTCAGTGTGGCTGATGATAGTCAGGTGCAGGAAGCTCACACCTCTTTTTGCCTCTGGTTTGGGTACTCCAGGCTGGATAATACCGTGCTGTGAGGAGCATCACTCTACAGAAAATCTCTCTCTGAAGAGCAGCCTGGAGGGAACGCATGAAAGAAGAACCACACCAAACTGGTTTGGAGGGTGCAGACAGGGACTCCAGATCCCTGGTCTGCTTTGGCTATATAAAAATGTGAGCCGCTGACCCACTTGTTCAAGTTCCAAGTTTTCCTTGACCAAGAAAAGGAGTGAGCCGAGAGTAATCAGCAGACTTCTGTTCAACCAGAGCAGGTGTCTTCCCTGCATTCAGATTCCCAGAGGTGAAGGGGCATCACCAGACATCTTATGTTGCTGGAAGAAGCTGTTTATCTGACCTGAATCACTTATAACCCAACGTGATTGCTGAGACAGGAAAAGAGCCTGCCAACCTTGCAGGAGACGCGACTGTGCAAGAAGAGCTAAAAGCAGTGATGGTGTTGCTCGGGTCCATCAGAGGAAGGAAAACGGAGAGCAATCTGCGAGCCTCTGGTATAGGGGCCACCAGTCTCGCCAGTATTGCATTTCTGGGTTAGAATCGAGGTTCTGCAGCCGACTGCTGTGCCAAGCGGTGCAGCTGGTGTCAACAACACCGCTCTGCCAGGGAGTGCAACTGTGGCCAATCGTGACCAAACCTCTGTGCTAAGAATTGCGACTGACTGTACTGCTGTGACTGAGAAGCGTGCCTGCATTTGACCATGCCGATATGATGAAAGAAGTGTGCCTGCAGCTGGCCATGCTGCTGTGAGCAAGAAGTTCACCTGGAGCGGTCCACTGAGCTTCTTCCCCCGCCCCCTCCTCCAAGTGGTGTGGCCCACTTTTAAAAAATCACCATGTGACCCAGAATTGGCCCAGAAGCCAAGAAGGACATGTCCAGTCCTGTGGGGCCCTTGCGATTCCATGAACCTGTGCTTGTGCCATGTCGGAAGAACTCAGATGACGACTCCTACTGTTGTCTTTTACTGTGGCCTGCCTGGACTGACAAAGACTGTTCCTGCAAAGAAGCACGTCTTCCTCCAGAAGTTGAAATAAGTGAAGATCTATGTGGCCAGTTCCCTGCTAGCCGTAATTTGAATGCAGGACTGCAAGTGGTGAGACTGTAATGGCAGCTATACTGAACTGAGGCTGTTCATTCTAAACAGAGTTAATCTGCATCTGACCCTTGATGTGTTTAGCGTAGACAATCTAACCCTGGGGGGAAGCAGCCTAGCCTTAACAGAGGGACACCCGGGAAGGGATGGGCAGTATCCCAAGGCACAGTTGTCCAGGTGCCAGTTGCTTTATTCATGCCTGTTAGTATTTCCTATGTAGTACTCCATTTTACGTGTGTGTAATAGAGTACTTTTCTTCTCTAAAGTAATGCACAGGGTTGGACAATCAGTTATTGAATTGCTGGATGGTTGTTGAGTTCTGAGTTGACTTACTCCCAAACTACCTCCCAGAGAAGCCTGTGACAGCTCACCGTCGCAAACCATGAGTCAAATGCGGAAGGGGTTGTATTTGGCCCAGTCTGCAGAACTATAGTAGGATGGACCCCAGAACATCAGAAGCAAATGACTCCAGCCCTCACAGCTGAGGACCAGTAACGCCTGATTGCCTTATGCCCCCCAATCAGGCTCTCATACACACTCATATTCAGCCATTCTCATCTCATTGTTGTACATTGCGATGCTATGAGCCATGGAACGGAGATGTTCGAGAAAGAGTTGAGGATGCTGCCTTGCCACAAGGTTTGAGATATGTTGGCCTCACCATCTTTCACTGTGAAGGTGAGCAGTAGTGAGGGGATTTTTACTAGGGACGGCTGACTATCAAGGTCTTGCACACATGCATGCTGGTGGCTCCCCAAGTAAGCCATGCAGGGCCTGCCAACAGAAGACTAAAACTCTACCCGGGAATTTCCTGTGATGATATAAAGCACACAACACAATGATGTACTAGTCCATAGGTTGAAGTGTGTTTGTTGGCCATCAAGAAGTTGAAACAACCCCTGTTGTCTAAGTGTAAAGCATCCAGGCAGCCACCAGTCAACAAAACCTCTGATATAATCTTAATAATGAAAGATATTCTAACATTTTAACAATATCCTGCAGTGTCCAAAGTTGTACAGCCTTCCAAGCATGGTAAAAAAGTGTGTACAGTAAGGAATCCAAAACATCAGATGAAGAGGAAGGAGAAAAATGAGGCGAAGGATAAACCATAACTTACATGAGCAGACACAATATAAAGCTGATGTCCTTAGAGCTGTGATGATTATGGAAGAGAGAAGAAAATGGCCAATATTACTAATTAAAGCTGCACTCAGGAAAATCCTGCAAAGAACAATGTTTGACATTTTAGTAGACCAAAGTTAAGGGAGACACTGGGGAGAGGTTAGATTAAAATCACTTGAAAGTATAGGGAAATTAAAAGCTAAAAATAAGACCAGAAAATGCAATTCATTGCTATCATATAGGAAGTGATTAACTTGGTGGGGGCGTAGCCTTCCCAAGTAGACTGTGCTGCTGTGAGCCCCTGGGCGAGGCCTGGCTGATCCTTCTGATCATCCATTGCCACTTTGGCCCGATTGATACCGGCCACTTGAAGAGACCCTCACGTTGACGGCCGATGGTGTGGAGTGGACCTTTTGAGGCTCCGGGGACATAGAGGCCACTGTTTGAGGCACGGCTGCTCCCATCCTTGGTCACAGGACAGCATCCACGGGGAGATTTAGGGCCAAGAAAGCGGCGTAACTTGGAGAGTGGGCCGGGCGCCGAGCTCAAGAGGAGCAGCGGAGATAGCGACAGTAAGGCAGCGCTGACAGGAGGCGCTGTCTCTCAAAACACCCGCATTGAGCTGTGCTCTACCTGTGATATAGGAGTGCCACCATTGGATGAGCGCGGTACACCCGACCAGATCCAACTATGGTTGTGAGCCTGAAGTGTGCACTACAATCAGTGGTGGAGGAAGGGCAACAGAGTACTGGAAGGAGGCGACAGGAGGGCTAATTATCATTGTGTGGCCTCTACTACACATAGCAGGCAGTGTGGAGTCCCCTGGTCCTAAGAAGTGTTACAAACACCTTGGGAAACACTCAGACAAATTAAAAGAGGTGGCCCGACCTCTTGGGCAGAATAACAAGCAAATTAGTTCCCTCAACGGGGATTTCTAGTTTGGGTGAATTACTGCGGATGCCCTAGCGCCATGGGAAGGCCGAGGGCTTGCTGATGGTGAGGGCTCAGAAGACGGGTGAGTGAGCCTCGCAGGTGGGACCAATGGGCTCTTACTTCACTCTAACAGACTTAGCTCATTTATACCTGGCCTCGACACTGCCAACTAGTTCACTGGACAGACATGGGAGTTCCCACAGTCAGAGATTGCGACTCGAATGGGACGCTGAACCCTCTGGAATCATTTACGGATGAATATGGTCTGGTTCCTGGACAGTTTTAGAACTATGAACCGAACATGCGAGGGTTTATGGAAGTAAGTGAATCCCTACATTATGTGCCTTTTCCGCTTCTTATGACGATAGGAAATGGCGGGCAGCTGGTTACTTGATTCTTTAAGACACTTAATGGAATAGTAAGGAATGGCTTAGACAAACTCAATGAAAGGTGGGAGAGAATATGAAAGAACAGTTCTTCAGAAAGTGTCAAGAAACACTAGGCTGAAGTTCACTAAATTTAAATTCCTGGATCCGACATATCTGCTCCCCAGAGAGAGGGAGAAGTATACGGGGGACGAGCCATGGTGGCCTAATCCAAGATGTACGTCTCTCACAGCAGACCTTTTCAGATGGTTAGTGCATGCATACTGGGACCACATTGCTCAGCATTTGGGTGAAGCTCCGGACATAGAGATTGAATGCAAGCCTGAGATAAGTTTGTTGGGAGGCTTCCTTTGTCCTTAACTCTCCAAAAAAAGAAGGTTATAGATTCCTAGACTTGGCGTTTAGTGGCAATGAAGCAGAAGGCGTGGAACGTTCCCTCCTATGCTAGGTGGAAAGGGATGTCAGATTGTGGGCTTGGGCAGAGGAGCAGGCTTTGCAACGTGAGGATGCAGTGGATTGTATAGGTGCCCATTGTCTGGTTTGTGCAGTGAAGTGAGACAGAGCTGACCATGAGCTCAAACAAGGGCTCCAACACATGGTCTATGTAGAGGGATGAAGCCGGAGATAACTGGAAACAATTGCATACATTAAATCCTAAGTGAATGTCATGTATTGTACTTTTTACTTAGGGGCCCAGACTTAACCCTTTAAAGAGTGGTGCACACCACACGGCTGCTTACCACTTCGATACTAGGCTTAGTGGTGAACTTTATGACTTGTTCACCTCGTGAACTTTCTTGTTATTCTTTTTATTTTACGCTGCTGGTATAGGGAAACATGAACCACATCCTAAATGTAGAAACATATGTGCTATTATAAGACCATAATCTAGCTTGTAAACAAAAGCAATGTATGTTTGAATTTTTAAAGAATAAAACATATAGAAAGTGATGAACTACTGAACAACAAATAATTAAATAACAATAAGCTAGGGGAGGGGGAGGCAGTAAAGCTAGAACATGAATGATCTACATACTTGACAAAAAGAAATGCATTTTATCTAGAACTAAGAGCTCAATGAGCTGGCAGAGAGGTGTAGCAGTGGGCAGTAGCAAATTATTCCAGAAAGAATGGAGTGATACAATACAAGCCACCACTCAAGAATGAAAAAAAGTTAACTGGTGAGTTAGTTGAGCAAATAAAAAACCTTGGGGCATATTAGCAAGACTGGCGATAAAATGATCGCCGTTTTAGCAGCAGGAAGCTGCCGCTAAAACGGCGATAATGGGCTTGCTAATATGCGTTATAGAATTCCAATAGAAGCCCAGGTTAGATGTGCAGGACATCTAACCTGTACTTCTATTGGAATTCTATAACGCATATTAGCAAGCCCATTATCGCCGCTACAACGGCGATAATTTTATCGCCGGTCTTGCTAATATGCCCCCTTGAATTAATATTGCAATTAAATCAACTGACAGCAAGGAATAATGGGATACTTGTGAGAGAAAATTTGAAGGGCAATAAATGACAAGAGCATGGATCACTGGCCACAATCTGAAATATAAATGTTTAAATCAGGGACTTATGAAAGAAATTTCGACTTACCCAAAACGTTATATATTTTTTGGTAAACTAAGTCCGAATTTGAGTCCCAATCGTGCCCTATGGTCAGTACAAAGCAATGCACAAAACATAGGGGTATATTCACAAGAATGTGTGCTAAACATCACCAAAAAATGTTGACGCAACTTTACACATCGCAGCCTATCGCAGGAAAATAACCCTGTGTCAGCGTGGAATTCACAACAAGGCGGCTCCTTGCGATAGTTTGCCGAAACCGTGGCCAATGCCCGCGATACAACCACCCCGACGGAGAAAAAAACACAAACCCCAACGCTAAAAAACCTGCGATGGGCCAAAGCGCGATGAGAAAATCAGCGATAAGCAACGCCAGGCCTGCAACACACACCTGGCAGGCGGGAAAAATCAACATAAAAGTAGAAAAAACACCCAAACACAAACTGACCAACACCCACGCACCATGGAGACAGCCGGAGCAGGCGCAGAGGATGAGCGCAACCCCACAAGCACCCCAGACGACCAGCCCAGGACCTCGGGGACAGGGAAGGGCAAGGACAAGAAGAAGAGGAAGACGAAGTTCAGTCCATAGGCGAACAGGATCATAGTCACGGAGGTGATGGAACACCATCAACAACTGTTCGTCACCTCCAACGTGTCATTGGGCACCAAAAATGGAATATGGCGGGACATCGTGGACAAGGTGAATGCCGTCGGAGAGCACAAGAGGACAATGGGCGAGGTCAAGAGGCAATGGAATGACATCAAGCGAAAGACCAAGAAGAAACTCGCAGGCAACCAGAAGGCAGCAGTGCAGACTGGAGGTGGGGGCCCAGTGCCACAGCTCGTGCTGGATGACATGGAGGAGCTGGTGTCGACAGTCATCAGTGTGGATACTAAGGCCGGAGTTGGGGGACCGGAGACTGCTCGACAGGGGGGACGGGTGGAGATGGCCACGATGGCACACATGCACAATCAAGCAGATGCCCAGATCTATAGACTGTCACACTGGACAAAGCCATGCTGTCTGAATGTCAACATGTCCCATGCGGCTACATACATGTGGACAAATTGCAATACACCCTCTCCCCTTCACATTGCAGGGCCACAGTCAACACCCCCTGCAGAGCAGTCCCAGCCACTCTTCACTGATGCCGAGGAGGACAGCCCCAGCATCGACGCACAAGCCTTCCTAGACATCATTGACATCATCTGTGACTCACCTCCAGGATCAGGGCTGCCCAGCAGCATCGAGGAGACCCACCCACCACCCAAACCACCCAGCAGGAGGCACCCGTGGCCGGGCAGTCTCCCAAGACCCCCAGGAACAGCACACAGCCTTCCAACGCCGTGTGCTGGAGGGCCAGAGGGAGACGGCTGAGCAGGTGCGGGTGGGGTTCGACCTCATGGCTACCAAACTGGACGCCATCCTTAGGTGTCTAGACCCGCTCCATGGTCTCCAACGAGCCCTGACTGACATCGCTGGAGTCATGACGCGGAGAGAAGAACACCTGTCCTCTCAGAGGGGCTCCAGCGATACCAGCCGTGAGCTGGCACACATGCGGAGGCTCATGGAGGACATGGTGCGGATGGAGGCAGAAAGGATGGCAGCCACCGCTACACACCAGCGAAATGTAACTGGGATCTACCATGCCCTGCAGATCCTCATCATGGCATTGCTGCCACAAGGCGAGCCGATGATTAATGCTGCTGCCCCCACACCATCCACATCTTCGCCCCCTGGTGTTCCATTGCCTCACAGTGCGGCAGACGTATCCACTCTGGCACCTGGTGTGTCACAGCCGGTACTGCAACACCCACTGCTGTGTCATGTCTTTCATCATTCATGTATG